>NC_133559.1:13337034-13640064 GCF_048773025.1 Camelus bactrianus
CAGCTTTTCTAGGTTCCACATCTCTTACTCTTCCCTAACTTGTCTCCAGATCTGTGAAACTGTAGTTATTGTCCCTATTGGGTTAAAACCCTTCAAGTCAGGAGAGAGGTTAGGAGTTTCAGGTCATGTTTGCAGGCTTTCCCCAAACCTTCTCAGCCAGTTGGCTCTCTCATCTGTTTTGTATAGATTTAATTATATTTCCTTATTTACCATAAAAGAACCTTTATCCTCAGTTCATAATAGCCCATTTCAGTGCAGTTACCTCTTGAGATTTAAAGTGGTATCATTCATAGTATTGACTATGCTCAATTGCCTTCAAAGTTTCAAGATACTTAGTTATTACAGTTTTAGTAATTTAGTATTTAGCAAGATATTTAGTAATTTAGCCAAAATTTAAGGTAGTGAGGCTGTGGGGGAGAAGGGAGCACTAAGATAATGAGTTGTTCCAGCTGCCTGTCGGCATGTAAGTGCAGCTTTGATGTATTTATTTAATCTTCAAAACAGCTCTCTTTGAGATGGTGGTATTATTCAAATTTAGGAAATGGTGGTTGTAGTAATATTCACAAATTTGTGAATATGTGTCAGTGCCCAGATAGATCTCTTGCTTATATGAAAGATCTTCTGCATTTAATGGTCCAAATACCTTCAATTATAGACCTAAAGTTAGAGCTGAAGAGAACTTGAGAAGGAGCCTTTCCAATTGGCTAAAGCAGCACCATTCCTGACAACTCGTCTTTCCACCTGTGATCCTCCCTTCTATTAGCTACGTGCTGATGGAAACGAATAAGAAATAGTGGCTCTGTTATATCCAGAATAGAGGAATTGTGTCAATCATTTAAGCTTTGAGAGCAGTAAGTATGCCATTTTACTGCGACCAGACCTTAATTTGGAAATTTGCAATTTGCAATTTGCACTGTTTGCTAAACATTTCCTCTCCATTCCCAGCCAAAGGTGTTAATATTCTTAGATAAAAGTTTGCAGATTAGATAATGGAACAACTAACAACAGTGGACCTGCACTGTTTTTGTGGCACTTACATGGATAACCTGACAGTTTATAATTAGTCACGTGGTTGTTGATTACTTATAGGATGATCAAGAAGTCTGTGTGATCTGTATTGGTAACCACTATGATTCTAAGCTGCCAGCTTTAGAAGCTGTGGCCCGTATTGTCCTGGGCTATACAGAGAACATGGGGATGTGTGGTGTATAGAATTCTAGGAGACGTTTTGAATATTCATGGTGTCTGTATTATAAGAGCAGGCAGGCACTACTTGTCTTGAACCCAGTTCAAAAGGGATACACTTACATAAGGCTTATGCAGGTGAAAAAGCTTTCTCAAGTCAGCGTTTTCACAGTTCTCTCCATGGCAAATCTCCTGGAGCAAGCCTGTCACGAGTATTTTATCCCTATTCAGCTTCTAAAACTTGTTGTATTCTTGTGAGCTTTCATCATTTTAGGACACAGAGCATGGCCATGAACAAGGAAAGGTTTCCGCATGGATCAGATGCTTTAGCAGATATCTGTTGATTCTTATTTTGTGGTTGGCTTTATTCCTTTGTTAACCATGTAAGTGTAAAAAGCTATAGCTCTAAACTGCTCATAGAAAGAATGAACAGTACATATATGTAAATTTTAAAACAGTTTTATCTCTCAGTGAGTTACATTTCCTAGAATAAACTTTGCTTACCCCCCTAAATAAATAAATAAATAAAAGCACATGGAAAAAAATTTAAAAGATATCTTGGCATTCAGATTCTAGCATTCATGGGTTAGATAAGGTGAATATCAATATTATATAAATTTTGCTTGTCACTGAGGGAAGGTGGGAATCTAAAAACAAAACAAAAAAAACCCCAAAACTTTCTAAGACCAGGAGAGTGGGTTCAGTGGACAGAAAGTTACCACAGTGCCTTCTTGGGAGGACTAAGCTGGAAGGAGTTGATCAGAGAGGATTTGACTTCAAAGCCCTTTATAGCTCTCCAGATTCTGTTTGAAGCCACCATCCAAGAAAGAATATTCAAATGTTTACCACGGCTAAAGAAGAACTGTTGAGAAGGTAACACTGATGCTTTCACGTGCTGTGGCCAGCTTTTTGGTTCAGAAAGTACTTTCTGTCCTGCATAGGCCTTCTTCATCCTAGTCACTTCAGAGATAACTAACAGTCTTTTATTGGTTTTTCCTTACAGGTTTCAGAGATTAGACTATGTATATCTAAATGCTGGGATCATGCCCAACCCACGCCTAAACATCAAAGCACTTTTCCGTGGCCTCTTTTCAAGGTAATTTCCATCTTGAAGATGGACTGATTGGAAGAAAGGTGTTTATTTTTCTGCCTTGTTCTGCCCCCAGTATGTTAAGCAGAGGGGATGAAGAGGTGTTGAGAAAACTGAAGACAGGAAGGAAGTGTTGCAGCCACGAGATGAAACAAAAGCATTCATCTTTTGTGCCGCATGCGCTGGGTCTCATGGTGTCCTGGGCCCCAGCACATGCCAAGGGGCTGTCTGAATGTGCCGATTAGCAAGAGCATTTCAGAACTAGGCAGAGTCGTCGGTGAGACTCTCGTACCCAGGAAGGTGACTTTAGAAGCAATTCCCTGCTGTTTGCCAGGTGTTTTCACCAGTGGGCTGGGAAAACGCACAGAACTAAATACCTTCCTGGGACATTCTCCATACGCATTGGTATAGTGGCTTCCAAAGATGTTTAACCGCAACCTACAGTAAGGAAACATCTTATTTTATGACCCAGTATACATATTCGTAAATAGATATTCTTTTACTGCTTGCTTCTTCCTAGACTGCTACTTCTGTTTTACCTCTCTGCCCTTAAACACACACACTTCCACACACAAACTCTCACACTACTCTTGACCTGCTACATTGATCTTGCAACAAACCACCATATTAGTATGTTCAATGCCTCAAGAATTCTCAATAATAAAACAGCCCTGTTTAACTTTGTTCAGCAGTTAAACATCCATTTGTGCCAGGGAAGACTTTTTCTTCTTGGCATAGCCATTAATCCCCCAGGGAAGTTTACTTGTAACCTGATTTGGAAAGAGGTGAAGGGAGTTTTTGGCAGGTTTTGGAGAGGCTGAAGTTCCTATTGGTGGTATGAGCTGTAAGTATGTGAGTCCTTCTGTGAATTGGGGGTAAGGCAGCATTTTAAAATTCTACTCAATACGCACAATAGCCCAGTCTGAGAAGTAAGTATTTTTATTCCTGTTATTACAGAGTCAAGAAAAAATGTAGTTTGGGGGTGGGGGAGAGCAGGAAGGGGTGTTTCTTTCGTATCTTCAGTTAAAGAAGCTTTAAAAAGTCATGCAATTGTCTTCTGTTTCAGAAAGGTGATTCATATGTTCTCCACAGCAGAAGGACTGCTGACCCAGAATGATAAGATCACTGCCGATGGGCTCCAGGAGGTGTTTGAAACCAATGTCTTTGGCCACTTTATCCTGGTAAGAGGGCTTTGGGGTTAATAAGTCAACACTGAGAGCTATGATCCTAAACCCTTGCACAGATACATCACTGTGCTATTTCGTTACACTCATTAGTTTATGGCTAGCATTAAATCTTTGAGTGTTTCAATAGAATGATCGCAGTACTCTTTGAAAACATTGCTTCCCTAAAGCAGCCTATGAATACACTTTTTTCTTTTGACATCAACTTTAGAGAATGGAGAGAAATTAAGAAATAGACACACAAGCAGCTTCAGAAACAAGGTCCAGAATTGCGAAAGTGCCCCAGTCCTGTTCTCAGTAGTCTCTGAAACTGGGCTTGGCGTCAGATAGGATGGGGTCATAGGCAAGCCATGAATAAACAATACTTCATAGTTAATCTTTTATTATCTTGATTTGTGATTTTTTTAAGCATCCAGACTTGGGTGTTGCAATTCCAGACATACCTAGAAAGCTGAGCCAGGGATGGGCAGATTGTCTGGGTGGTTCTGTGCTCTTGCCTCAGGTTTAATCTCATAGCACAGCTTTAACTTCTAGATTAAGTAATGCCCAACTCTGCTGCCAGTTGCTTATAATTCCTTGATGTGGGACGAACTCCTTCTGATGCTGGGTTTGTGGGCAGAAAACCTGTATCTCTGACACTTTCATATTCACAATCACTTTTTCTCCCCTTAAGCCTACTTTCCCTCAAAATTGGATCTCCTTGAGGACTAGCCTATATTTACAGTAATTTAAGATATACATAAACACTGAAATATTGTGAAACCATTAAAATAAATGAGGTAAATATTTTGCATCTACATGGGACAGCCTCCACTATTTATTGTTGAAGAAATAGCAGGTTGTAATATGTATAGTGTGATCTCATTTGTATAAACAAACAGAAAAATACATATCTTTACATTTTGCACATACATGTATATACTATTTCTAGAATGATACAAATGAAATTGGGAACAGTGGTTGCCTTTGATGAACTGGGGTGCTAGGATGTCAAGGACGAGTGGGAGATTTGTGTTTTATTTTATATCCTTTAGCACTTAAAAAAAATGTGGTATTACCTTTTCATTGACAAAAGTCAGTTAAAATATAGTCAGGATGGGATTGAATTCTTACCTAGTCATGTTTTATAACTCTGCAGAGATCTATTATCTAATATTTCCTTTATCTTTTTATAATACTCTCCTCTTTCTTTGCCCTCTTTTTGAATTATTAAATTAATTAGCAATGATCAAGGAGAAGTTAATTGTTACTACTGACAGATTGTAGTTGTTAAGAAAATATAGTTGGGTAAACTGGGTTGGGGGAATGGCAGAGGGGAGCTGAGGCTGTAGGCACGGCTATCACAGGTCTCCTGGTGACGTGACTGGCCCTTGTGTATCCTTCTGTAGGGAGGCATGTCAGCAGGGATTTGGGGACTGATTTATCACATAAAGTAATAGGAAGCCTTATGATGCCTTCCACTGTCTTCAAATTAAGTTTTCGGAATCTTACCCACTTTTTATGGAAAACAGACTTAGATTCTAGGTCCAGGTGTAAATGCATTATCTAAATGGACCCACCACCATATTGATACATTACTATCTTTTTTTAAATTAAACATTTGCTCTATTTTTTTGTTGGATCATGCACTATCTCCCAATTACAATTAGATTTGTTTTATGCCTTCCAAACATTAGCGCACTCAGCATCACCTTACCAATAACCGACTATAAATCAAACTAGGTCACAGTGGTTATGTCCACATCTAGATTGTTAGGGTGATCAGGAACTCATGTGTGTTTGCTTTAGGTTTTAATTCTTGGTTATATCTCCAGATATGAAAGAGCTGAGACTTTACTATTGACGAAAGCCCATACTTTATTCACATTTCTTCAGTTTTTCTAACGTCCTTTTTCAGTTCCAGCATCCCATCTAGGGAACCACCTTACAGTCAGCAGTCAGATTTCTTCAGGCTCTTCTCGGTTGTGATAGTTTCTCACACTTGCCTTGTTTTTGGTGACCTTGACAGTTTTGGGATGACTGCTCAGGTATTTTGTAGACGGCCCCTTGATTGGGCTTGGTCTGTTTTTCTCATGGTTAGAGTTGAGTTAGAGCTGTGTTTTGGGGAGGAAGATCACAGAGGTCAAGTTCCATTCTCAACACATCGTGTCAAGAGTGTACACCATCAGTAGGACTTACCAGTGTTGGTGCTATCTTTGCTCCCCTGACTCGAGGTAGCATTTGTCAGGTCTTTTCCATTGTTAAGGTTTTCATTCCCCCTTTACATTCTGTACTCTTTGGAAGACAGTTACTATGTGTAGCCCACATCTCAGGGGTTGTGCTTGACCTCCTTAAGGGTGGAGTAGCTACATAAATTATTTGGAATTCTTCTGCAAGGGAGATTTGTCTCTTCTGCATTGAATTCATTGCTCAATCATTTATGTATTGGTCAATTATACCTCAATATAGCTGAAAAAAATAGTTTGTTATATCTGTATGGACTCATGGATATGTTTTTTCTACTTTGAACTATAAATACTACTTTATTTTCTTGCTCAAGTTATTTTAGGTTGGGCCAGTGGGATCTCTTGCAGTTGGCACCTGTATATTTCTGACATACCCTCCTCAGTATGACTTTCTGTTTTGTTTTGATCATGTCCTTTCTGGCAGCCCAAGGTGTTTCAGGCTCATTTGTGTATTTCCTGCCCCAGTCTCAGATGCAGCCATTTCTCTGTTTCATTTTATTGGAGAAGGGTATTAGAAACTGAGATCTGGGTGCACAGTGCTGTTGAGATAGCATTTGCTTCTAGGCCCTCTCAGCTAACAGAGCAAGGACACTCACATGTGCACACTGACCTATTTATGCATAAATATCTATAAATATTTTATGTGTAACCACCTGTGTCTCTATTAAGGTAAATGTGTCTAACTCTAACCCATCATCGTGTGGGTCAGTCTAGCCTCCTTCTCTAGCGTATCTGTCATGTCCCACTCTTAACAATGGCACACTCATAGTGTACATTCATAGTGGTTTCAAAATGGTTATCTTTATGCCCCTGGTATAATTGGGTACATTTCTGTTTCTTTTTTCCCCTCATTCAGCTTCAGGAGCTGGAATCTCTCCTGTGTCACAGTGACCGTCCATCTCGGCTCATCTGGACCTCATCTCGCAATGCGAAGAAGTCGAATTTCAGCCTTGAAGACATCCAGCACAGCAGGGGCCAGGAGCCCTACAGCTCTTCCAAATATGCTATTGACCTTCTGAGCGTGGCTTTGAACAGGAAATTCAACCAGCAGGTGAGGCCTGGCTCAGGGATGTAGGAATGGCAGGGCAAGGGTTTCACTACCACAGTTGACTTCCTAGTAAGATGGCCGGCTTTCTAATAGCTGTTGCAATTTAGAAGGTGGCATATTGTGTCTTGAGCAGTATTGCTGTGAGGACAAGATAAGACATGACTAAGATTGATAGTTGTTGCAAATGAAAGTTTTAGGGCAGAGATAATTCGCTCCTGACATTTGAAAGGTATATGGCATTTAGTCCTTTGACATTTACAATAATTATTGAAAGATGTGTAGTTTTATTGCTATTTTGAACTTAGTTTTCCAGTTGATTTGGTATTTCCTCTTTGTTCCTTTCTTTTTCTTTTTGTGGTTTGATCATTTTCTTTTGTATTATCTTGGTTTCTTTTTTGTTTTTGTGGCTCTGTTTTGTGTTTTGATTTGTGGTCACCCTGTTTTTCAAGTATATTAACCCATTACTACATCTGTTTGCTTTAAACTGATAGTCATATAAGCTCAAAAACATCCCAAAAAGAATGAAAAAAGGGAAAAAAAACTATATTTTCTTGCTCCCCTCTCCCACCTTTAATGATTTTGATGTCCTCTTTTCCAGGAGAAAGGGGATGGGGAAGGGATAAATTTGGGAGTTTGAGATTTGCAAATGTTAGCCACTATAAATAAAAATAGATTAAAAAAATTTTCTTCTGTATAGCACAAGGAACTATATTCAATGTCTTGTAATAACCTTTAATGAAAAAGAATATGAAAACAAATACATGTATGTATATGCATGACTGGGATGTTGTGCTGTACACCAGAAATGGACACATTGTAACTGACTGTACTTCAATTAAAAAAAAGTATATGGGGGGTTCATTCCCTATTCTGTAGCTCTCCAAGAGCTATAATTTAGGTTAACACTACCAACAGTCCCAACAGCCACTGTTAAGCCACTATGTTAATTAAAACATAGTGACTTGCTATGTTTTAGGTGCTGTACTTTTCATCTGTGTGTGTCATGTGACACCTTTCCCATCACAGTGAAGTTGGTCTCAGTATTCCCATTTTCACATGAGGACACTAAAGTCTGGGACCAGTAAGTCATTTACCCAGAAGTTACACAACACCCATAAACAGTAGCGCGGAGAGTTGAGCCCAAGGCTGTCTGACTTTATAGCTTGGACTTGTCCCACTACCCCATGCTGTCACACTGGATGTCACAGCACAACCAGCAGTTAGAAAGCCTTCTGGGCAGTGGTGGTCTTTGGTGAGACTGCAGGGCTTTGTCTCCGAGAGGACCCCGGGTTTAGAGGGTGTTCCTTCGGAGAAAGCAGCCCTTGTCGGTCATGCTGGCTCCTTGTGGCCTCTGTGGTCTGGAACTTAACTGCTTCTTTGTAGGTCTCTCTTGCCCTGGGTCTAAAATCTTAACTGGAAATCTCCAGTCTTTCCCATGGGCATTTTCCTTTGTTTGCTTTGCCTGTGTTGTTTGAGGGTAGAACCTTGGGGAAATTTAATTCTGCTAATATTTACGAAAGACTTACCATGTTTAGGGAATTGGGCCAGGCGTAGAATCGAGGAGGAAGGAAAAGTAAAAAGACCATGAAGAAGCTATCTGCCCTTAAGGGACCTTCTTTGATCGTGCATTAGCTACAGCAATCTAAATCTTATGTAATGGTCTCGACCTAGTTTATTCTGGAATGGGGACCTTTATCAGATGGAATTCTGGTTCTGAGATCTGACTCTTAGAATCATGCCTCTTAGTGAAGAGGGTGGGGTAAAAGTAGACTCTGAGAGCATATTCTCTAGAATCCCAGCCCTGCCTCCAGCTTTGTAAGCTTGGACAAGTTATTTAATTTCCCTGTGCTTCAGTTTCCTCCTCTGAAAAACAGGGATGATGATCGTGCCTGCCTCGTAGATTTGTTGGAAGGGATGCTTGAGGGGACTGGTATGTGGTGGTCCCAGCAGTGCTTCGTGCTCAGAATGTGCAAGTGTGTGTGTGTGCGTGTGTGTGCACACCTGTGGGTGCAGATGGGTGGGGGGTGTGCTATGTATGTGCATATGTGTGGGTGTGCATTTCCACATGCACATGTGTGGGTTTGGTGGGTGTGTGTACATGTGCATGAATGTGATTGAATACGTGGTATGTGTGCATGGGTGTAGGTGTCTGTGGGCATATGGTCTGTGCATGTGTGTGCATGTGCTTATGTGTGTTTGTGTGTTGGCCATTGTTTGTTGTTGTCATTATTATTACTTGAGCTCAGTGTGTTGGTCCAATTGTGAGTTTCCGTCTGAGGTTTCTTGAGATGTTTAAAAACTTAACACAACTGCTTGTCCTCTGGAAACTTCCTGTTAGGGGTAAGGTCAGAGTGCATGAGCTTCTTTTTTCATATAAATAAAGCTCTGGGATTTTACTTGTCTCAATTGTCAAGTAAGTTTTGGGATTTTACCTTTTACAAAAAAGGGAGATTTAGTGAATGCTGCTGCCTCCAAAAATCTGTGTGATTGGCTTTGGAGCCCATGATTTTTCCTCCTTGAAGAGAGAAGTAGATAAGAAAGAACTACATCCCTTTGAAGCCTTGTTTACTAGAAAGGTAGTCTGGTCCACATCGGCTACCTGATAGAGTTTAACCATCATCCATGAATGACCCCTCACACAAATCTTACGGAAATACTTACAGCGCTCACACTCATTGCATATGATTACATCTGTGGAAGGGCTGTAATCCTGGATAAGACAGCCTCCCTGCTTGTTTTAGTTGCTCAATGTCAGAAAGTCATATGTGTTGCAAACCCTGGATTTTAGTTCACAGACGCCATCATTTAGAGCTGAATAGGCTATAACTGTTCCGGGCTAGTTCCCAGAAAAAAACTTTTCCTTAGTCTGTCTTAGGGGCAAAATATGTTACTCTCTTGGGGAGAATTATTTTTATCTCTGGGGCTCCTGACTCTTTTCAGAGGACTGTCGGTGAATCAGGGGGACTCTTGGGGGCTGGACTGTCTGCGTCAGGTACCGCCAGGCCCCGGAGACACTGAGTGAAGGATGAAGAGCTTCCAGCGTCGGATGCTCGGGGTGCTCTCTGTGCACCGAACTGTCCGTGTTACACTGGCACTTTCTATTTTTCGTTTAAAAGAAAAAAAAAAATAAGATTGAAAGCAACAAAAATATGAGTTAAAATAGTCAATGTCAAAATAAGGTAAAATGTAGTAAAAATGAGACCAGTTAAGCTAGTAAAATAAATCGCAGTGCTCCGAGCATTACTGGAGACCGCCCAGGGCCCTTTCTGTTATTCATACGTGCTCCGTGTTAACTGGAGCTCTCTTTACAAGCAGATCTTCCTACAATGAAGAGTCCTAGGCTAAGCACCTGATTTAGAGCAGTTGCAGGGGATCTTTGTGGAACCACACAGCCCTCCGCTCCTCTCTGATCTGGCAGCTCCCACCTCACGCTAGAGAGATGCATCTTACGTACCTGCAGGGAAACAGAGACACACTTGAGGTTATTTTCCAGATAAGAAATTTCGTGAAGGCAAAGACTGTACTGGGTGTGTCTTTTTTTTTTTTTTTTTAATCTCCACTGCTTATTACGATTGGCCAACTGCTCTTCATTTAAGCCAGTAACATGGAAAACTCAGGTAGCCAGGTTCTACTTTTCTCATCCAGCTTCAAGCCTGGTTATTCTCTGTGCTGTAAGTTTCTTGAAACTAGAGACTTCATCTTGCTGTTTTTTGCAGCCTGAGTGCCTCTCATGGTGAGTTCTCAGTACGTGATTCTTAAATGGAAAGGGACCACCCAGCTTCGAGGACAGCCTAGAGCACAAATCCTTGATACCCTGGCTCCCTGGCTCATTCGTGTATCTTTTTTAATTAACTAGCATATAGCTGGACTCAGTCAATGTATGTTGAATTAAAATCGATTGCTACCCCTCTCTGTGCTCCCAGGGTCTGTATTCCAGTGTGGTGTGCCCAGGTACGATGCTAACCAACATAACGTATGGGATTCTACCTCCCTTAATATGGACACTGATCATGCCAATCATATGGCTGGTAAGTGATGAGTACTTCTTTTCTTGGTTGACTTCAGTTGTTCTAGTTGGCACCCAAAAGACGTGTTTAAGGGTTGGGAAATGATTTTAAAAAATTTAAGAAACCTGAAGGTGGCAGAGTTCCATTTCGCTCAAAGGTTTTGAAGTTTCTTAATAAGTGACCTTTGCTTCATACTACCTGATATTCCCACTGCAACACCATATGAGTGTCCACATTTCTTTAAGGAAATGTCTCTTTGATCATGCACCATAGGTCCCAAGAGTTCTATGATTATGTAATTTTGGGAAACTCGTGTGCATTAAATGTTTCCAAGAAGGGTATGATGGTGCATCATATGATCACAGAATTGTGTTTTTGCTTGTTCGTTTTGTTTGGTATTCTGAGCATCTTGTAGGACCAGTGTCCCTCCAGCACACATAAGAAAATGCTGCTTTTAGGAAATGACCCTCCCTTGCAGAGCTCGGGGAAAAAATACCCGTCCATTATGGCAGGCATAGAAGAAAGATGAGAAGGAAATACACCTTCATGTTAAAAGTGGTTGACTTGAAGTGATGGAGATTAAGTGACATTTATTTTTTTAGATTTCTTTAATTTTTGAAACTGGAAAAAACTGCTGTATGGTAAGAAATGCAGGTTGTCTGTCTTAATATGTAAATGAGTAATGCTCTGGTGACTCTGCTCTAAACTGCCACAAAATGACCGTTGTTTTCTCTTTCTCAGCTTCGCTTTTTTGCAAACGCCTTCACTTTGACACCAGACAATGGAACAGAAGCACTGGTATGTTACTAGAGTTTCAAAATCTTGCATTCACTTTGCAGACGTAAATTGTCAGTTCAATGGTTTAGAAACAATCTCAGCAGAAAAAGGAACAAGCTGTGAATAATCAGAGTCCTGTGTAGGGTTAAGGTGTTAGGAGTGAACTTTGAGGGGTTAGTATCTTTCATGGCGCCGGACACCATGCTTGTGGGGACAGCACTTCTGTAGGAGCGAGGTACACCAGCAGCCAGAGGAGAGCAGTGCAGTGGACGGCTGCCAGGGGCAGGCAAAGCAAGGGGGTGGCTGGGCGGTCAGTGCGAGATTCCCCGTGGAAAAGGTGTGTTTTGCGAGTCAAGATTAGTGGCAACCAAGTCCAGCTCCATTTCCTTATGTGAAGATTCTCTTTCCTCTGTTACTGTGGGAGAAGCAGGTTGTTACTTTGTTAGAATGGGCAAAGGACATGAACAGAGAGTTTTTAAACTGTTTTCATCGTATGAAAAGATGTCCAGTCTTACTCATACTAAGAGAAATGCAAATTAACATTATAATAAAAAACTATTTTTCAACTCTGATTAGCAAAGATTAGAAAGCTTGACAATATACTGTTTTGTCAGGGGTCTAGGGAAATAAGCTGTCTTCTCCTTGCTGGGGGGGAGTAGGTTGATACAGCCTCTGTCAAGGACTGGCGAGATTGCTCAAAATAATAAACACACATACCCTTAACCCAGTAATTGCATCTTTGGGATTTTATCTTATAGATGTACCAAGAGTTACATGGAATGATATATTTATCATTCATCACAGTGAGGTTTGTAATAGCAAAGACTGGGAACAGCCTCTATGTCCATCAGTTGGAAACTGATTATATAAATGTTGGTACCTCCATGAAAGTGAATGCTGTGCCACTTTGAAAAAGCAGGAAACAACTCCTGATATACTGATTTGAAAATATCTCCAGGGCCTGCTGCTCAAGTGAAAAAATGCAAAGTGTGAAATAGTGTGTACATTTTGCTTCTATTTGCATAGAAGAAACAAATGGATATATTTTTAAGCAAATAGATTTTCTTTGGAAGAATACACAAAATACCAGCGAGAGTGCTTGCTTCCAGAGAGAACAGCTAGGTGGCTGGGGAACTGGGGAGGGAGGAAGACTTACTTTGTACCATGTACGTCTTCTGAAATGTTGTACATGTGCATGCTTATCTGTTAATGAAATGAAATATTACATCAGCGACCTGCACTTTACTGTAGCATGAGGTGAGTATCCATGCTGAGTAAGCTCAAGTTCACATGCCATGGATTTTAATTTGAGGATTAAGGAAGAGACAGCTAAAATGTGGGGGGGTGCTTTAAACAATTTTTCATTGGCTACTGTTAATTTTAAGCAGGCTGCCCTGCTTTCTTCCTTCAAATTACAGCAGTGGTTGGTAAAGACATCACAATTAGCTGATGTTATTCAGTTTTAGAACTGGGGGCTCCGTGAAATGCAGATGGTGAATCCCTTCCAGCCTCACTCACCCCGGGCAGAAGAGAAGAATCACTGACACCCTCTTCCTTTCCAGGTCTGGCTTTTCCACCAAAAGCCTGAGTCTCTCAATCCTCTGGTGAAATATCTGAGCGCCACCAACGGTTTTGGAAGCAATTATGTGACGTCGAGAAAGGTGAATCTGATTCCTCCGTTTCGCTGAAGAGGTTTGCAGCTAGGCTGAGGGACAGGTCCCTGGGTTCCTGACCAGCCCCACCAGCCACCCAGCTGCTCATCCCCGGGTCTTCCCTCTCTGCTCGCTGGCATCGCAGTGGTCTGTTTTCACGTCTGCCTGCCCTCTCCTGCCTCTCCATACCTTCTCTCCACCCAAACTGCTCTCACCCTTCTTCTTTCTACTGATTGATTTCTCCTCTTTATCCTGAAGATCTCAGCCTCTTGTGACCTTTTGCATTAGATCAGATGCCTCTGTGCTAGGCTTTTTTGACCTCTTGTGCCATTTCTGCACAGAATTCATTCACCATCGGCTCCCCTGTCTGAGTCTAAACTCTGCGAGGAGGAGGAGTGCACCGCCTTTCCTATCACGTTGCCTTGCCCATGACAGGTGCTCAGTGAATGTGTTGCAAGTTGGATGAAATAAAACATGTCTTTCTGAGCGAAGTTAGCTTCTCTTTGAGAGTTCAGTTCTGCTTGTGACGATGATAAGCTTTAATAGATTAGTGTTTTGAAGAGGCAGGGGATGGAATCTGGGGGAAAACAAAATGAGTGCTGTGTTTTTTAGACTCTGTGTAATCCTCCAAAAAGAACTTTAACATAGTCACATATTAGAAAATGAGAAAGTTTATTTTGACCCTGTAAGAATTAATTTTGTTGCATTTTTGTTATGAGGAAGGTTTATTTCAGCCTGTCATTTTTCACTGCCTAGCTTACTGTGAGGAAGCATTGGCATGAAAGGTTTAGATCGAAGCAAATATGTTATCTCAGCAAAGTCATCGAGGTAATGGGCAGTAATCCTGTCTGTGTCAGTAGCTTGAGGTCTAAGGGGAACCATGCTCTCTGCTTCGCGTGGTGTGTGCTTACTAAAAATGAAACTGTGACCCTCCGGTGTTTTCTAAAGTATGTTCCATGGGATGCTAGTTCCTTGAGAAGATTTGCAAAAAGCAGTTTGTCAGGCAGCTAAGTTTGAGAAAATTGTATTCCCCTTTTTCAGAGATGTGCACAGTGCACATTAGCCCAGTAAAGGCTTTGAGAAGTTGACACGGTTAAGAAATATGCATGATGTATTTCATCCCGGTGTTTCCAAGTTGTTCTTGATTGTATGGCTTTTTTTTTCCTCTTCGGGTTTTACATAACACTTAACAACATCCCAAAGAACACACTTTGGGAACTCTTTCACAAACTAATAACCTTATTTTCAGGCCCTGAGAGTTTGTTTGAACTTACTATCTATTGGTCTCAAAGGAATGATTTGTTTACAAGGCGAGAAAATGTTTAATTTTATAAACTGAAGTATTTTATTAGCATCTATGGAAATACATTGCAGAAAGTGTTTCAGCCTTTGATTAACTTGGGGAAGTCAGTTTTCTGCTCTGTTAAAAGGTTGGGTTGACTAAAGAGATCTCTAATGCCTCTTCCAGTTAAAATATGAAAAAAACCTCTAACATGATTGAATGAATATAAATGTTATGTCCAAAATAATTGTAAAGTTTTCTTTAGCGTTTAGCTTTTTAGCTCTGTAAAGGAAAAGCTTTTGTTTTGGGGGTTTATGCTCTGTGTTGATATGAAAAGACATATCACTTTATAGGGGCTGAGAGAAGTTTTCATTTTCATTCAATGTATCAGTTAAAATGAGATTCTCTTCATAAAACAGAAGAATAAGATAATAGTGGATTAAACAAGATAAAAGCTTAGATTTCTCACACGCAGGTTGAAGAGAGGCAGCCTCGGGCTGGTCTGGCAGCTTCGCAAATTGTCAGGGTCCCAGATTCCTTTTATTACCACCCACCATCCTTAAGGCATGGCCCTCATCCTCACAGCTCAAGGAAGCAATATGGAAGGGGGGAAGGGGTGCCCCACTCCTTCTGAGGATACTCCTGCGTGGTGCCACACGACACTTCCAATTATGTCTCATTGGCCAGAACGTAGTCACCCACAAGCTTCAGTGAAGGCTGGAAATGTCATCTTTTCATCTGGAGGCTGGTGAGCTCAGCTAAGATCAGGGCTCTTTTACTAAAGAAGATGAATATTAGGAGGTAGATAGCAGTTGGAATTTTTAAAAACTGTTGATTTTTCTCTTTTGTCCTTTCTTTTGTCACAGATGGTTGGTGTCTTCTGTTACTAGGTACATAGGAGTTAGGGGAAACAGCAAAACTCAGCTCTTCCAGTCTTGCTATTTAAGGGAAAAGTAGGTAGACGCGTTGAATGCTGGAGTCTGGACTGAGAGTTAGCGTGTCCTCAGGATTCTGTCCTCAGGCTTCCCCACAGGGCAGCCACTACAGCCCTTTCCAACTGCCCCTCCCCTGACTCTCCCCATCCCTGGTTCTCTTACATACGTTAAATGGCTTCTTACATTCAAACACTGTTTGTTTCATTTTTCCTTTCAATTCATCCCTATCTTTGCTTCTTTTCCAGATGGACCTAGATGAAGACATTGCTGAAAAGTTTTACCAAAACCTATTGGAACTGGAAAAGCGTATTAGGGTCACCATTCAAAAAACTGATAACCAGAGCTGACAGTGCCGCTCTCTGAAATGTTTCATGCCTTCTGTGGGTTCTGGAGCACATGGGTTTCCACTGGGTTGGATGACATGCATTTGTGGTAAATGGAACTATAATTTTCCCTTTTCCTTCATTTCAGAATCACCTCTAATACTGTATGTGTGTGTGCACATGAGAAAAAGATCAATAAAATATTCATTGGATATTCTTAAGAATGGTGTCACATCAGCATTGTGATAGAGTCACTCAACCGAGTATCTTTTTATTTGTTCTGACAACTGGAGCCCTACACTTCATGGGATTATTACCAGATGGGTCGACCAAACCCACGCTGGGGTCCTAGCCTAGGCCGAGACTCCTTATGTCAGCCAGGCAGGTTCTTTTTCCCATCAGAATCATGCAGCCAAAAATGAAGCCCACGCTGAGACTGGAAGAGCACAAGCTTTATTCAACAGCCAGAGAATGGAGACAGGGGAACCTAGTTCACAAGTCAACTGCTCAACCCAACTTGGGAGGAGACACCAAGTATATAGGAGGGTTGAGGGGAAAGGGAGGGAACTGGAAAGTGTGGGAAGAATAGTCATGAGTTATCCCAGAACAGGGGTCTGGTTTGGACCTGGAACTGACGCAGCTCTCCTTTCCAGTCCTTGTGCAGGCTTTTCTGGTTTTTGTCATGGCAGTCACCAGCTGTCATGCTGCTGATGGGTGTGTCATTTAGCATGCGAATGGAGTACAGTGAGTGTACCATGAGGTGCAAGGTCCACTGGAAATCAGATCTTCTGCCATCTTGGGTCTAGTTGGTTCCAAATGATACTTTTTTTTTCCCCCTCTTTGCAGTTTCCTCCTGAAACTTAGAAAAGAGTGGTTTCTATTTGAGGAAGGGTCAGGGTATGATCCTGGGACAATAGCCTTGGTAACAAATCCCCTCTTTCCTTTTTACTGTTCCTCATTCTTTTTTTTTTTTTTTAACAACTTTATTGTGGTATAACTTCTGTACAGTAAAGTATACATATTTCAGGTGTACAATTTGATGAATGAACTTTGAAAGATCTATGCATCTATTAAACCACCACCACAATCAAGATGCCTAATATTTTCATCACTCCCCAAGGGAGGATGTGCCCATGAGAGGGAGCTGTGAAAGAGGGAAGGTTCTGTCACCTGGGAAATTAGAAAGGAGCTTCAGAGGCACAGAGGAGCAGAGACAGAGCAACTGTCCAGCAGTAGCAAAACAGAGAGAGCAGTACACATGGTCCTGGTCACCTCACTACACTCCCCAACCTGAGATGCACACTGAAGTACATGAAGTGGCTGGGTGCTGAAACTCAGGCTTCAGGAGACTGACCTGGGGAGAGGACTAGGGTGTGGAACAGCCCACAACTGGGGGCGTACACAGGACACAGCCTGGGTCTGCTGTAGAAGCTTCATTGTTAACATCTGCACTAGGGGAGGGGTGGGTCCCCGCCATAGCAGTGTCCTTCTCTGCGTGCTCACGGTGGGTGCAGCTCTGCCTCTAGGAGCACTGGGAGTGCACAAGCCCTGGCGGATGCCCCTGTGTGGAAGTGGGGCTGAAACCTGAGCCCTGTCAGTGGCTTTGTGACTTTAAAGGATTTATACAGCCAGTGTCTTTGTAAGCTCAGCACATGCAGGACATCCCAGTGGATTTACTGGTGCCCATGAGGCCGAGGACAGTCTGGAGTCAGCAGCTGCAAGCTCTGTGGGCCTGTGAACAGGGAGGCAGGGCCAGGTCTACCCTCATTTCATAGCTCCCAGGGTGAGTCCAGGTGTTCAACTATGAGCAACGACTGCGGGTCCAGGTGCCTCATTTCAGGGGATCTGCACTGGTGGCTTTGTCAGCACAGCACTGAGGGACATCAAGACATTGCCTGCACTCCCATGGCTGAGGCTGGGCCAAGGGCAGCAATTGTGGCCTTTGTGAGCTTGCACAGTGAGTGACAGGCAACACCACAGAGTACACATCCTAGCAGACAGCTCCTGTGGAGAAATACTCACTGACTCCTCTCCTGGTGGAACTGATCCTGTCCTGCTCACCCCACACCACAGCTCAGAGGCAGGTCTAGAGACTCCTATGCCAACAAGTGGGGAGCAGACCCTGCCCCCAAAGGGCTATGACAGCCACAGAGCAAAGAGGTGGCCCCACGCAACATCCAGTGCAGGCTCTGATCACCACAGCACCCATCATCTTCCCTAGCAAGGGGATAAGGGTCAGCAAACACTGAGGAGAGATCTGTCAGGTATCCAAGCTAAAAATAGCCTTCACACCAAAAATAGTGGGCTTACACAGGCTACATTCCCACATAAGAACAGTCCCTCAAGGTCACAGTAGATAGCTATTTCCCCGAAATTCATAGACTCAGGAATATAAGTAAAAAGAAGCAGAGGAACTACTCCCAATTAAAAAGAACAAGAGAAATCCCCTGAAAGAATAAACAACGAAACAGAAGTCTTCAGTCTACTGGATCCCCAAGTTCAAAAAGGAAGTAATAAAAATGCTGAAGGAATTTAGAAAGGCTATTGATAGAAATGCAGATCACTGTAGAAAATATAAAGAGGAGCCAATTAAAATTAGAAAACTCACTTGTTGAGGTGAAATCTGAGCTAAAGGCAATCCACAGCAAATAAATAAAGCAGAAGAACAAACAAGTGATCTGGAGGATAGAATAATGGAATCATCCAATCAGGATAGCAGACAGAAAAAAAATGGAAGCAATATATGAGATCTATCGGACAATATAAAGCAAGCCAATCAGTGCAGCACAGGGATCTCAGAAAGAGAAGAAAGGGAAAAGAGGATCGAAAATGTATTTGAAGAAATTATGGTTGAAACATTCCCAAACCTTAAGAAGAAAACAGATATCCAGATTCAGGAAGCACAGAGGGTCCCAAACAAGATGAACCCAAACAGACCTATGCCAAGACATAATTATAATTAAAATGGCCAAAGTTAAAAGAGAATTCTAAGGGCAGGAAGAGGAAAAAAGTTAATTACGAGGGAACCCCCATAAGGCTATCAGCTTATTTCTCCACAGAAACATGGCCAGAAGAGAGTGGAAAGGTATGTTCAAAGTCTTGAGAGGGGGAAAACTTGCAATCTAGGGTACTTAGCAAGATTATCATTTAGAATAGGATGAGACAAGCAAAAACTAAAATACTACAGCAATACTAAACCTATCCTAAAAGACATATTAAGAGGTTTTCTTTAAATAGAAAAGAGGCAAGAATCTATAGGAAAGAGAAAATCACACTTGAAAAATTAAATCACTTAAGCAAGCCAGCACATAGATTAAAAAAGAAATTGTGAGAGTGATGATGACTGCAATGAACAGCACAAGGATAAACATGAAGGTGGAAATAGGACATCAAAATCAAAATGTGGTTGGGGGGGTAAGAAACATGTAGAATTTTTTTAGAATGTGTTTGAGCCTATATGACTACCAGTCTAATGCAAGTAGGTACAGTAATGGTTAACATACTTTCAAGTTAACATACTCGAAAACTAAGGTAAACACAAATTTAAAAAAATACAATAGATTCACAAAAACCCAAAACTAGAGAACTCAAGCTAATACAAAGTAAAACCATCAAACCACAAAAGGAAAAACAAACAAAAACAAAACAAAAAAGAGAAAGGAACAAAGAAGAAATACGAGATCAACTGGAAAACAAGGTTTAAAATGACAATAAATAGGGAGGTTCCAGTCAAGATGGCAGAGTAGTAGGACCATGAGCTAGCCTTTCCTCACAACTACAACAAAACCACAACTGACTGCTAAAAAACTATCAAAAAAAAAAAAAAAAAGAGACTGGAATATAGCAAAAAAGATGTTCTTTAACTGGAAACAAAGAGGGAACCAGAGCAGGATGGTAGGAGGGGGCCCCATTACCCCCTGGGGGGGCAGTACACAAGCTGAAGAATAATTTAGTCAGAGTCTCCCCCAGAGTGAGAGTTCTGAGCCCCACATCAGGCTCCCCAGCCCAGGATTCTATCACTGGGAGGAGGAGACTCAGGACATCTGGTTTGGAAGGCCAGTGGGGCTTAACTCCAGGAGCCCCACAGGACTGGGGGAAACAGAGACTTCATTCTCTTGGGATGTGTACACAGAATCTCCTATGTGCCAGGTCCAAGGGCAGAGGCAGTGACTGCATACAAACCTGGGCCAGGCATACCTGCTGGTTTTGGAAGCTCTCCTGGGAATGTAGGGGATGGCTGCGGCTCACTCAGGAGACATAAAAGCTAGTGGCAGACATTCCAGCAGTGTTCATCTACATGAGCTTTCCTGGAGGCTGACATCTTGATTGGATCATTAGCACCAAGACCTAGCCCCACCCAACAGCCTGTGGGCTTAAGGGCTGGGAAGCTCAGGCCAAACAACTAGGTGGAAACACAGCCCCACCCATCAACAGACTTACTAAGCCACAAACACCTCTAAACATGGCCCTACCCACCAGAGGTCCAGGATTAAGTTTCACCCAGCAGTGGGCAGGCACCAGCTCCTCCTGCCAGGAAACCTGCATAAGCCTTTAGTCCAGCCTCATCTATGAGGGGGACAGATACCAGAAATAAGAAAACAGTCCCAAAGCCTGTGGGGGGAATCCACAAACACAGGCCAGACTCTATGCTGAGACCAGCTGGGCCCTGGCCCTTGGGTGACAAGAGAGGAGTGTACTGCTCGGACACATAGGATGTCTCCCACAGAGGGCCACCTCTACAAGGCTGAGAAACAAAACTAATGTACCTAAAAATACAAATAAGTAGACAATATGAGGGGGCAGAGGAATATCTTCTAAGCAAGCCAAAGCACAAGGTAAAATCTCAGAAGAAGAAATAAGTGATAAGGAGATAGGCAATTTACACAAGAAAGAGTTTAGAGTAATGATGGCGAAGATGTTCAGAGAACTCAAGAGGAGGATAGATGCACAGAGCAAAGTTTTTTAGCAAAGCGTTGGAAAACAGAAAGAATACCCAAACAGAACTGAAGAATAAAATTACTGGAATGAATAACACATTAGAAGGAACCAAGAATAGATTAAATGAGGCAGAAGAATGTATCAGTGAGCTGGAAGACAGATTAGTGGAAATTACTCCCACATGCAGAACAGAAAAAGGAAAAAAAAAAAAAAAGAATGAAAAGAAATGAGGATAGTTGAAGAGAACTCTGAGGCAATATGAAGCACACCAATATTCGCATTAGAGGGGTCCCAGAAAGAAGAGAGAAAGGATCAGAGAAAAGTTTTGAAGGGATAATAACTGAAAACTTCCCTAACTTGGGAAAGGAAACAGTCAACCAAGTCCATGAAGCACAGAGAGATACACACAGGACCAACTCAAAGAGGAACACACCAAAGCACACAGTACTCAAATTGACAAAAAATTTGTTTAAACCCTTCTGCTTGGTTCCTCTTTTCAAAGCCCTGCCAAGATGCACTTAAGGTAGTGCTCTAATAAAGGACTTCCTCCCTCATTGGGGGGGGGGGGGGGGGGGGCCCAATTTGGTTCAGCTGTGAGTACTGCCAAGTGGGCTTCAGGTGAACCACTTGGGTCTGTTAGGTGGAGCTGGTACGCTTCTTCCCCAGCCTTCTCAAGGACCATTCTCTTCACCTCCCGTAAGCATCATATTGATGATAATGTGTATGTCTGCCCATGAAGGGTGGTGAGTAGCAAAAATAGGAGTTAACGATTCTGTCATTCAGAGAGGATCCTCCCTATAAGGAAGGTTGTGATCTTTCCAATTAAACAAGTTTGCGGTGGAGAAAGGACTATGTATCCGTAGAAAGCCAGCTGTCTGTCTGTCTGCATTTAGCCCCCCAACTGGATAATGGCATAAGGGAAACTGCCCTGCCTCAGAAGTGGCTCCCGGCCCAAATTGGTGCTCTGTTGGGTCTTAGATGGTGATAACAGACCAGGTTCCTGTGCCCCAGGAACTAACACAGGATGATCCCTATAACGGGGTGGAGGCAGTCCAACCACTTCCCGAGCTCCGGTGTGGGGAATTGGGGCTGGATATGAACAGGAGGCGGTGGAAGGGGCGGATGTATCAGCAAAACAGCCAGAGTGGTAGGGCTAGCTAGCTCAGCTGCAGGAGTTAAGGTCTGAAGCGATATGTCCTCACTCTCAGTCCCTTTCTTTTCTAATTTTCCCTGATGCAATATCACAATGCTTGCACATAGGGGATTTTATCATTATTCCCTGCTTTTTCACAGAATAGCTCTAATTGCAGGATTGTATAGAGACATTCAAAGGCCACCATTCCTCAGCATTTTACTGTAAAACCATAAATAGCAACTGATCCTCTCTAACCATTTTGCCTTGGCATCAACCAACCATGCTGAATTCTGGGCTGGGGCTTTTGATGATTTTAGGAACCAAGTGGGATCTTTCTCCTCTCTCTGGGAATGTCCCACTCTTGGACAGCAACTTTTTTTTTCCCTCTTCTTTTCCTCCATTTGATATCAGTAAAAGTTTTAAATATCAAAAATGATTCGGCTATAAATGGAGAAAAGATACCAAAACGAAATGAAAGGGAAAAAAACCCAAAAGGACAAACAGAAAACCCTAAATAAATCAAGCTTGGTTTGGGAGTTTTACATATACCAACGACACAGGAGACCACAAACAGAGCAAAGGTGGCCGTACATGGTATGCAGAGTCCTCAGGTAACCCTGCACAAACACCTTGTGGAAATCCCAACAAGTGCTATGCACCCATTTTTCATATTCCTCTTAATCGTGGGTTCATAGCTGTAATCAGACCACTTATCCAAAATATCCCTCAGTGGACTTTCTTTAGGGGTAGTTAAAACATTCCCCAGTTTTTAAAGACAGAAGTACAAGACAAAACACAAAAGGCACACACAAATGCTAGTATCCAAAGAAATAACCTGGTTCACAAATCAGGTAAAAGTCCAGCAAATATTTCCTCTCTCCAAAAGAGTACCCACTCAAATGCAAACCAAACTGGCTTATTCTGGAGAACAAAAAAGCCCCAAATGGAGAGGAATAGAGTTTCCGGCTGTAAACGTAGGAGCGACTTACCTTACTGCACTGAGCCCATTGGTTCCCAGACGCCAATTCCTTGCTCCAACCGCCCAGCACTGGGGCAGCCAGTGCCGCTTCGGGGAATTTTGAAGAGACCATCCTTAGGACAAATAATCCCGGCCGCTGCTAGGGACTTTTCCCCAGATTTACCAACTGGGGCCAGCTGGCCATGAGCAGCAAGGTTCCTGGCTGATTTACCAAAATTTGTCACTGAGTCCAACCTCATATTACTCATTGCATGACAGGCCAATAAATTGAGATGAGTTGTTGGGGCAAGGAAAAATGACTTTATTTGGAAAGCCAGCAGACCGAGAAGATGGAGAACTAGTGTCCCAAAGAACCGTCTTCCCTGAGTTAGAACTCAGGCTTCTTTCACACTAAAAGAGGAGGGGGTAAAATCCTGCTTCCAGACAGACTCCAGAGAGGCTGTGTTAATTTCTTCCAGCCTGCAGCCCTTCACAGGTGGGCCTGGCCAGGTTGCTTCCTATGAGTTAAACAAAGGTATTTTAGCTTAATGATCATTACCTGGGAGGCAGAGTTCCCAGAGATGGGCCATAATGTATAACTTAAGCTTATAGGCAACACCTCTTTAGTGATTAACTTAGAATGGAAAGGTTCTTCACTATTACAACCCTGTAATATTGTATATCAATTCCTTTGTCTATCTTTTTTTGAAATGAACAATGCTATTTTCTTTTTTCCTTTTTTTTTTTTTTGGTCATAATCTTGTATGGTTTTCTAGCTGTAGTTAAAAATAAGATGTCTATGTTTCCCTTGCAGTTTTCAGAGATTAGACGATGCATGTCTAAATGCTGGAATCATGCTTAATCCTCAGCTGAACATGAAGGCATTTTCCTCTGACCTCTGTTTAAGATAACTTCTGCATTCTAGTTGTGTCCCTGATTTACGAAATAGTGGTGGTAAATGTATGGGGATGCTGAATAGGATAAGTAGGAACAGGTGTTGCCATCACAGCAAGAAAAGATAATTTCTATTAGAGAAATGCTGCTAGGCATGGGTTTTTTAATGGGATTCAAAGTCTCTAGGACGCTATAAAAATTGGATTGTTTTTCAGGATGGAATAGAAAATTAGCAATTCTTGGAGAGAATTAATGTGTCAGTGTCTTCCTTCTTTTTTTTTTAACATTTTTTATTGATTTATAATCATTTTACAATGTTGTGTCAAATTCCAGTGTTCAGCACAATTTTTCAGTTATTCATGGACATATACACACTCATTGTCACATTTTTTTCTCTGTGAGTTATCATAACATTTTGTGTATATTTCCCTGTGCTATACAGTGTAGTCTATTCTACAATTTTGAAATCCCAGTCTATCCCTTCCCACCCTCCACCCCCCTGGTAACCACAAGTCTGTATTCTCTGTCTGTGAGTCTATTTCTGTCCTTTATTTATGCTTTGTTTTTGTTTGTTTGTTTGTTTTTGTTTTTTAGATTCCACATATGAGCAATCTCATATGGTATTTTTCTTTCTCTTTCTGGCTTACTTCACTTAGAATGACATTCTCCAGGACCATCCATGTTGCTGCAAATGGCATTATGTTGTCGGTTTTTATGGCTGAGTAGTATTCCATTGTACAAATATACCACATCTTCTTTATCCAGTCACCTGTTGATGGACATTTAGGCTGTCTCCATGTTCTGGCTATTGTAAATAGTGCTGCTATGAACATTGGGGTGCAGGTGTCATCCTGAAGTAGATTTCCTTCTGGATACAAGCCCAGGAGTGGGATTCCTGGGTCATATGGTAAGTCTATTCCTAGTCTTTTGAGGAATCTCCACACTGTTTCCCATAGTGGCTGCACCAAACTGCATTCCCACCAGCAGTGTAGGAGGGTTCCCCTTTCTCCACAGCCTCTCCAGCATTTGTCATTTGTGGATTTTTGAATGACGGCCATTCTGACTGGTGTGAGGTGATACCTCATTGTAGTTTTGATTTGCATTTCTCTGGTAATTAGTGATATTGAGCATTTTTTCATGTGCTTTTTGATCATTTGTATGTCTTCCTTAGAGAATTGCTTGTTTAGGTCTTCTGCCCATTTTTGGATTGGGTTGTTTATTTTTTTCTTATTGAGTCGTATGAGCTGCTTATATATTCTGGAGATCAAGCCTTTGTCGGTTTCACTTGCAAAAATTTTCTCCCATTCCGTAGGTTTTCTTCTTGTTTTATTTCTGGTTTCCTTTGCTGTGCAGAAGCTTGTAAGTTTCATTAGGTCCCATTTGTTTATTTTTGCTTTTATTTCTTCTAGGAGAAAATTTTTTAAATGTATGTCAGATAATGTTTTGCCTATGTTTTCCTCTAGGAGGTTTATTGTATCTTGTCTTATGTTTAAGTCTTTAATCCATTTTGAGTTGATTTTTGTATATGGTGTAAGGGAGTGTTCTAGCTTCATTGTTTTACATGCTGCTGTCCAGTTTTCCCAACACCATTTGCTGAAGAGACTGTCTTTATTCCAATGTATATTCTTGCCTCCTTTGTCAAAGATGAGTTGACCAAAAGTTTGTGGGTTCATTTCTGGGCTCTCTATTCTGTTCCATTGGTCTGTATGTCTGTTTGGGTGCCAATACCATGCTGTCTTGATGACTGTAGCTCTATAGTATTGTCTGAAGTCTGGGAGAGTTATTCCTCCAGCCTCTTTCTTTCTCTTCAGTAATGCTTTGGCAATTCTAGGTCTTTGATGGTTCCATATGAATTTTATTATGATTTTTTCTAGTTCTGTGAAATATGTCCTGGGTAATTGGATAGGGATTGCATTAAATCTGTAGATTGCCTTGGGCAGTGTGACCATTTTAACAATATTGATTCTTCCAATCCAGGAGCATGGAATATCTTTCCATTTTTTGAAGTCTTCTTTAATTTCCTTCATCAATGGTTTATAGTTTTCTGTGTATAATTCTTTCACCTCCTTGGTTAGATTTATTTCCAGATATTTTATTACTTTGGGTGCTATTTTAAAGGGGATTGTTTCTTTACTTTCTTATTCTGTTGATTTATCGTTAGTGTAAAGAAATGCAACTGATTTTTGAACGTTAATTTTGTAACCTGCTACCTTGCTGAATTCTTCAATCAGCTCTAGTAGCTTTTGTGTGGACCTTTTAGGGTTTTCTATATATAGTAACATGTCATCAGCATATAATGACACTTTTACCTCTTCTTTTCCAATTTGGATCCCTTTTATTTCTTTCTCTTGCCTGACTGCTGTGGCTAGGACTTCCAGGACTATGTTGAATAGGAGTGGTGATAGTGGGCATCCTTGTCTTGTCCCAGATTTTAGTGGGAAGCTTTTGAGTTTTTCACCGTTGAGTACTATGCTGGCTGTAGGTTTGTCATATATAGCTTTTATTATGTTGAGATATGTTCCCTCTATACCCACTTTGGCGAGAGTTTTTATCATAAATGGGTGTTGAATTTTATCAAATGCTTTTTCTGCATCGATTGAGATGATCATGTGGTTTTTGTCCTTTCTCTTGTTGATGTGATGTATTACACTGATTGATTTGCGTATGTTGAACCAGCCTTGTGTCCCTGGGATGAACACTTGGTCATGATGTATAATCTTTTTTATGTGTTGTTGGATTCTATTTGCTAAAATTTTGGTGAGGATTTTGGCGTCAGTGTCTTCCTTTTGTACAAAAAAAATCAAACAAAAACTTTTTGTTATCCCATTTCCCCCAGCAAATTACTGTTCCATTGATTTGCTCTTCTTTGTAGCAAAACTCAGACCTGTCTTTAGTCTCTGTACCCAATGCCTCACCTTCCTTCTTTCCTTCTTCTCTTAAATCCACTTCAATCAGACTTTCATGCTTACCACTCTACCAAAACAGTTCTGATCACTGACAACATGACTTTCATTGCTACTTGCAATGATCTTCATTTCACTCGACCCATCAGTAGCAGCTGACACAGCTGATCATTTCTACCCTTAGCTTCCAGGACATGATGCTTCCTGATTTCCCTTCTGCCTTTCAGGATATTCTTTCTCAAGTTCCTGTTCCTCCTGGATGCCTAAATATTGGAGATCTCTAGGGTGCGAGTTTTAGTCCTTGTTCTTACATACACCTCTAGATCCACACTGCTTCTTTCTCCATTCTGCTCTGTGGCTAGAGACACTGGCATGACAAACAATCTACCAGATTCCCTTACCTTCGTGGCTACCAGTTGGCTTTGTCCCTTGGAAGGAGGAGGAGGAGATGGCAAAGTGGGTAAAAGGGAGACTGGAGTTTTTCTTCCTTGGAAGCCTCTCGCTGGGCCAAGATTGGGAAGAGGCTGTGCTCCATTGCAAGTCACACCTCCAGCAGGTGCACTTTATAGCCATAGCTACAGCTGGAGCTCCCTCTGGTTTTTGGTGTCTGCTCTCTCTTGCTTTTGCTTAGGAAATCCCAAGGATTTTAGGAGCTCTGTACCAGGAATGAGGACGAAGACCAAATACATATTTATTACACATCACAGTGTCACATCGACATGGCTAAAAGTGAACTTGTTTTCAAGATACTGTTTTGTTTGTTGTTTGTCCTCAGACTTGAGAACTAGAACCTCTCCTTTGTCACCATGACCATCCATCTCAGCTTATCTGGACATCATCCTGCAGTGCTTTGAAATCTAATTTCAGCCTTGAGGACATCCAGCACAGCAAAGGCCAGGAACCTTGCAGCCCTTCCAAATATACCACTGACTTTCCGAGTGTGGCTTTCAATAGGACCTTCCACCAGCCCACCTTGGTGAAATGAAAATGGCAGGGAAGGAGTTATTTTATTATCATTTAGTTCCTGATTATAAGACCGACCACCAAAACAATTGCCGTAGTTTCAGGAAGTTCATTATAGCCACTTGAGCGAGATGGCTGTGAGGGCAACATGGGATGCAAATGTTGCTACTTGGCATGGAAGTACACGTCAGAGCAACGACTAGGGGGTTCATGGCTCTCTACATATGTCTAGCTCATTCGCACGCATTCTGAGGCTCTCTGGGGCATCATTTATCTAACGAATGCTATGAAGTAACAGCCCTCTGCTGTGGGGCTGTCCTGGGCTCTTTATCTGAATTATCTCATAGGCTTGTGACATAGCTATGATACCTCCCTCTTCTGGGAGACCTGTCAGCCTTTCTGTTTATGAGAAGTCCCAGGAAGTTTGGTAAAGGATGGAGTTAGGACCATGAGAGAGAACACATCTTTAAACTCCTGGTAATTCCTAGAGAAACCCTATCTTGCTGAACTCTTTCCATCCATAGCTTTTAATTTTCTTCCTCTACATGTTTAATGCCCTCCTTTTTAATCCAGATTTTACTCTCATTTTCCTTTAAGACTCGAGCTATATTTATTTTTGCTTTTATTTCCAGATGGACCTGGATGAAGATACTGCTGAAAAAAAAATTTTTTTTAACCAAATTTGCCAGAACTTGAAAAACATATTAGGGCAAGTAGTCAAGTCTAAACTGGAGATGACGCTCCCTGAAACATGAGCACCTCCCACTTGCATGCCAAGAGTGGCTACATTGTCCATGTGAGCACTGGTGGCGAACCACCCTCTGAGACCACAGGGACACCTTCCTTTCTGAGCCATTGTTTAGGGAGACCTCTGTGTGTGTGCCCTCTAAAGAAAGTGAGGGAAATCCTTTGAGAAAAATATTCAAATATGAATGCTTACACATATTCTACATCTGTCTGATCTTTTATTAATAATATTAAAATACCTATTGGAATTATTAATTATTCTGCTCATGCTTTCCTACATCCTGGAGCCGGAGCTAATGGAGAGATAGGCGGAGGACTCAGGGACGTCTCTGCAGGCAAGTGCTTGTCCACTTCCTGTCAGTCTCTCCACCTGCTGTGAGATGTTTCAGTCACTCAGTTTGGCAGGTTTTGTGCTTTGCTTTTGAACACACTCTCTGTGCCTTTTGCCTCATTTCTTTTTGCCTCAATATGAACAAACAGTCCTCAGCCAGAGCGTTCAAAGATTTCCCAATGGTGAGTTGCATAATTAAGTATCTCTTTTTATGGCTTGCATACATTTTCTCTTTAACACACACTTTTGAAATAATGTTTTATTAACAATAATTTTGAGTTGAGAGAGTCCATGCTGGTATGGGTTTGATTCCAAGCAGCAAGTGTTAAGTGTGTTTGGAGTCTCTGTGTGTATTTCTTAACGTGTTTTTCTTTAATGAGGAAGGTTTCTTTACTACTCACTTTTGTGCCACATTTTTAATGGAATTACACTTGAGCAGTTCAAACTAATTGAACTAATTACATTAAATTCCATTTACAGTTTCTAATTGATCGATGCCTACCATCTGGACACAGCAGCAACATGTGAACAACTGTAAGAGGTGGGAAGACGGGAGATCTGGGGTATAGTTCCTATTACATCTAGTTAGGCGAAATCTTTCCTCCTGGAGGTCTCACGTGCGCGACATCTCGAGCCGTGTTTGAGGTGAGGACCGTAGGGCAAATAACTGCGTTCCTTGTACAGGCACACCTCACTTTATTGTGCTTTGTAGACACTGCGTTTTTACAAATTGAAGGTTTGTGACCACCCTGCGCTGAGCAAGTCTATCGGCACATTTGCTCACTTTCTGCCCGTGTCACCTTTTGGTAATTCTTGAAATATTTCAAACTTTCCCATCACTGTGTATCTGTTATGGTGATCTGTGATCAGTGATCAGTGATCTTCAACGTTACTATTGCAATAGTAGTCTTGGCATTATTTAGAAATAAAGTATTTTGAAATAAAGGTATATACTTTTTTTAGACATAATGCTATTATACACTTAATGGATTACAATATAGTGTAAATGTAACTTTTATCTGCATGGGAAGCCAGATACTTCGTGTGACTCCCTTTATTTCTGTATTCAATTCACTGTGGTGATCGGGAACCGAACCTGAGATATCTCTCATGTGTGACTGTAGTAAATGTTTTTCTTAGCACAGTTGTTTCTCCGTATAGATTAGATTGAGAAATCTCAACTTGGTGAGGTATAAACACGGTATGGATATCATTTTTCTCCCAGTAACTTCCACTAACTTTGCTTAATATCCTCTCAGTCAGATCCAATAACTTCCAGTCACTTCTCTTTTGAAAGTTTTATTTCTGGGAGACATTCTTTTAGCCACATTTAGGTAATACTATTTATGGTTCTGGTCTGGTATTAATGTCCCTCTTCCCCACCCCAGTGGCCCTCCTGCTCTAATGCAGCTTGTTTCCGGCTGAGGAGTGAGGTCTGGCCTCCCCTCCTTGCTCCTTCTGCCCTCAGTGGCCCCAAGTGGCGATGGGGTGAAGGAGGGAGGTGGCTCACGAAACAGTTCACACACCTTAGGCTGTCCTCTGTTTGCCAGTGGTACCTGGTTATGCCGGCTTTGTGCGTGATGTAGGGCTGTTGACTTCTCTTTGGACTGGACCTAGGCTTCCACTGCCCTGGTGCTTCTGGTGTGGGGGCAACGCCCTCCCCCGAGTACAGGTCCCCTGACCCTGCCTTCAGGGCTGTTTCGCCCTCAGAGGCTCTGGTCCCTCCAGCTACTGCTAACAGCTTACCCAGTCTCACCCCCACACTGAGGATGCTGGAAATCTGCCCAGTCCCCTGCACAGTCTCCAGACCTTGGGACCTGGGGGAGAGGCTGAGCCACCACCTCTGAGAGTACCCAGATGCCCCTGCCTCCAGGCGAAAGGTGGACTCCCTCCTATTGGGTGGGTTCAGGTTAACCCTCGTGGGGAAGTAAATGAAGACATTGTCTCTCCCCAGTACATCTCTGAAAAGTGAATGAATGTAATTTAAAAAATGTCATGTTCTTTCAAAATTGAAGTACGAATTTCCCCTTTTTACTACTTCTTTTTAATTTTTATGGTTGAAGATTTTTATTTATAGGGTTGAAAAGTATGTCATAGCTGAAAATGGAGGCATAAATTGTTAGACGTCATGTGGTCCCTGTCTCTCTTTGAGTGAGATGGGCAGTACAGGAAAGCAGTATTCTGGCCTTTGTTTCTCACTCAGATTCTTGTATGGAGAGAGCCATTTTACTTACTATGAGCCTCAATTTTTTTTTCTGTCAAATGAGAGCAATTATCTCATTGATTTCCTATCTCAGAGGGTTTTGCAAAGATTTAGTGCAATGGGATATAAGTCGAGTCTTTTGACTCCCTCACCTGGGTTATAACAACCAAAAATGCCTCTGGACATAGTCACATGTCTTTTGGGGAGCGCATTTATACTCAGTTGGGACCTCTGGCATGAATGACTGTAAGCTGATTGGGTGAGAGTCAGTCTAGAGCTCAGGATGGTCTGTGAAGATGAAGAGTTTACACAGTTCTTTAGAATTTAATGGGTTGGATCAAGCAGGACTCCATGCAGCCACTTCCCCTTGGGTTGTGTTGAGTTGTATGCATAAAAGTATGTATCCATTGTCACGAAGAAGGAGAATGTATTAGATTAAATGATAAGAAGAAAATCTGTGCAGTTAGAAGATCTGTAAATGCACACTTTTGTGGCAATGCATGAAATGTCACTCGAAATAGAACGTGTACAATTTGGGGGTTAGAAGAACAGGCAGCCCTGGGTCCATCAGAAATGTGAAGATACAAGCACGATAACAAGGAGGAACGTTCAGAATGTGTGTTTCTTGGGTTCCCAAGAATGTGCTGCACTTGGAACAGGGGTGGTTTAATCAAGTGGTGCAGAGGGCGAGGCCGAGGCCACGTCCTTGTTGCCTGGGTGATGGCCATGAAGTTATGGCCAGCCCAGAAAAAAGACCCATTTACAAGTGGGATGAATGCTCTGGGGAAGTCATCCTTGGCGGGAGGGGGGATTGCTTGTAATGGAGATAGACAAGGAGAAAGAACACATCATAGAGGGCTCGGGAAGTTTGCAAACGAAGTTCTCCACCCTGGGAGTCCCTGCTCCGCCAGCCCGGTCATGGCTGGGGTAAGGAAGTTAGAGATCCACCAGTCAGTCTTGTCGCCCCTGGCCTGCCTTCCCGCACTGCTTCGCTTCTTGGAAGAAAATGTTCTAGGGAGCACACTTCTTGTAAATTGTTCATTATTCTTTTATTAGGATCCAAACAGTTTGAAAACAGCAGCTTGAAAGTGGGAATGAGAAAACCGAAATGGAGCTCCCTGGAAAGGAAAGGAGGAAGGAAAGGGCATCAACAAGGAGCACAGAGCTGTGACAGGAGGGTGGGGGTATTTATAGACCACGTGATAGTACTCATTTTCCACTGAGTTCCTATTCTTCCTTTTAGATGTGAAGTTAAAACAAACAGAAGAGCTATGCCATTTTGCCAGCAGGTGGCAACATAAGAATCTCCTACAAGAAAAGGCTTGCAAAAGTAAGCAAGCCCCTTAATATTCTTCCTTTACGACAAAGTCTAGGCATCAGAGTAGTTCCCTTTTTGATGACATCAGCAACAGGTGCACACTGCTTAACAAGGTTTCGGAAGATTCACCTCTCCCTTCACTTTTCATACTAGTGTTGCTCATTCAGTGAAAGATTATATTCCCATAAGGAAAATAAAAACTAGGGTTTAAAATAAAATTTATATATATATATATGTATGTATATTTGTATTGCTTCCTACCATTGCTTGAGAAACACATTTTCTTTAGTGATTATGACATGTGTTGTTGTGAGATTATATGGGATGATTGGAGAGGAAGTAATTTAGCTGGTCACCCTGTTCTCACGCCCCTTTTCTGCTCTGGACTACGAGGATTCCTTGTGCCCAAAGATCTCCCGGATGCTAAGCAATCTCTCAGACTCGGGCGGGACCCTGTGCCGGAGGTAATGGGCGTTTCTGGCCTTTGCAAACAACTCTAAGTAGGTTGACAATGGGGGCTCGCCTTTGAAGTTTCCTGCGCACTCCGCGGGATCCAGGGGGTTCCGTTTCCCAGTGTTGTGGTCTGGCCTTATGCTGGCATCATTTGATCTGGTCTCTTCTCCACACACCATTCCATTATCACCAGCTGGGCTGGAACCGGGGCCTTGGTCTACGGTGTGAGGGGAGACTTCTTGATCTTGACACAGAGGAGAGACGCCCTTGTTGGAGTCTTGAGCTTTTGGTGGGTTTATAGAATCTTTCTCTTGGGCTTGTGGCTTCTCTTCCATGAAGTGAGACGTTGTGTTATTTTGAGGTAGCGATTGCCTTTTGCGTTTCGTGGGACCAATGTGATGGGAAAGAGGCACCTGGGACTTGGTTTTGTATATTTCTTGGGTCATCTCGGCTGTCAGTGCTCTGGGAAAGGAGGGAAAAGGAAAAAAGGTCTCTGAAAACCAATGAAGAGGCTCATATTAAAAATTTCAAGTTATTAGACCATGGCCCTCTTCAGGGCAGCATTGAGTGAGGTCATAAAGTGGGTGGGAAGAGGGTGAAGGTGAAAACGGGCGGCAACAGTGCCGGGAAATGGCTCTTTCCTTAAGAAGGAGAGGCGGCATTTTTCTCAGGGCAAGGACAATTTAAAGAGGTCATTTGGGAAAAGGGGTTCAATGCCATCACCACGGGTTTAGTAAGTATTTTCTTACCTCACTTTATTAGCCTGTGGAACTCTGTGCTTCTGCCCTCCCTGTGGTGAGAACACCAGAACATCTTCTGGTCTCTTCTGACACCCATTGCCAAAGTAAGAGGAGAACCTTTTCTTGATGATATCTGTTTTGAGTTAATTAACAAGTGTTATGAGTTGAATTGTGGGTTTTTTTCCCCGCCCCAAATGTCACATGTTGAAGTCTTAATCCCCAGGACCTCAGAATGTGACCTTGTTTGGAGATAGTGCCTTTACAGAGATAATCAAGTTACGATGATGTCATTAGGGTGAGCCCTAGTCCAATGTGATGGGTGCCTTTATAATGAAGAGAAATTTGGACACAGAGACATAAACAGAGGAAAGGTGATGGGAGGAGACTCAGGGACAAGATGGCCATCTACAAGCCCAAGAGAGGCGCCTGGGTCAGACCCTTCCCTCAGCCCCAGAAGGAACCAACCCTGTCAGTACCTTGATTTTGGACTTCAAGCCTACGGAACCATGAGAATGCATTTCTACTGAATGAGCCACCTAGTCTGTGGTACTTGTTACGGCAGCCCTAATGAACTAATACAGTAAGAGAGGAAGGAAAAGAATGCTGGAAACTGATTCCCTAGGCAGAGAACCAGGGTATGAATGCCACTGGCTCACATGACAGAGTAGGCTGATCTGGCATGATGAATGGAAACAGAAAAACCTAAAGCAGTTTCCCAATATTTGCCTAGAATGCGTTAGCAAGGATTTAGAAACACTGAGGTCAGAGATTTAAACTGGCTCAGGCCCACGGAGGTTTTGTTTGAATTCTGTTTGTTTTATTTGGTGAGCATGGTATTTTCAAAACAAAGTGGGTGTGAGCCATACCTTGAGCTGGTGGCCTATTGCTGCATTTACCTCAAGTATGCGCCCTCCCACGCACCCGAGCCGTGAGCTGTAACTGCTGGCCGTTAGTAAGTGGGGTTCTCCCTCTTTGACTTAATGTGTCAGCGTCTTGTAGGCACAGCTGCTGTAGAGGACCCAGGTTGTTTTCAAGACATCTCACGAGTTGGTCACTTGGGCTTGGAAGTTTTGCACTAGTTTGCTCTAAAGGGAGCGAGTTCCTTAAATCTCCACCTGGTTAGCAGATACCAGCAGAGGGAAATGACCAGATCAAACGCCTGGAATTCACACTAAGCTCCTAGTACTTTTATCTAACCGCTTCTTCGTGAGATGGTCAAGGCAAGAGATGGTCCTTTTTGGACTCTTCTGTTGTCTTCTTGAGTGTGTGTGTGTGTTGAGTCTCTGTGTGTGTCGGTCTTTTCCACGTGAAAGCTTCATCTAATTCCTATAAACTAAGAGACTTTGGGGTACTCCTTCCAGCCTTCACTCTTTTGCATTTTAGATCTGTAGTGCCAACAGGTTCAGAAATCTGTGTGTGTTTTCTCTGAACCTTCGTCTTTCCCCAGTGTTCCCTCTCTGAAAGCACGGTACCTGTAACCATCCAGTTACCCAATTTAACAACGCTGTTTGAGTGTCTACATTGTGCCAGGCAGGGTACGCTTGACTCTGGTTCTCTTTACCCTTGAACGTGGAATCAGTCATAAAGCCCTGATAATTCCACTTTCTAAACACCTCAAGGTGCTGATCCGCTCAAGATGCAATTTCACTTTCTAATTATCTCAAGATACTCATTTTTTTTCGCTTGGCTAATAACCTAGTTTAGGCCTTTAAACTGTGGCCTGAACTCTGGAATTCTCCTATCTGGTCAACCCTTCACAGCGCAGCTGGAGTGAACCTTCTAACATTTGGACATGTAATCTCCCCACTCCCAAACCCTATAGGGTGAAATCTAAACTCCTTTGCAAGACCTATGAAGTCGTTTATGACTGGAGTTACTGCCTGTGCTGCTTTGCCTTAAAACATGGCACCTACACCTTCTCCTTACCCGACACACCTGCGGTACTGAGCGATTTACAGCATGTCATTCTCATGCAGGGGCCTTGGTACGCACTGTTCCATCTGCCAGGAGTGGCCTCGTTCCACATGCCTTAGTGACAAACTGCCCACCACCTCCCTCCCCTGCTCACCTTCATCCTCTTCCTTCTCTAAGTGTCTGCTCACGCATTGCCCCTTTTAGGACATCTCACGGGAAGCCCTTTGATCGACGTAGGAACCTTCTTATGCTCCTGTTCTACTTTGTAAACAACTCTAATTTAGCAATTAGAAATTTCTACTATAATTTTTTTGCAAGTGCAGTGACCTTCCAATTTAAATGTGAGCATCTTGAGGGCACAGACCATGTTTTTTCATATCTGCATTCCTGCATCTATCTGAGTTGCCATAATAGTGTTTTGTAAACGCTGTCCCACAAAACACCTGTCCCAGAATAATCTGCCTTAGTAACAGTTTGGTTAAAAAGTGTGGATTTTGAGCCTAATTCCTAACCCACTGATCCAGATCTCTACAGGTGAAGATGGAGGGTGTACACTTTAAACAATCCACCAACTGGCATATAGTTGAATCTCAATAACAATTTTGTTAAATGAATCATGGAAAAATATTGCCTCGTACAGTACCTGATAAATACTGACACTTAATTCATACTTCTTCCTTCCTTCTCCCCTAATTTTACTGTCAAGAAGTTTGAGGCTCAGAGTGGATGTGACTATCCAAAAGACACAGAGACAGGGGCCTCTGTCCTGAAAAGCATCCGCCTCCTGGTCCAGACACTTCTCATACCACCTGTCACTGAGGCAAACTCTCTGGTCATCAAGGACAGCCACCTACCTCGAACCTGGTCTTTTGAACATCCCACTGAGAGTAGACATCTGGTCCTCAGTATCCTGAACGGAAGTGGGATTCCACCAAAAGGCTTCTAAGATTCTTTTCCATTATGTGAGCTCTCGTTCTATTTGGGTCTAATCATTTATTACAGACAGGGAAGTTGAAAGCAGAGGAGTTCAATTGCTTGCTCAGAGTCCTCTTCAAAGCATAAAGCTGGAGGTTAGAAATAATTCCGAGGCCAGTAATCTGGACGTTACTCTTGGCTTTTGGGCCCATGTGTTAGCTGTGTAGACCGCAGTGACTTTATACTGAATTGTGGCATCTGGCTTTCCTCTGGAACATGCCATATGATTTTCAGAGCTCTTGCGCCTGCCTCACATAAGAAGGGACTGTAATTTTGAAGAGCTGAATTTTGAAATAATATTAAAGTAGGATTATCTGAATTATAGGAAAAGTAGACTAGTGTCTGCGAACTGGGTAACTATGGCAACTTTCAACAGAACAGTAGATGAGTTTCAAGTTTCAATCCTGTAGTGACCCGCTGATTGACAAAAGCAAACAATTATATAGCACTTGTTTTGCATTTAGGAACTGTTCCAGGGCTCACTGAACCCTAAAATGACTTCACAAGGTAGCGAACGCCATTTCACTTTACGTTAGAGAAAACTGAGACAGAGGCAAGTCCAGTAGGCTGTCCAAGACCTCGCAGCTGGTAAGTGGTGGAGTCAGGATGGTGGCCTGACAATCTGGGTCTGGAATCTGTGTTCTTAGCCCTCATGTTTTACTGGATGAAGGTGGAATCCCTGAGCAGGCAGTTTTATTTCCTTCTTTTTTTTTTACTGAATGGTTAAAAAAAGAAATCTTTGGAAGGTCTGAGTTCTGGACACCATCGTGTGGCCCTTCCTTTTGTGATGATCAGTAGCTACTAACTAGAAACTAGTCTTTGAAGTCAGTAGCATTTCTCTTATTGTAACTACTTAACTGTATAGTCTATGTTAAGTGGACAGTCCTCCAAGTGATGTGTACATTTAGAAAGGGTTATTCTTTGGCAACACAAGGTTTGACGGGATGGAATTATTATAAGGAATAAGCTTTGCCTTATTATAAAGAATAAGCTCATGGCTTATGGGTAAAGAGGTGTCTTTGGGGAAAATGACAGAAATGTTCGCCCTTTAGTTTAAGAAGACAAAGAAATCAGTGTACGAATGCACAGCAACTGCTTGTGCAAGGTTTTCTAAACTAAGCAAAATCTGCGGGCTTTAGTGTAAACACAAGGAGGGTAGTTGAGAAATTCACCTCCTACAGAAGAAAGGGCCTGATGCTCAGATGGGTGAACATTGAAAACAACCGGGTGCTCCTTGTTCAGCCCTTTCAGAGGTCAGCCCTCCTTACACACTGCTCTCTGGTCGCTAATCCCAGGGAACTTTTTTTTTTCAACACTTCCCTTTCATAAGATGACTTGCACATTAATAGTGACTCAATGAATGTTTGTTGACCAGGCATAGAAAAGAGCTGAAACCAAACCAACCCAGATAAAGCGAAAGGAAAGCAGAATGAAAATAAAATAAGAGCGCAGACAACTAAGACTTTAAGCCAGAGAGAGCTCATGTGAAAGACTGAAGTGACTGGGAGCCTGAGGACTGTTAGCTCAAGGGTTGCCTGTGGGCTGCTCCAGGGAGCTGTGTAACCGAGGGAGGGACATGGAAGGATGGGCAGCCTAGAATTCAGGCTGAGATCAGAAGTGCTCGCTTCCCTGGTGTCCAGGCGTCTGAAAGGGCCCTCGCCAGGAGCCGAGGAGATCACTCTCACCTCAGCCGAGGATGGCGTGCTGCCTGGCTCTGCCTCTCCTGGTCCGGTCCTGGGGTCCTTACCTTGCTGCAACCTCTGCAGGTCTTTTTGGAGCTGCCGCTGCTCCCTGGTCAGCGACCTCACGTGGTACAGGCAGATGGCCTCTAGTCTCTGCAGTTTCTGGCTGAGTCTGGCTTCCTCCTGCTTGGCGTTCTTCCTCTCCAGATCGAAGTGCTTATTCAGTGGTCCCCTGACCATGTGCCTCTCCATCCTCTTCACGGTCCAGAGAGGATAGAACAAGACTCTCCCAGGCACTGTGACAATGCTGATAAAACAAAACTGGGATCCTGACTCCTGGCTTTTGATCAGAGATCAGTGGTTGAATCCTGTGTATTTCTGAATCCACAGTTGAGGAAGTGGAAAAATTTGCCCTATAGTAACATGAGTTTCCAGAGCGACACGGAAGTAGTGAGGGCCAAGGTGTTCCTCTGAGCCTCAGTTTCCTTGACAATAAAACAGTAATAGATGGTAGGCTCCCTACGCAACCCCCAGCCAGGTTGCTGTAAAGATCAAGTGAAAAATATACGAACAACTCTTTGGGGGAAAAAAACCCAGATGCACTTTATATATACATAAAGCATTATTCACCCAGTGAGAGAATTCCCTTCTACTATTCCTGAAAGTCTCCCCAAGTCTTCTCAGGGGCCTGGAGAGGATGGGTCACTTAGGACAAAGCCATTCTGGGGCCCCTTCAGTTCATTAATTCACACATGGGCGGGTCCACGCAGCCCTTAATCCGACCGCGTGCCAGGTACTAGGCTGAGACCTGAGGGTAGTAGTGAATGAGACACAGTTCTGACTCTCAGAGACTTTCACGTCTGTGACTCTGGAGTCTAATAGCGCATGCCAAATCTGAACCCTCAATATTTCAAACAGTGGGAAGAGTGGGATCTGCTGGTCACATAATAGTACAGGCATCCAAAGCAAGTAGTCTGGGCAGCTCTGCTGAGACCACCTGCACTGGACGGGAGCTCCTCCTCCTGCCCTCACCCGTCTTCCTCCTCTGACCTCTGCAGCACTGACAGGCAGGGACGCATCCTTCCTTCTCTCTGCATCCTTCACAATATGCATCTCAGTGCTAAGAGCACAATATGTGCCCAGGATATAAATGGATTGTTATTAATAAAGCTTTGGTGATAATACCACAGGAAAAAGCTTGGCAGTGAAAGGGAAGATAAGGTCAGGACACAAGGAAGAACTTTCAAGACCGTTTACTCTTAGTCTAAAGTGTAGACTAAATTTTATGAAAGAACCCGTGAGTAGCACTTACCCTCAACCCAGGGATCTCACCGCGAGAATGCCGCCTGTTTCTCTCGCTGTGCCAGGCTGCGCCTGGATTAAGAGCTTGTTTTTCTTCAGTACACTTAGGAGTTTGGTGTCAGGGAAGGAGGGGGGAAAGGGACCTTTGGAAAGGGCTGCAGGGGAGAATTCTGAATACATTTGAAAGCGCTCTTCCGTGCCACCTCCCCTGGTCAGGAATGCCAGCTCCCCGGGGCATGGGCACCAGTCCCAGAGCTGGAAGTAGCTCCGTGAGTTAAGGAAGCCTGTCAGCCGTGCAGCCCTCCCTCCCAGCCCACAGTGCTCCTTCTGGGCTGTGTCCATGGGAGCCAAGAATGAAAGCAAGGAGTGTCTTGCTGTGTTCTCAGTCTTTCCCCCCACCCTCTTCTCCTGTTTTGCCGCACTGGTCCCCACCCCCCTCACAATGCCCGTTCTTACTTGCTGGAAACCAAATCAGGCTCCAAAAGAAGGCGCCCTGTGTTTTGTTTTGTTTTTTTGGGGTTTTTTTTTTTTTTTTTTTTTTGGTCAGATTGTGCACATGTTGTGCAGGAGAGTAGTTAATTTGTTTATTTTGCATTCTTGCACACTGTCTGACCTTCCCCAGGCTTCTATCCATGTTTCGTGTACTCCAGGGCATATTTAAGATCTTCAATGTTGTCACAACAGAATTAGGCTGAGTGCAATTTAAATCAACTTTTGCGATCTCACATTGGACCCTGCAGTAGAAGGCTGGTTGGAATATTGGTTATAGAACAAGGTATCAGGAGATTTTTACTGTGGCCTTAGGGCGCATCTGAAAACAAGAGGCATGAATGTGCCACAGTCTAAAAAGAACTGCCAACACTGGGGCCTATTAACTCCCCCAGATGTACTGAGAGGCAGCTCAAGAGGCCCTGGTACCCACAGCCATCACCTAGCAAGCAAGCCATTGTAAGGAGATTACCGGGGAGAGGGAGAGAAAAATCCACTATTCTCACCGTGGGAGGCAATTCCTTTCCCATCCTTTCTCATGAGGTAATTCTCTCACAGCCAGAATTTAAATGAGTGGGTGGAGGTTCCGAGAAAGTCCTCACAGAGAATCGGGTGCCTACACCTGCAAAGACACGCACCTTGCTCCCCGGCTGGAGACCTGACGAATGACAGAACCAGACAAGGGCCTCCACTCCAACCCTTTGTTGCTCCCAGACCTGGTGATAGTGAGGGATTTCTTAGAAAAGCATCGTTATTCCATGACACCTTGAGAGACATCTGAAAAGGGGAGGCTTGCAGAAATAATTCAAGGTCGAAGGGCAAGAACAAGCCTTAGTGCAGTGAGCCTGGGAAAGGAATGGCGGCCAAGCACATCCTGGGTCCTGCAGGCCATTTGAGTGTGCCAAAGAGGGCCTGAGCAGCTTCCTGGCTCTCCCTGTAAGGACTCAGAAACCAAAACTCCACTGTTTGGAGTTTGGATTCGGTTAATCTATGTGGACAGAGATCAGAGAAACGGTTGCCCTGACTGAGGGATGTGAATGAAGACTGATGGAAAGAAAGGTTGAGGAAACTGTCTGGGGGAGATAGAGGTGGTGGTTATATGTTGCATACATTTGTCGAAACCGACAACCTATACACTTAAGCTGTGAATTTTAAAATATATAAATTACACTTCAAAAGATTGATTGGGGAAAAAAAACCACCTAATTTCACCTAATGTCAAAAATATGCAGGGGGCTTCTACTTCCACCGTGAAGGACTGAGTTTTGTGGGAATTGCCCACCTGCCTTAAAAAATTAGAAAATCAAACCAAATATATTTTTAAAAAGCCTCTTTTCAGACATTCAAAAACAGGCAATGCAGGTTTGTGATCCCTTTGAGATAAGAAACAAGGTGAGCTCTGTGATTGCCCCCAGTTAGTACCTGGAAGCAGTTTTCAGGCTGTGGTGTAGGAAAAGGAACCAAAACAGAGCCCATCTGTCTCTGAGTTGATCGCACAGAGAATGAGGCAAGCAGGCATCAGTGGCCTGAATTTGCAGAACAAAGTACCAGATAGGAGGTAAATACGGAGAAAGAGGAAGAAGGGAGTGGGCTCTAGAGGTCTGCAGAGGGGTCCCTTTGAGTATCCAGTGGCTGAGTATTGATCTACTCATGCAGGGAAGAAATGGCCAATAAAACTGTGGATCAATAAATAAAATATGGTACATTCGTATAATCGAAAACTACTCCACACTGAAAAGAGCTGCCTATGCATGAAACAACATGCATTAATCTCAAAAGCATTATATTAAGAGAAGGATGTCCACACAAAAGATGAAATCTGTACGATTTTATGCATAGGAAATTCAAGAAAAGGTACATTTAAAGTGATAGAAAGCAGACCAGTGGGTGCTTGGGGCTGGAGTGGGGCAAATGGACTGACCTCAAAGGACAGGAGGAAAGTTTTGGGGGGTCCTGGAGATGATCTGTATCTTGATTGTGGTTATGTTTACATGAATGTTTTCGCCTGTCAAAACTCTTCAAACTGTGGATTCAACATGGGTGAATTTTATTGGATGTACATTATACTGCAATAAGACTGATTTTTGAAAAAGACACAAGAATCAATGTGAAAAGCTTCCACGGACCAACTATTTTTGAAGGTTGCTTAAAGCAATAACTCCCTATCCTAAAAATTAACCAAGGGAAAGAATTAAGCATCTTATCCTGTCTTTCCTGTATAAACTATATTTTCAGGTGATTGAAGACTAGATAAGGGAAAGATTTTTTTTTTTATAAGACTTGCAGCTAATAGATGCAGAAGGAATAGAAACAGGGAAATCATCATGTTTCAACCTCTAATGCAGCCATGGACCTAGACAATAGTCCTCAGTGGTATTAAATCTTAGGTGGAAGGTTGAGGGAAACTTCATAATGGGGGCTGTACCTGACACCACTTGAACAATCGTAAAGTCACTGAAAGAAGGAAAAACATTTTATTCATCATAAATATACTGAAGAAGTAGACTTGCCTAAAATATTTTTAACCTGAGTCTAATCAAACCTCTAGGTCTGACTACCAATTCATGGAATTAGGAAGAAATCATTCAACAACTTGAGAGAATGTGGGTCTTTCTAGAAAATTATCTGGTTTCTCTGACAAATCAACAGCCAGGGGAAAAAAAAGATCAAACCGGTGCCTCTCGTAATAAAATAATCTTGACAGAAATAAAAGCCAAAGCAATCTGTTGTTTAGATCTTGATTCCCACAAGCCGACCCTTGGGACGAGTGGAAACTTGCACGGAGAATGGGTAATGGGTATCGGAAGATTTCAAGGCGTCTTGTTAACTTTACTGGTTGTGCTGGCGGCATGGTGCTTGTTTTAATAAAGTTCTTATCAGAGATACATACTGAAGTGTTTGCAGATGAAAAGATACAATGCAGTATTTTGAATTGGCTCTAAAGTACTCCTGAAAAAAATAAAATACTAAAACAGGTGTCTAAGTGTTTGCCTATGTGGGAACGGATGACACAAAACTGGCGAAATGTTGAGAATTGTTGATGCTGGGAAATAGGCACAAGAGGGTTTATTAGATGATTCTTCCTAATTTTGAACATGTTTTAAATTCCCCATAAGAAAAAGTTATGAAAAATTTTGAGGCAGTCAGACTGAAGGGAAAACTTATATTCAAGAGTCACAATTATATTTTTGCTGGTTTTTAAACAGTAATAATAGAAATCAGAGCGCAGTGGAGTATCTTCAGTAGCCTGAAAGAAAATGTATCGACCTCAAATTCTATACACATTTCCAGGCAGATAAACAAAAAAGTAGAGTTTGTTCTCCACTAAATAAAATTCTGAAAGATGTGCTTCAGACAGAAAGCAATGTTCTTAGATGCAGGACTGAGATGCAAGAAGGAATGAAGGGAAAGAAAGCTGCAGGTCAGTGGGTACAAGTCACTGAATCCTGGCTGTATAAAAGTGGGATCTGGAAAATGAAATGTTTCATGCATGGCAATAAAGCACAGAGTTTTCAAAGGAGTAAAACAATTAAGTGTTCTGTGGTTCCTTCATTGCCCAAGAGAAGGGTAAAGACATTAATTAACATTATACTTCCATAAATTAAGATTCATGTTATTTCTGGGGTAGCTACCAAAGGGATTAAGTAAGAAGGTATGATTTACAAGCTAGCAGAGGATAAGAATTGAAATGGCAGAAAAACCCGCAATGAATCTGAAAAGGGAGTGAGAAAGATGAAGGAAACAAAGTACAAAATAAGATAGAAATTTAAGTCCAAATGTATCAGTAATTATGTGTATATATATATATATATATATATATGACTAAATTTTCTAATTAAATGTTTAGAATTGTCAGATTGAATGTTTTTTTAAAAAGGAGTGCCATGACAGCAAAACGGTTCTAAATACAAACACAAGTGGAAACAATAAAATCACGTGAAGTTTCTCAGTTAAATGTTACTGAGACGATCCAAATATTTAAAATTGTTCCCCAAAATATGGGCTTGAAATAGACAAGGTGAACATTGAAATAACTATAGAAAAAAACAAACATCCAGAATTACAGTGAAAATGTTAATTTGCCTATATCAATAATTAAGAGAATCAATTAAGAATCATTAAGGACATGGGATATTTGAAAAACACAATGGCAAATTCAGTCTCACAGACATATATGGGATGTCACCCTGCTTTTGAGGAAGGTTTCTGGAACCATATTTTGGGTTCTGCTTATCATTTATTGACTTGAACTTATCCACAAGGCCACAGCTTGATCCAAGGGAATCCTGGCAATGTGATAATTTGTTTTCCCCTGGACATCTGCATAGATGTAAAAATCTCTTTAAATCTTTGGGGTTTCATTCCTTTAAAGAAGGAGAAACTTATATTAGGAGACAACTAGTAGTCTCTGCCACAGATACTCCTACCCGGGGACAGATAGCTACGAGTTACTGAAGGTCCACCACCTTTCATATGTGACAGGCTGCAACCAGATAAGTACTAAACAGTGCAAACATGATGAATGCGAAAGCAACATCTAAAGTCACGTGGCAGGACTCACTCACAAGGTGGTCATCCTGGCATTAGAATATTAGGTTAACATGAATTTTTTAAGATTGTATTTCAGACCAAGCACATGCACATGCATGCATACATTTCTATACAAAAATTAAAAATCCCTTCCATTCTATTTATGGACACCTGTTTGAGAAGAGTTGGTGCAGAAAATGATACTCACACAAAAATTTTCAAGATATAGCCAGCACCTCATCTCCCATACCTTCCCACACCTCCCCGGGGCTGTTTGCATTTCGCCAAAGACAGACTGAATTCTCAAGGCTCAAGGTCCTAGCAGAGACTATTCTTTCTCTCCCTGGCTCATTACCACGCACCACCCCTAAAGTTGGCTTTTTTGTTCCCCTCAGAGGAATAGAGGGCAGGCAGGCAACCTTATCTCTCCAGAGGGAGTTAGGCACACTTTTTTCTCTGTTCCCCTGTTACATGCAAAACATACAGTACACTCGACGTTACTATTACTAATATCACCATTATTCTTATGTCATTCAACAGTAACCATTAACGCATCGCAATTAGAAAAAAAAAAACCTAAGTACTCTTTAACCTTTTATTTTTCATTTTTTTACTGCAAAATCCTGGAGAGGAAGGATTTAAAAAAATTATTATTGGTATCTTCAGCATGCAGCACAGTGTGTGGCTCATGATAAAGGTTCAATTAATGTTTGCTGAGTTAAGCATAAATTAGAAAAAAGAAATTGGCAAGTTAAGCTCCGCTGGAAGCTTACGCAACTCAAACTTTTAATTTTCCCATCACATTAATAACCAAGGGCACTTTAGGTCTTCTCTGATCAAACCGACAAGATGAGACTGTTTTTAAAATAATGCCAGCTGTCTCACAAGTATTTTGAGCGGGAAAATCACAGCCTTCAGGGTATACCCAATACTGGTAATGGGTATCCCATATTAGCTGTAGGTTGACTTCCATGTTCCCTCCACTGGCTCCTTCCTGATTTATAGCTGAGCTTCTTGACCTGTGTCTCTCCATTTTACATTAAAATAAACTATTTGTGAGCTTGTCAGTTTTCTGAAAACCATCAGCCTTTGCCAGAGAGGAAGTGGTGCATTAAGGTGCCCAGAGGGCACGTTTCTCTAGTGGGGGTGGGGTGTTCCAGGAAAGCAGGGTGGACAACCTCTTTATTTCTGGTAATGAGGCTTCAGCCTTCCTCATTCAGTGATCAGAGAACAGCAGGGGCCACCCCCGTCAAGGAAAAAGTACACAGAGTTATTGAACTAGCACGCTCCTGCTCTCACCGGCTGTTTAATGGGTAACCGTACACAGCAAGTGGATTTCCATAGTGACACAGTCTTGTAAAAGCCACCCCACCTACAGAACCAAACATCTACCTCTCCTCTCCGCTCTGAGCGCTGAAGAGGGGCTGTATGTGGTTTCCAGGGTGGCCATAACAAAGTACCACAAATTCTGTGATTGAAAACAACAGAAATTTACCCTCTCATCATTCTGGAGGATAGTACTTTAAACTCAAGGTGTGGACTGAGCTACACGCACTCCTAAGACTCTAGAGGAGGGAACTTCCTTACCTTGTCCAGGTCGTGGGAGCTCCAGCCACTCCTTTGGCTTGTGACAGCATAATTCTAGTCCCCTCCTTCGCCTTCTCATGGCTGTCTTCCCTCTGTGTCCCACTCTAATTCAGTATGAACTCATCTTAAATTGATTGCATCATTAAAGAAGATTTCTAAGTAAGGTCAGATTCATAGGTACCAGGGGTTAGGACTTAACACATTGTTTTGGCAGCCATGATTCAACCCACAAGAGGGACTTTTAAAAAAGTCTTACAGAGCCCTTTCTTCTGGGCCAGTGTTATCTAATTTTCATTTCCAATTTTTACAAATAGATAATTTGTATATTTTAAAATTAAACATTGCTGTTGTCTTAATGTTTACTCTCTTTACTACTGGGAGTTATACTATTTTAATGACCAAACACATCTTATTAATCTACTGTAAAATTTTCAGTAATATGACGTGTCTTAACGTAGCATCGTCACCGTTTGATTTACTTACTTCTGTTGAAGTTACTCTCATTTTTCCATCTCTTTGGACTTGTTACCATCACTGGCTCCTCTTTGTTCTGTGACCTGAATGTCCATCACTTAACTCCTTGGCTGGAGTATCCCTTGCTTCCATTTCTTCCTTCCCTCTCGCTGTCATCATCCTTTTGACTCCTTATGCCTGAATCATGACAATTCTGATAACTGATTTCTCTGCTTTGGTCTCTCTTTTGGGCTCCACCAGATTCGTACCCACGTCACCTCGTTGTTTAAAATCTTTCTATAATACGTCTCTGTTTGAGAAATCAAAGAAAATGCTCTAACGTGAAAGAACTTAGGATTTCAATATGAAAACATAGCTCTATGGTGTGGGTTGATAGAACGGTTCACATTCCATGTCTCTTACAATTATATTTACAGCATGAAAAATTACAGCTACAGCAATGTACATAACCATCTCCAACACTCCCAATTATCAAAGAAAAGTTAAATTTTGTTGCCAACTGCGGCTTACAAAGGTAGGAAGTAGGAAACAATATAACTTAGAAATATAGTGAATAAATATTGATATAAAAGAGATTTTTATAACAATATTTGGCAAGTATGAAATTAAGAGATCTGCTTAGTGCAGAACATTTGGAAAATATAGAAAAGTACAGGGAAAATAGTGAGAAAAAAAAAACCTGTGATCTCATCAGCCTGTTAACATTTTGAAATGCTTCTTTTTTTTTTTTTTTAATTGAAGTATAGTCAGTTTACAGTGTTGTGTCACTTCCGGTGTACAGCATAATGTCTCTTCTTTAAGGAAAAACCTGTTTCATGAAAAGCTGCTTTATCCAAGGCGACCGGAAACCTCCGTAAATCCCCACCCCTCTGTCTCAGCCTGTATTTTACTTAGTTAGCCAATATATGCCCGTTCCATGCCTGGCATTTTTCACAGATTCTCCTCTTATGCTTGAGATCTGGGTTTCAGAAGTTTCCTTTTCCCAAAACCAATCTTTAGAGGAATTGGGGTCTTGAAGATTTTCCAAACCATCTCAAATCTTTTTGCACCACCTGCTGGAGATAAAGGAAATAGGGAGGTTATCAACCAGCAGCACCTGTGAACGGGTGTAGACAGGCTTTTCCTAGAGTGGGGTGCGCCAGCGTCAGAGAGGCGTCCCGCCCACTCTCCATCAATGCCCACAGGCCTCCTCAAACATCTTGCTTCAAGGCAGGCAAGTTCAACTGTGAACTCAACTACTCAGTGCTGAGAAGCTGATGCCACCACTCTGCTTGCAATGATCCTATCTGACCCAGCCCCTGGAACTGACAAATGGAAGATATTTTTGGCTTCAAATCTCCATTCAGCATTCCCTCTGTTAAGACAAGGAGCCTGGGAATGGTTGTGGAGATGCAAACAGCTGAATTTGGAAGCTCCTGGAGGGAAGTGGAAGCTCCCAGAGCAGAGAGAGCGTCAGTGTCTCCCCACTTGTGGGAGACAGACGTATCTGTTTCAGCTTTTCCCTGCCTCACGTCTCCCTTTCCTTCCATCCCATCCTCATTTCCTCCATCTTTGCACAGAGGCAACAGTTCAAAGGCTGCAGACTCCTGGGTTCTTTATTAAAGAGTTTATCTTTTGAGAAGCTGGAGACTTTTCTTAAGATTTTTCACTTAATTGCTTTCACATCTCCTTACTTCTTAAGGAGTCCTACAGCCAGGGATTCTGCTCCTGTCCTTGGCCATTGATTTTGGAATTCTGTCACCACCATGGTCAAGGGTTTTCCTCCACATCAACCATTATTCTTTCTGGGTTAATTCAATGTATGCACATTGAGCATTACACTGTGCTATCAGGAGAGACATTGAGAAAGAGAAAAATAATTCTTGCCCTGAGGAAGTGAAAATCAAGTAGGGAGGAAGTAGTAAGTAGAAAGATGAAGAGACTCCAAAATTAAGTTTGTTCACCACTTTAAAATATTCTATAAACAAGGAACATGAAACAAAAGAAGTCATATGCTTAGGGAAATTTATGATCAGAGAGAAATAACTTGAACCAAAGCATCTTTTGGAATCAGCAGAAGCATCTCAGTTAATTTGGGGGCCGTTTGTAATTAAAACCAAGGAAAGAAGAAATTTGTTTTTACCGCAATAAAGTCAGGGTTATTATTTTGCAAGTAAAGTTAAAGACCTTTTTTTTTTGCTTTTACAAGGAAAATACGGGTTAGTCTATATGGTCATTGGAAGAAAATGAATTTATGAGGCAGCAGACTGTGTTAACATTTTATGTGAACTAGGAGGGAAATAGGGTGGAGCAGTGCCTTAAAGTTGGAGCACCTGCTTCTCCCTCTGTCCTCCCTCCACCCCCCAGGTCACCGCACTTCCCATTTCAACACTGATACTCCCTCAGCCATCTTCTGCTCCCTTTCGACATCCCTTGGACCAAAGCTCATCCTTTCATGATTCTAAATTCAGCCAAATTTGGATTAAAAAGAATGTCTTGGAGATTCAGCCGTTGCCTGAAATGGCAGAGGTTTCAAGACACAGAAAATGTTTGGGGGTGAGGCTTTGCTGTTCTCTGAGGTGTAGGGCATAAAGCCGGGAGAGGGAGGGTTCAAAGACAAAGATTAAGGGCATTGAATTGTCGGTAAATAAAAGGGCTTCCACTTTGAAACACCTGAAACACTTGTGTCAAGGGAGTACTTGCTATCGCTTGGTGATGATGGTGACAATATCCAGTTCCATGACTTTATCTTGCTTTCAGACAATTAAAAAAATCATCCAACAAAGGACTATTAAACCTGTGTTTAAATTGAGTTGCATGGGTTACAGAAGTAACCATTGACCTGAAATTAGGTTATGGTTGGAACTTGAGTTGGATACATCTAGTTAAAGCTGTTCAAGTGAAAACTTGTAGTTTCTGAATTTGACACAGGGTGGCGCTCCTAAACCACTCTGCACAAGGCCTTGCTGCGATGGGACGGGTTGCAGTGGGAATGCCTGAGCCTGGGCAAGACCTCTGGTGGGTGAACGAGAACTCAGCATGGGCTCCTGTCTGACCCGGTAAGTGGACCCTCTCTTCTTCCCTTCACCTTTGTTTTACATTTAACATTTGCTGTCCTATAGTCCCCCACATCCTGTTTCATTAAGTTGGGTTTTCATTTTTTAACGTGACTTATGCTGAAACTATTTGTTTTTTCATGATAGAAGTTAGAACACATTTAAAAAAAATACTTTTTTTAAAGGACAAAACTAAGCAGCGTGATTTCATTCTCTCTTCTTTGATGTTAAAGTGAAATAGAGATGAGTTTTCGGTATCAGTTTAAAATATGATTCCTTCAGGGTCCTGCCCAAAGTCTCACGTCCGCTCTTCATTCTGAACCTCCAAAGCCATTCTGAAGTTAAATTCACAACATAAGACGGTGGCACGCAAATGTGACTTAGATGGTTGTCTTATAAAATTTGCCTGGGCAGGAGGTTTAACTTGCTCTTTTAACTTGCTAAGGACTGTCTCACTGTCGTTTCACTTACTTTCGTTATCAGTTCTCACTTGATAATGCTGTCTTCCACTTCCTAACTGGCCGATGGGGAGGAAGGAAGCAAACAGGAGCTGAGCCGATCTGCCTCAGCTCTGCCATCTGTCAAGATGACATCCCTTCTTAAGCCGTGGTGCTCTCCTTTTCTGTTTATCTGGACATTAGACAGTCACCTCTTCTCCCTGCGAAAAGGAGCCTCCTGTGTTCTTCTAACTCAGATGTTGCCTTTTTGACATCTGTCCTCACAGTTCCAGGCCCTAGTGGAAGGCAGCTGCATTCACCTCTGTACCACCAATGCCTCTCCCAGGCCACACTGGAAGTAGACTGAGTGTCTTCCATTTTTTGCTACATATATACACATATATATGCATATACCATATATAATATATATACATATACATATATAATATATACATATACATACAATACATATACATAAATGTATACATATATGTGTATATATACATAGAGAGAGAAGTGTATGTATATGTGTATATATATTTATAGCTACCTATCTATTTATGTCTATATAATACAGAGAGCAGCCCATGCACCCCCTAGGTTTTGCGCTAATTCCCTTTGTTCCTTATTTTCTCATTATTTTCAAGGAACTTCGCTCTCCTTTTAGGCACATCTCTGGGTCATAGACTTCTCTTTTCTGGACTTTAGTCTGCCTCCCTAAAGGCAAGGGTGGCCACACAGTCCCGCCTTTCTTGGTGTTAACAGACTCCAAGATGACACTTCTCTTACATCTCTCTCTTTGTTGAAGACCAATATTTGTCTTTGTTTCCACGTCTCCAGTTGGCTCTTTTTCTTTGCCTTAAGTCCTCGAATTTTAGTTTATAATAGCGATTTTCCTTTATGCTTCTGAAAGTCAAACATGTGAGCTGTGACGAGAACATAGCTGAAATTTAATGAAACTGCTTATTAATATGAGTACCTTTCTTAGCAACATGCCTATCCCATAGTTACCACCCATGGGCTGAAGGGTATTATTATTATGATTAGCTTCTCATCCAATTTAATTCAATACGCTTTTTTCAAATACCTACTTGATGCCAAACATTTTGTACTGGCGATGTGAAAATTAGTAAGTCACGATCTCTTTCCTTGAGAAACTCAAAACCAGGGCAGGAGACAGGCATCTTAAACTAATAACTGAAAGACAATGTGATCACTCCAAGCAGGAATTGTTGGGTAGAATGGTGAGAGAAGATGAGAGAAGAATCAGGGAAGCTTCTGTGCTCAATTCTTAAAACAACCGCATGAAGCAACTGCTGTGTCACCATCAGCCTCACGTTGCAGGAAAGGAAAGCCAGGGGAGAGAAGTTAGGGAAGAGTCTGGCTGAGGGTGGCAACGCTGGGATCTGGACCCAGGAGTTCTGGCACTCAGAGGTCGTGTTCTGGACCACTCCCCTGCTTCCGCCAGGGCTTATGAGGCAGAGCAGAGCAGGAGGGCATTCCAGGAAGGAGGGGGAGGCTGTGCTCATCATGGAAGCAAGAAAACGTGGGGTCTTCACAAAAGCCTGGTTAGGTGTGGCGGGACACAGCCAGTCATGCGAGGAATGGCGTGACACTCGGGACTTCCACCGACATTCGTTGTCCTCATTTTCTGTTTTGGACATAAGGCTGTCTTGAGTTGAGTGGGTGACCCTGACCCATCTTGGGGGAAGGATGTGCATTTAGTCATTGTGCCATCTGGAGCAGAGGAGGGTGGAATTTGCTCCTGTGCACCCCATCCTCTGAGTGGCCATTAGTCTTCTTGCTGCCGACAGACGGCCTTCTACAGGTTCACAGAAAAAGGGCTGTGGAGCTGAAAACAGTTTCTCCATGGCCCCAGCCCAAGAACCTCAGAGCAGCCTCCCCCCATCTCAGGCTTGGGCTGCCCGGGGATGTGACAGTTACCAGTGCAGACGGCTTTTTGCTCGACAGTCCTGGATGTTCTGGTATCTCTCATCTGTTTCTGCTTTAAACGAAGCCATGTTTCTAATGACATCCCTGAGAGAATGAATTCAGGCGTGTGTGTGTGTGTGTGTGTGTGTGTGTGTGTGTGTGTGTGTGTGTGTGTGTACGTGCTCCTTACGGCGAGTCAGGAGAAGATAACAGAGCAGGGGTGGGGCGACAGGAAGGCGTCTCCGCACCTTGCCCAGAACCTGCGTCTGCCTGTGTGCCTGTGTTCCCACACTCCCGTCCTCCCTTAGTCCCCAGGGGAGGGGCGTCTCGTGTCCCAAGCAGATGCTTCCTAAGTGTGTGATTTCAAGCCTGAGACCGGCGGGCGGGGAGAGGCTGTCATCTCTAACTAGATTCAGCTGCCTGCTAGGGCTGTAATGGGCTTTCAGAGTCCAGATGGCTGCCCTTGGGCCAGCTCGCATCTGGCCGGGAATGCAGGCGAGCACGTAGCCGTCTGGGGTGCGGGCTTGGTCCTCTGGGGAACTTGCAAAAGGGGAGGACTTAACGGGGTGTTTATGCCACACTGGTCATGTGTCTGGGATATTTTTCTCCACAGCCTTACTCCTCTGACCCTCACCTCTGACCCCACTGCACAAAGGCCAAAGCTAAAACGGAGACATCTGATTCTTCAGCCTCTGATCTAGGCTGGCAGAATACAGGGCTTTCCTTGGGGAAAACTTGCAAAACTTCCAGTTAAACTAAGTCAGCCAACAAATGCGCTGTAAGTCTGACCCCAGGATGCCCACAGGGTTTTCCTGTAGTCCCACCAACAGCCTCAACGATCAGACTTCCTTCCCGTTGACCACGGAGGTCTTGAGAATGTCTGGAAATTCACCAACCGCAGGAAGCCAGTGATAGGCAGGTTTCCACAGAATCGGACACGACGAGTCAATTTTTGATAAGGTTTTTCAGGATCGCACCTGCTGTGGGGAGCCAACGGGTTTAGAGCAGAGCACACTTTAGAGATCACCTAGTATTCCTGTGCTGGTTACCTCGTTTCCTTGGAGAGGATCTGAGAGGCAGAGGTAATAAAAGAACTTGCCCAAAGAGTTACAAAGTTAGTTAGAAGCTGAGCTGGGGCCCAAATCCAGATTTTCCAGCCCGTAGCTTGGTGTGTTTTACCCAAAGTGCACCTAAACTTCCATTCTACCCTCCAGATGCTGTAACAGATTCATTGATAACAGGGAGGGAAGCCCTGCTGAGAGGCAAACATGCTGTGGTAGAGAAACATATGTGATTAAAACTGGGAATAACTTTGAACATCTCTTCATTCAACAAACCAGTGCTGAGTATCTGTTATGGGCAGTACCCCCTGCGCTGGGCAGCCTGGGCTCTGCAGCTTGCTTCTCTGTGTCTCTTTGTCCTGGGGTAAGCCAAGTCTGGTTTCAAACAGAGTCTGAGTCATGCGCTTTTTTTTTTTCTTCCCACTGAAAACATCCATGCCTTGTTACAGTATTTAAATTTGGCCCATTGCTCAGTTCTTGACTCCTGTTACTCAGTCTCCCCTCATGGCTTGGGTTTTCTATGATGCTGCGTATAATCTAGGCTCCTGTACCCCTGACTGGCCCCTCACAGTTTCCTGGGCATCCTGGCACTCTTCACTTGCTCTGCTGCCTCCTTTCTGCCTTGCATTTTCAGACCAGGCATTTGGCCTCCACACTCATCCCATGGCCCTCTGCTGCACGGTTGCTTCCGCCTGCCTCACTCCTCTAGGAGTTCCTAACTCCCAGGCCCAGCATCCCTTAGAATTTGCCATCTTGCTGCAACCCAAGGCAAAGGAGTACATCCCTTTCTTGAGGAATATAAACCACGGACTGGATTGCCTCGGACGTGGAGACAGAGTTTTGAGGTATGCTGAGAGAGAGTCATCTTCAGACTGAGCTATACCGGAAGATGAAGTCAAATTACTGAGAAAGCTTTTAATTCGAAAGCAGCAAAATAGGATGAGTTGATGGGAGAAGAGTTAAATATTAGTGAGAAAGTCGTTGAATCATAACAGACTTTTCAACTTCGCTCCAAATTACCACTTTTAAAACGAATGGTTGCTTAATATTTGTCGATGTTTATATCATTTGACACATGCATTTTTATTTTTCAAAAAAGAGTAGCAAATCCACGGTGAAACAGCTGCTGGGTTTGAGCACAGGGGCTCCCGGGGACTCAGTCGAAGGGGCTGCGTCTTTTAGCGCCTGGCCACAGCTCAGTGCTCCTGCCTGGGTGCAGCCTTTCTACCTACATTTTTGTATCGACTCTGAAAGATGAGTGACCCCTTGATCGTTTACTCTTCAAAACTGAAGTGGCTGCAGATGCCAGGTACAAGAAAGGATGAGAGACTTACGTGGAGAATCAATTCTTTACTCTTAATCCCAAGGTTTCCAAACTTCGCTGCACATTAGAATCACTGGGGGAGCTCATAAAAGCCCCAGTCACACTTCATACCAGTTAAGTCAGAATATCCCTGAGGGCGCGGGGCAGGGATCTTCTGATTTAATTGGTGTGGGTTGGTTGTGATTGGGATTTTTATTATTATATAAGGTTATACAATAACATTTAATAATGTGTGCTACTAACAATAATGTCATTATTGTTAATACGTTAGCATGCATTGTAATCTCCTAGAGGGCTTGTCAGACACACATCGCTAGGTCTCAAAGCTTCTGACTCTGTGCATTTCTGTTATGTTCCAGATAATATTGATGCTGATCTGGGGGTCAGCTTTTGGGGACCACTGGGCTTCTCTGTACATCAAAAGCAATGGCCCTTATTATTTATAACCTTGTTATCAGGTGTTGAATCGATATCTATCTTTTTTTCCACCCTGAATCTTTTTGCAAAAAAAACAGATTGATCATACCTCTTACCTATTCTATATCTGTGAGGCAGTAGCAAATATACATGCCCGTTAAAGCAAAAAGACATTACAGTCTAAAACTCAGAATTGAGCTTTCCTGTCTCATGTGCATCTTCCCCTAGAGGCGAGACATCTGTCAAGCAAGGGTGTCACACATCGGTGTTCCAAACATCCAGTTTATTGCTCCTTGGATAACAATGATGCGTTTGTGCTGGGGAAGATGCTCCTATTTTTTTTTTAAATCTAAATGCCTTGCTGTGTTTTCAGGAATCTTTCAGAGCTCTGTGTTTTGGAGGGTTTATGGCTGGCTTGTCCCTCGGTGGGAGCTGTTTTCCTCTCTCAATGGTTGTGGCTGGACGGAGACATTCATCACTGTCTGACGGACGTTTATGCACAGCACTTAGGTTCCGGTGCCTGAGCAGGTTGGGGAAGGATTCCAGTTCCCTTGGACCTTGGCCTTTCCTGTTTCTATTTTAGTATTTCTTGTAAACAGACTAGATCAGATTGATGGCATCCATCTTCCAATCATGGCCCATTGGAGATAGAAATAATCCAAAATTTGTGTTCTTTCTCCAACAGACCAGAGCTAAATTCCTCTGGGCAGTTGCCCTTCACAGGTCCAGACCTGGAGAGTTTCTGAAACCAAGCAGCAGCTTGGCAACTTTACCATTTTGATCAATTTAGTCTCTACTGATTGGGGATTTGCAGAGTCGAGGGGTTGCCAGGCCTCCTTCATGCTTTACGGAGCACATTATTATGGTGTTTAACCTTCTTGGATCTTGTCTTTTGGGCCCCAAAGGAAGCAGCGAGTGGGAAAGTAAGTGGTGAGGGAGCCTGCTGAGCTCTCTGGCCCCTGCTCCGGGCGGGTCGATCCTGACTGCCTTGTCAGTACCGCCTTGCTCGCACCCAGCTGGGAGGAAGGTCGGGGTCTGCAGGGCTCACCAACCTGCAGACCTTTGTGGGGCCCCTGACAAAGCAGGCGACGGGGGCTCACTTGTACTAAGCGAAGGCTCTGAAATTTGGTCTTAGTCCTGCTTCCAAAATCACACACAAACAAGGAGGGCCAGTTACGCTGAAATGGGGCTGATGACCCGACCTGACCTAACTCAGTGCAGTCACCGGAAGTGGAACGTTTTCCATCTCACACGTAACTGTTGCCCCCCCAATACTTTGTGTCTGGCACCACGATCAGCAGGGAAATGACGGACATGTGGTGCCTGACCTCAGGAGGCTCACAGCCTTCAGTTAGTACCATGTTTATCTCTGTGATAAAAACAAATTTCAGGAAGATTCTTTAAAACTAGTGGAGGAGATCCCTATTTGAAGGGAAAACCCTTGCATTATTTGCCATGTCGTAATGTCTAAGATATTCCTCCTTTCCTTCCAAAAACATTGCTTCTTCACCTAATACATTCCAACACTGTGCTAAGTCCTGGAGATTAAGAGATGAAAAAGATGCATTTTCTACTATTGGTAGGGGGGGATATGGTCCCAGTCACAGCTGAAATTTGTAACCACAACCTCTTTTGGACTATCCACCCATTAAACGCTTTGTAGGTGGAAATTTGGGAACTTCCTCTTTGGAGTGGGGGCCACTGTCTAAAGGGAAGAGGAACTATTTAGGTCTCTTTTAACCAATGTCCCTTCTGTTCATCCCGGCTACTAGCAGTGTTCTCACTCCTTCAACCAGTGCTTCCTGCCTGAGTCACACGGCAGGAGATAGAAGAGTGGCCAAAAGCTTCATAAAAAGTGAATAGCACACGCGTGGCCACTTAACCTCATCCAAAACCTCAGCACAACTATGTAAAAGGAATCATGTGTCAACACTGAGACGGTGACATTAAAGACCACACGACACATGACAAGGAATTGTTTGCCTCCCTCTTGGAGTGAGTGGGGACAAGGGAAACGAGATGGTTTGGTTTGAGTTGTCATTTTTTTAGGAAAGCACAAGACTCCTTAAACACTTCTCCATCCACCCCATCCTCCAGGGACGGCTGCTTTTATTTACAGACATTTTTGGGTGGAGATGTCCTGTGTATGTAAACATGATAGGAGCCTAAACACATATGAGGGAGTCCCGGGGATTCAAATGAGATGAGACATTGTCTTGGGTCATATTTATTTTTTAGGATAGGAGGTGCTGCTTCCATGGCTGTACGGGCTGCCTCCTTGGCAGTATGTTCAAAGACATTGCCTCCCAAAGCTTGCTTTGATTAATTTTTTAACTATTCCCCTGCTCAAAATGTTTCTAAGGTTTTATGAAGCTTATTGAATTAATAGTCTTACTCTGATCTGCTTAGTCCTCTCTTTCATTAAAACCTTCCTGAACAATGTTTTCTTTCACCATTTCCAATTGAATAACAAAACTAGACTGTCGTTGGTTCCCTGGTCTACTTAACGATTATTATTGTCATAATGGAGCCTTGAAGCAATGAAATCCTGAAAGGCCACTTTTTTGGAATTCAGTAACATACAAAACCCTGTGGTATAATCATGACTTCATATTTCTCTGATTACAAAGTAGTCACAGGTAAGATCCAAGGACCTTGACTTGTTGGGGTCATGGGGTCTGAATGCACTCTCGTGGTGGACATGGGGTTCTCCCTAAAGGTAACTGGTGTTACCATGGCCAGTCATCCTGAGAAAGTGCTGGGGCCCTTGACATCTGCAGACCCAGTGCAGAATGAAAATGCGGGCCCTGGCCAGGGCTGGGGAAATCAGTATCCCCTTTTCATGACCCCCTGTCCCAAACCCTGGTGGACAGGCAGATGCCAAGGGATTACAAACTCTGTGCAGGGACATGGCAAGAGCCCCGCCCCCACCCCACTGCCAGTCACCCCCAGTTGCCCCCAAAAGTCTCTTTGGTCCAATCCAGGTGTGGATGTACAGCTGCTGCCTTGCTCCAGCCAGAGTCTCCTTTTATCTATGCCCAGGACCCTGCCGGGGCAAAATTCAACTGCAGGATGAGGGCCTCCCCTTGCCCACATGACCTAAGCAGAGGAGGCAGCAGTAACAGGGCCTGGGTGAGAACAGAGTGGCCGAGAATCTGTCCCAGAGAGGTGGGGAGGTGACCGGATAATCAGGTGGACCACGTTTCCAAACCAGCAGCACAGCCCCCCCAGCCCTGTCCTGTCAAGATTTACTTATAAAACATACATTCAAAGATAATATTATTAAGAATTTCAAAATAGTCAATATAGAGCATTAAAACCCAAGTGTGGGGCCCTTCTGAGCATGGGGTCCTGTGCGACTATGCCGATCACATGCCCACGAAGCCAGCCCTGGCAGGGGGTGATCCTGGGACAGAAAAAGCCTGGCTGGGACCTGGACCCGAGGGTACTGGGAATGCGACTGCTCTCATTGGATGGTAGGCTAGTAAGGGGGAGAGACAGGCTGATGTCTGCTGAGACCCTCAAGCAGGTCTAAGCGTATGCTATGGTAGTTGGGTGAGTCCAGGCTATGCTTGGGACAGTGTGGCACAGAGGCAGCCGGGCTCTCTCCCGTGTCAGGAGGATTAGAGTGGGCGAGGGCTGGACAGTGCTGGCTGCGCAGCAGGGGGTGGCATGGCCTCTCCACTTCTTGGCAGCTGCCTTTGCAACAGTGGTGGTGCAGAGATGGTCTGTTTGGGCACCTGGGGCAGTTATTGAAGCCTCTTACAGCCTCCGAGGATTACATGAGTATCTTAGTTTAGAGCTGGGAGAGGAGCTAGAAATGATCTTATTACATATGCCAGGAAGCACACAGGGAGGTTTAGGAACATATTGGGCAAGGGAGCTCCGGGGAAAGACTACACTCGTTCATCTTGGCGTAACTCTTATGAGGGCTCGTTATGTGCCAGACCCTGTTTGAAGAATATTTTTTGCCTTCTTTCTCTCTAATGGGATAGGACTGTTCTCCCCCATTTTACTGATGGTCAAACTGAGCTATACAGAGGGAACTTTCCCAAAGGTCACACAGCTGGTAAGTGGCAGAGTGAGGATCTGGTTCAGGCATTCTGGGTCCAAAAACGGCACTCTTAGCTGCTCCTCTGCCCTCTAACTGCCAGGCACTGGGCTAGGAGACTTACACACAAATTAGGAGTTGTATTATGACATATGGATTTGGGATGCCATTGCTTCACCCCAAGAAGGTAAATTTGGATCTGTTGGTGATGTACTTTACAGTTTGCAGGTATTATCTATGAGAGAGGACAGGCAGGATTACTGTAAAGCCTTGGCTCTGCCGAGTACGGCTCTGTGACCTTGGGTAAGTAACTTGACCTCTGAGGCTCTGTTTCCTCATTTTTGCCTCCTTGTTGCAGGTCAATATGCTACTCCTATTTGCATTTTTGAAATGCAGAAAAAATAAGTTTAAGAACCTCCATTCTTGTCCTATAGGACCCCTTAAGTCTTGGGGGTCCAGAATAAGGGAAACCGCTCTGTTGCAACCTGTCGCAGCAACTCCGTATTACTTCTGAATGTTTTCCGAATTGTTCTTGTCTTACCTCTTGAGAGACACCACAGAGCTAGCACTGCTCCCATTGTCAATGAATTGTCCTGAAATTTCTGGATTGGAAATGTGAAGCTGAGGAGTGGGGGGCACAATGGTAGGTTTTTTTATGTGGTGTAAGCATTGCATGATAGAAGACAGGATGTCATTGAATATGCTCTCAAGTATGGGTTTATATCATATCTCAGATGTATTTCTGCTTTCTCCAAGTCCAAAATTCAGGCTGTTTTTCTTCTTCGTGCTTAATTACAAGTGTTTTTAATTAGATGACTTCCATTAATGGCCAATTAAGTTTCAATTTAGAGGTCACATACAAACACTGGCAGCCCCCTTCCAGCTTGGGCTCTCTACAGAGTGACCCGAGTCTGGACTTCCATCTGCTTAATGCTGCTTTGCCCATTAAGGGAAGTGAATGGTTCCCTAATTGCTTGCCTTGGGAGAGGAGCCAAGTTCTACCCTTCCCTCAGCAGCCTGCACTTTCACAGCTGCGATTGGAGCTCCTGGACAGGGGAAGGAGGAGAATGAGGTGTAAGGAGAGGGAGGTCTGGGGAGCTACCAGCAGAGGAAAGAGCCCAGAGGAATGACTTCTCAGAAAGACGTAGGGTGGCTATGGTTGAGAGCTGGCAAGGACTCAGGTTATGACTATATGTCACGAAGAGGATGATGGTTTTGGTTTCTTAGGCCAGGACCTGGAGGATGCTTATTTCTGTCTACGTGGTTTTGGCATTTGCTGCGGCTCAGCCAAGAAGCCTGGGCACTGTTGGTGCCATTCAGCTGTCTTATTATTCTTGAATTGCTGCAATAGGAGGAAGAAAATTTGGGATTCTTCGTGATTAGCGTGTACTTACTATGTGATAGACACCCATAAGCACTTATTTAATTGTCAAAAATGTTATATAGCAGGCAATAGTATTATTATTATTTCTAGTTTACAGAAGAAGAAACTAAGACATAGGAAGGCTAAGTACTTGTCAGAACAGTAGAAATGGGATGTAACACTACACCACTATTTCCTACCACCTCTACTCATTGGTCTATTTTTCCTCTCGCATCACACAACTCCATGAGGCTTGGGACCATGATGAATTCACCATAACACAGTGCCTGATTGGTTGAAAGAATAACTGAGTCTTTTCATCTGTAGGGGCAGGATGTCTGTATTTGCCTAGTAGAATGACAAAAGCAGTTGTGGCTTTTATTTTAAGCAGTGAAGTCACATGGCTACCACCCAATTTCTACACAAAGGTAAAGCTCTTATCTTAGATAATGGGAGAAAGGGGGATAAAAGGACACAAAGGATGGGGGCCATTGTATAAAAACACCTATGATGTGTAATAGATTAAGAAAATGTATATCAACATTAAATAACAGTGGGTTATTTTTTGAAAAGGAGAGTAAAAACCCCATGGAATGTCTTCTCCTTTTTGTCATCATCGTTACTTCTCACTTCCTTTTGTACTGGTTTTGCAACCTGCACATAATTTTGCATACAAGATCCTGTTTAGTCTCACACGAATCCTGTGAGGTGTCAGGTTCTGTCATCCTCATGGTCCTAATGCTCTGTTTTATGTCAAGCAACTGGCAAGAGGCAGAATTCAGTCTTGCTTTACTGCCCAGTGAAGAGAGGACAGCATTTGTGAGAGGAGGGCGAAGGAAGAGTCCTAGATTGTGGTGGAAATGATGTGTCCTGACAGGTAGGAGTTTGGGTGAAAAATCAATGATAATTTAATTTCAGCATACAAGAACTTATTCTACACACCGGGAAAGGGGAAATATGCTCTTGAGCTTGGAGATGGAAATGTTCTTCTCGTAGTGTAAACCTGCTTATTTATGAATTATAAACATAATAGTCACTAATCCAAGTGCTGTGATATCAAGGATGCTCAAGTGTTAGAACCATAGAAAATCAAAGTCTAAAAGTCCTAAGAAGTTGTTCAACCTTTTAAATTTTCAGTGGAAGAAATGGAGGTACAAAAAGGAAGAGTGGTTTGCCCGAAGTGTGAAACTAGAGCGTGGCAGAGTAAGAACTAAATCCCAGGTCTCAGGACTTGAAGGCTATGTTTCTCCCATTTCATCACATTGTCTCCAACCTACATTCTTGAACAATGTCCGTGATCTTTCTATAGAGAGAAAAGAAAAACCTGTGTCTCTCTCTCACTCTGTCACTCGGTTACCGGGGGTTGATTTAACAATAATATCACTATCAGCATAAAGGACAAAGCTCAGTTTCCTCTCCCTCCTCCATCCTTTCTTCTCTTCTGCTCCTGTACCTCTTGTAGCTAAGAGATCAATAATTTAGATACCCAGTAGCTCACTGTTTAACATGTATCTTAAATTGAAGGTACCTGATCCTAGGCCTCTTGAGAACAGGTCTTGATGGGCAAAGAAAAAGAGATTGAGAAAAAGTGCAGCGAGCAGTTGGAGAAAAGGGCATGGAGAGCAGAGACTGGATCACCATCAGCGTCCTTCTCCTACACGAGAGTTTTGCTATAGGTCTGACTCTGGTTGTTGGATCAGACTTGCACTGTTTTCAATGGAATAGTTGATCATGGATGGAAACACAAGCATACTTAGTAGTTAATTAAATTTAAACTTATGAATTGTTAAAATAAGATTTCATTATCCTCTATGTATAGAGCATGCTGGCTTCCTGCGCTATAAATAGGTTATCATGGGAAAAAAATTAAACGTTGAGTCTCATGTTATGGCTCTGAAAACACATAAGCATCATGATGATCAAATTTACAAAGAACTTTACATGTTTCAAGCCACTAGAGGATGTTCCTGCCTCTGATAACTCTATATAATTATGTTTGCTTCTTCCACAGATTTAAAAATGGGATAGTCAAGTCTTCAGATGTTCAATGCTTCGCTCACAATAGAATCAGAATTTCATGGACTGAACGTGAGCTTGGAAATCAGACATCTACATTTAAACTGTGGCTCTGCCATTTACTTCCTAGTTGTGTGACCATGTTAAGTTTCTTAACTTCTATGATCCTCAGTTTTTCATCTGTAAAATGGGAATAATAGCACCTCCTAGGCTGTTGTGAAGATCAAATAAGATAATATGTCATCTATACAGTGATTGACATATAAAACACTTTTGCTAAGTGCTGTTTTTATTACCTTCTATCTTTCTCTCTTTTTCCCTTTTTCTTTATAAATGGAAACTCGGAGACTAGTCAATGCTGTACAGCTCTTTTCATCCGAGCAAGAATCCACTCACCAGAAAGACCTTGAGACGTCTTGGTTTAATGACCTTGTACATTCCACCCTCCTTAGTCCCATGGCTACACCGTTGCTGTTTTAAACATGAAGAAAACATGCCTTCCTGATAAACCACCACTCCCTTAATGAGACTCAGATCTTAAGACCTCACCTGGAGCCTGATGTGTCAGCCATTGCATTTCTTCAAATACATTGGGACAAATGAGAGTCAGAGGCGGGACCTAACATTTTCTCCTCTCTGTTTCTTCCTCTCTTCTCCCCTTTCCTCTCCTGCTCTTTACCTGCTGACTCCCTCTGGAGATCTCACATTTGCCTAGATCTAAGCTTAGGTTTTCTCCTCAGGAGACTGGTAGGGCCAGGGAACGTAAAACTTCTGAGTCACAACAACCCGAAGAATGATCGGCCTTTTGTGCTGGATGGAATTTTTAGCCCTTTGGAAAAGGGAGGCAGTCATCTCCTGCTGTGGATTCTGAGTTCACAGGTATTATCAGGAATCTGGAACACAGGACTGGAGCAGCTGGGGACCTGAGGACTTTAAGGGATCCTCATTAGTTTCCTGGACATTCCTTCTGTGCACAAGTCACATTGCATAGAAAGAGTCCCTAACAATAAATCATTTGTCATCTTCCACTCCGGCAGAGATTAAAAGAAAATATTTCATTTGAGATATGTGCCCTTAAACACAGTTGGCAGAAGTAGAAATAAGTACTATTTATCAGAGGAGTCATTTGAAAATATTTTCAACATGTGCAAATCTTTGATGCGTTATTTTCACTCTCATTAATCCATTCTTAAATTGTTGGAATAGTTATCATTATACCACATGCATATAATATTATACAACTCTTTGAGATGATGTTTTTGAAGACTAGGCAATGATACGGAGCTAAAAATCTGATGGTTCAATATTAAATCGAAAATCAGAAACTTCATCTATATATAATGTGTGATCCCAATTTTATGAAAATTATAATTGTGCCTAAGTAAATAAGCCAAAAATACTAACAAGGTTTATCTCTGCTGCTGTGTTTACCACTGATATTATTTTCTTTCTTATACTTCCCTGTATTTTCCAAATTTCCTACCATGAATGACGTATTTGTTGTTTAATTAGAAGATGTTACGTAAAAGAAGACAGAAGTAGAAAGGATATCTGGTACCTTCCTTCTGATTTAATGAAATGCAAAATATTTCACAAATCTTTTTCAAAAATCTTATTCTTCCTGTGGAAAATAAAATTATCATTACAGATGGCCTAAAGATTTAAACATAGAAATAACTCATGAAATTTCCAAAAGAAAGCATTGGTTGATATATTGACAGTCTTGGAGTAAACAAAACCTTTAAGCAAAACAGAAAATCCAAAAGTCACATAGAAAATGTCTGATAAATTTTATTACGTAAAGAAATTTTTAAAAATCTGTTTAGCCAAAAGAAATGCCTCAAATAAAGTCAAAAGTCAAACAACAAACCAAGGTGAAAATATTTGTAGCACGCTTGTCAGGGAACAAATATTCTTAATTTGCAGAGACACCATAATCATTAAAGAAAAACGGATGGCTTGCATTAGAAAAAACATGGGCAAATGGGATTTCTGCTTTGAGCAATAGCAGAGTAGGTATTTTGGACCCAGCATTTTTCTTTAGGTCGAAAATATATCTAAAAGCAAAAGAAAAACTTGCAAAGTATTGACTAATTAAGGGGAAGATATGAGAGAACTTGAAATTGTAGAGTGAGCCCATATTTTCCCATAAAGGCAACTGCCAATCTGGATAGGGCAGCTAAAAAGTTGGGTTTCTGATCCAAACATTTGATAGGGAATGCCCGGGGAGAATGCTGATTTCAGGTACATGAGAGGTTTGGGGGAAACAGTAATTATGAAGACTATGAAATCAGATGACTGCCTTCAGGATCTTTAATGCACTGGAGAAAGATAATGAAAGGATGAGGGTAACTAATTTAAAGCAGATTTTGAAAGACAGAGGATCTTCTGAGTTACAGAAAGAACTAAGAATAAAGCCCAGAACTTAATTAATTATAAGGATAGCAAAGGTCCAGAGGAAAATTGATACCAAAGCTGAGCTCCTGATATGGTACCATTCCTTGAGGAAACCAATCCTTCTCTTGGTGGCAGTTGATTACAGTGGACTCCTAGCCTTTGCCTGCTTCCTTCTCAATGCTGCACTTTACTGCCTACACCACCTCTTGTCCTGCTCTGCTAGAAGACTCATTCCCCAATACCTTGCTAATTTTCCACAGATTTGATGTTTACCATCTGCTCTCAGGGAGGTGGTGAGATGTAGCAGAAAACATGCTAAGCTTGTTCAAGTCCTGGCTCTGCCAATAATTGGTGTGATTGCAGACAATTAATAATAGTGAAAATAATTTATCTAAGGCCAAGTATAAACCAGACCCTGGCTATGCACATGTCTCTCTCAAAACTCTTCCTTTGAAATCTGGAAAAACAGAGATTGGGAGAAGGGTGAAAAAACTATGCCCAAAGTTACATAGCTGGAAGGAGGTAGAGCTGGGCTTCCAACCCTGATCCACATATACCCCAGACCTACCCCATACTGTCTAATTAAAACATCTGGGCTTCAGACTCTCCAGTAGTAAAATGTGAATAAAATCATTACTGTCATAGAACCGAGGGAAGATGAAATCAAATACGTGAAAGATCTTTGCAATTTGTAGTAGCTAATATTTACTGAGTACATATTATACACCAAACAGTGTTCTTGTGGCTTCATAGCTTCCAGGTGATGGATCCAGGGATCCAGGCTCTGTCCTTATGCAGAGATCTTCGGCAGAGATCCTGAGCCCCTGGGCTTTACATCTGATAGCCAGCTTAAGCTATTATTCCTTGTTCATTAAGTTGTGGGCCTGTGTTATCTTGCTAGGGCTGCAGTAACAAAGCACTTAAGAAGCGTCAACAAATGAACTTTATTGCTTCACAGTTCTGGAGGTCAGAAGTCCAAGATCGAGGTGTTGTCAGCCTTGGTTCCTTCTGAGAGCCGTGAAGAAGCATCTCTCCCATGACTCTCCCCTAGCTTTTCGTGGTCTGCCGACAATCTCCAGCATTCCTTGGTTTGTAGAAGCACCTCCCCCATCTCCTCTGCCTTTATCTTCATGTGGAGGTGTGTGTCTGTGTATGTGTGCCCAAATTCGCCCTTTTTGTATGTACAGAAGGTCCCCAATTTATGATGGATTCACTTACCATTCTTTAACTTTATGATGATGTGAAAGTGATATGCATTCAATAGAAACCATACCTCGTATTTTGAATTTTGATCTTTTCCCAGGTTAGTGACATGCGGTAGGACACTCTCACGTGACGCTGGTCAGCGGCAGAGAGCCACAGCTCCCAGTCAGCCAGTGTTCAGGACGATAAGCAACTGATCCACTTACAAGCGTCCTGTACCCATACAACCGTTCTGTTTTTCACTCTTAGTATGGTATTCAATAAATTACATGAGATACTCCACACTTTATTATAAAATAGGCTTTGTGTTGGGTGATTTTGCCCAACAGTAGACTAAGTGTCCTGAAAGCATTTAAGGTAGGCTAGGCTAAGCTATGATGTTCAGCAGATTAGATGTATTAAATAAATTTTTGATTAACAGTATTTTCAATTTACTATGGGTTTATTGAAACATAACCCCATTGTTAAGTAGACAAAGAGCTGTACACTAGTAATATTGACTTAGGGACCCACCTCCAAGGGTAACCTCATCTTAACTAATTACATCTACAAAAACAGTATTTCCAAAGAAGGTCACATTCTGATGCATTGGGGCTAGGACTTCAGTCTATGCATTTGCAGCGGCTGGGGGCATGGGCAGCAGGGGGGAACACAATTCAATCTATAGCAGGATTCCTCAGCACAAAAATTCAGGATAACCTTTTGTGGTTGTTCTTTTGTTACCTGCAAAGTGGGCAGATTTTTGCGGGCGGTGTGACAAAAGTGCCTCTCTTATTTGTGCTTTCAGAAACACCAGAGTTCCTTAGGCCTGTACTTTTTGCTTTTTCCACACCAGAAGGCCGGGTCAGTGGGTCTTGTGCTGGTAACAAAGCTGATCAGGAAGCTGTGTAAACACTGTACGCTCTGAGGGATAAATGTGATTGACATGTTTTTAATCATTTCTGCTTTACTGCTGTTTGCTCTGGTCAACACCATCGTCTAAATTAAGTTCACTCTTGATATAATGTCTCATTACGTAAAGTCAAAGAAAGCTCTTTAGATGGGTCTTTCTGCTTTTTGGCAGGGCCCAGGGAAAAGGAACTGGACTGAAAGTCTGGACACCGTGGATTTGAACAGGACGTGCTTTTCTTTGAGCTTCATATTCCTCATCCTGTAACCTTTCTGGGGTACCTGTGTACCCCTTTCATCTTTCTAATCCATCCTGCTCCCTGCTGTTGCCCACAAGTCACAATTAATTCCCTGCTCGCAGTTTTCTCCCCTTCTTCAATCAATCCAGCCAAACCAATTTTGGTTGGATACACATTAATTTATGGCAAACTGTCATCACTTGACTGCGCTAGGGACTTCACATGCTCGTTTGTTTCCTTATAGATTAACTTCCCTTTCCCGTCACTCTCCCCTGAAGCAATCCCTCTGATGTGTTTATTGTCACATTGAATTTGGGGGTATTTACATATATTTGATTTACAAAGAATATTTTGCTTGACACTCTCTTGAAACTCTCTGTAGTGGTTATTTTTTTGGCTCATTAATTTAAGATGGTTCTTTGTTCTCTACTAAATTCAGAAATTCTAGATTTTAGCGACCTCACTGAAATGTTCAGCGGAGATGAAGTGACTTACTCATTGAGAGTAAGCCCATGAGAGCAGAGGAGGAGCCAGAACCCACCATCAGGGCTCCCTTCACTGACCCTTGATAACCTTATTTCTTTGGCCTTTTCATTTCAAAGAGTTTCTTGTACTTTGGCACTTCCTTGAAGTATAAGATGTATGTGTCAGGAAGGAACTGGGACTGAATTCTGGGAAAGGGAAGGAAAAGGAGAAGGAATCGGAGTCACAGAATATTCCCAGAAAGGCTGCATCAAATTCCAATTCAATTTTATTAATTTAACAAATATGAGTCAGGCCAGGAGCTGGTATTATAGTGAGCTATGTCCCTGTCCTCAAGCAGCTCACTGTTTTCGCAGAGGCAAACTTAAAAGGAAGAGCCAAATGTGGTATTAGAGATTATAATAAAGCGAGGTCAGAAGAGACCAAGAGGACCAAAAAAGACAGAGAAATTAGCCTTCCCCCTCAAAGATCAAGGCAGGCGACCAAGCCCAAGAAGAATGTTCTAGGCAAATGCAAAGCCGTGGAAGAATGAAGTGGCCACAGCTTGGCGTGTTTGGGAAACACCAAGTGTTTCTTTGTGGCCAGTAGTGACAATGTGATAGTCACCATTTTCTTTCCAATTTGAGCTCATCCTAATGCAAGCCGCACATCTAACGTTTCTAAATTGTTTGGTAGCTACATTACAAACTAAGAAGAAGCAATAAGAATTAATTTTAATAACATTTTATCATTTCAACCTGTAATCAATATAGAAATTATTCAAAATTTTGCATTCCTATTTTTTTAAATTGAAGTATAGTCAGTTACCATGTATCAATGTCTGGTGTACATTCCTATTTTCATGCAAGATCTTTAAAATATGGTGTGTGCTTATGTTTATAGCCCACCTCAGTTGGGATTAGCCGCATTTTAGGTGCTCCTTAGTCAGACACGTGGCTAGTAGCTACTACCCCGGACAGCACAGAACAATATTGATGAAACTAACGAATGAAACTTAGGTAGATCAAACTAAATATTAGGTACTCAAATTCCAAAACCGCTTGGGATCAAGCCATGTAAATAACCCTTGGCATATCTCACGTGGGCAAAGGCTGTCTTTGTGCAACTCGCCTTTGAAGTGGGCACTTTCTGGAAGTGGGAGTCAGTGAGGCCTAGTGGGAAAGCATTCATTTTGGAAAAAAACTTACACTAATTATGTGACTTGGATCAAGTTACTTAATCTCCTGAATTTATTTTCTTCATTTGTGATAAATGGACTGAAAAAAAAAATAATCTCTTGCAGAATTAAAATATATTTGCATGCCTGTCACAAAATAGACACTTATAAGTAATAGCTCTCATGAAATATTTTCTTCTGTGATATCAGACATGTTATTCATTTGCTGGATTAAAAGATCTGACAAATGAGATCCTTAGGTGATATTAGTCATACTTACATGACATCTGCTGTGTGCTCAACCCTGTTCCGGGCACTTGGGCCGCATTAGTGAACAAAATAGGTGAATAGGATGTTCTGTCTCCCAAATACTCAGCATGAGGCCCAGTGGGAGTGCCCTGTGGCACTGTCATTATCTACAGGCAAACCTTTTCAGCATTTTCAATGTGAATCTCTCATCTAAAAAGAAACAGGGTTAGAAGGGCGGCAAGAGCAAGGAAGCTTCTGGCCAGTGTGAGAACACGTGAGGGAATACTAAATGAGCCCTGGCATTGTCCTATCCCCAGACTTCTAGAAAGGACTGCAGTGCTACGTGGGGCTGCAGCAGCCACATGTGAAATGTGGTGATTGTCCTTGAAATATTATTATTTGAAGACGCATCATTTTAGATACTGCAACATGAAAACCTACACAGATACATGTTGAGGCAAAATGCAAAATTTTACACAAAGTTTTACAATAAAATGTAAGACTCCAAAGAAATTGCTAGGTTGTGGTGAGCACTTGGGGCTACATATCAAAGATACTATATATTATGATTTATTTTAATAGGGACCCTTTAGTAGAACATTCTAGAAAGGGCATATTAGACAATTTATTAATTTTTATTTTTTCTCCAATATATAGAAATTATTTTGGACTCTGATATCATCATGAGGTTGTTTTTAACTCCTCTGTGAATAGGAGCTGTGTGGATGGCAGATTTGGAAAAAGGAGTGTGTTATGGCTGGTTTGCTTAAATCTGATGGCATGGGTCCAAGATAAGAGTGTGCAGGTGCTCTCATCTCTGCTTGTACCTATGAATTAACAAGCTACGGACTTACAGTTATTCAATTCCATGTCAGCTGAATTCCTTGCTTCTCTTTCATGCAAAGTCAAAGTACCTAAAAGGTTCTGAAAGAGTCAGAAATCATGACAATGTTCAATAAAAACAAGGTCATCAGAGAGAAAGAACATCTAAGGACCATTAAAAGTGCCCAGCACTTGACGGGCAAGCTGTAACTGCTGTAGACTGACTCCCTGCTCCCAGGAAGCCAGTGGTCAGAGGACCTGGGTTTCAGGGCAAGTTTTGGTAGCAAAAGGCTATTTATTCTCTAATCAACTCTATGGAGAAATACTTGTCTGTGCTTGTACTAAGAGTTTGAAATCTTAGAAAACAAATGTTGGATTCAATAAAACTATTTTTTTTATAAATGTTTGCTCAGTTACAGGTTGAGTCATCCTTGGAGAAGGCTGGCATCCCTGCCAACCTGGCCAGATGAGCAATAGCAATGACTCACCTTGTGTAATGGTTCATGAATGACAGAAGTCTTGCTCACATGTTATTCTGTTTGGTCCCCACAACAACCCTACGTGGCAGAGTTGGATACCTGTCCTCCAATATCTATCCCCCAATTACATAATATTCAGTTTTCAGAATAAACACACCTCCAAGCCTCACATGATTTATAATTTCATTCTGTTGTGGTCAGAGAATATACTTTGTGCAATTTTAATACTCCTACATTTATTGAGACTTGTTTTATGGCCTAAATGTGGTCCATCCTAGATAATGCTCCATGTAACCTTGAGAAGAATCTATATTCTGCTGCTTTTTGGATGGAGTGCTCTATGAGTATCTATTAGGTTTAATTGGCTTATATTGTTATTCAAGTGTTTTATTTCTTTATTGATCTTATATCTACTTGTTCCATTCCTTATTGATGGGGGAATATTCAGATCTCCAACTGTTATTGTTGAACTGTCTATTCCTTGCTTTAATTCAGTCAGGTTTTGCTTCACGTATTTTGGGGCTCTGTTGATAGGGTCACATATGTTTATAATTTTTACCTCTTGATAAATTGACTCTTTGATCAATATAAAGTGTCCTTTGTTTCAAGTAACAAGTTTTATCTTAAAGTCTATTTTTTTTCTGATATTAATTTAGCCACTCCAGCTCTCTTTTGGTTATTGTTAGCATAGTATATGTTTTTCCAGCCTTTAATGTTCAATCTGTTTATGCTTTTGAATCTCAAGTGTGTTTCTTGTAGACAGCATATAGTTGAATCACTTTTTTAAAAAATCCATTATGCCCATCTTTGTCTTATAATTGGAGTTTATACTTAACGTAATTACTGGTAAGGAAGAATTTTTGTCTGCTATTATGTATGTAGGGGAAAAATTAACTTTAAATTTCAGTTTTGACTTCTAATTTCTGTCTAGGAACTTAATGATGGGAGGGGATTCATACTGTTTTACTTGGTATATTATATAACATCCTCTACTGAGAAATTGTTTAAACCCAACAACTCTGGACCCAGAGTTCCCGTGTTCTAATCCTTGGTCTACCACTTCTAAGCTATGCTGCCTTGGACAAGTGACTTATCATTTTTGTGCTTTGATTTATATTCCTGTACATGAGAAGAATAATAATGCCTTCTCACCTGGCATTTGGGACAAACATAGTCTGTATATCTTGCCATTTTCTTCTGACTTTATGGGTTGCATTACAGACTGGCTTTGTCTCACATTGTGCAGGAGAATCACTCTCTGGGATTCAGGAATAAAGTAGGCAAAGGTTTTGTGGGGAGAAAAGAAGAGACTTCATTTAGACCTCTCAACTCCACTCTCTAACCCAGTTTTGACCAGAAAAAAAATTGCATCAGAGTATTAAGTCCTTCCCTGGTTATTAGTAAAGCAACTACTTTATTTTATGTCTTGTTATAATTCTTTGTATTCACATGTCATCAGGTACAAACACAGTAGTGTGGTAGAGGGGCAGGCTGTAATAGGATGGGGCCATCAAAGCCCCACCATGGCCTTCAGAAGGAGTCTATGGGATTATCTGTCTAGCACTTCATCTTCTCCAGAAGAAGATAATCCCCAAACACACTCCTGCTCCAAATATTGCTATTGTGAGAGCTTCCATTGAAAAAAATATATAACTTTCTTTCTTTAGTCACAAATGATTGGTCTGGGGGGGTACCAATGTCCTCCCATGAGATTTAAAAAAAAAATGCAGTACTGAGATTCTTAAAATCTGAGAATCTACCAGTGGCCAAAAAAATCTGCCAGTTGGAGTTGTCACATTTTAATAAGAAGAAAGGGAGATAAAGAGAGAGAGAGAAGGAGGAGGAGGAGAGGAAAGAAAAAGGAAGGAAAAAGAAAGAATCAGAAGAGGAGAGAAATAATTCTGACATGTTTTCTACCCAGGGTCTGGTTTTATTTATATCCCTCTTGCAGTCATGTTTTTCTTGTTTAGTAGGAACTCCTTGGCTTCCTTGACTTCTGAGAAACACACCTACACACATTTACTAGGCTAATTTGTTTTAATTTTTTTGTTACTTGCCACCAAACTAACTTTTTTCCATTACACACTAGCCCACCTAACTAGAGCTCCTTATCTGGATTTTACCAGAGTGCTCTCTTGGGAGGCTGGATCCTGCTTCCCAGCCATCAAGATACCAGCTATGGTACTACTCAGTGAATTGGTTAATTGTCTGAGAACATGAACCTATGATTTGAGACCCACGACTTCTCACTCTCTGGTTGTCAACCACACGTCAGTCAACTATCTCATTGAGATCCTGATGGCTTTTATAGGGGATATCCTGTAACTGAATTAATTTTTTCCAAGGCCTGTTCTTTAAGGACCTTGGGAAATGCTTATAATTTGATTAATAAGGGGACTAGAAACACTACTTTAGTTGTTTTTCTAAAGTTCTACATAGATGAGGTGTTTCGGAAGTTATCCAAAATGCATTTATCCATCATCCTGTAAAGCAAAGAAGTCTTTCCATCTTAAGCTCATCTTTTTGTCTTGCTATGTGTAGAACTGAAAACATTACCATCTGTTGAATACTTACCATACACCACACGCTGTGTGAGATGCTGTCATCTTCATTATTTCCCTTGGATTGCAGAATTTCAGAACTAGGAGTGGCCATGGAAAGCACACAGGCCAACTCACAGATGAATAATTTGAGGTTCAGAGAGGCAAAATCATTGGAGTATGGGGCACCAAATAACTACACTCCTGTTTTATGCCAAAGTTCTGAATCACTTAAAACAATAAAATAAGACAAAAGAGTAGGTTAGATAGAGCCCACATAGTGTGCATACTGCTGATACACTCTGTTAGTGGGTGCTGTGGCTTATGTCTGTGAACAGATGATCTTGATCCTGAACCTCAATATTAAGCTGCTTGACTCACTCAGCTACACTGAACTGAGGGGGGTTCTCCTCAAGGGAAGAGTCTGCCTGCACAGGAGCAGAGCTGAATGCATTCCCTGTGGACAGCCAGCTTGTAACAGGGATGGAAGAGCAAAGGGATGGGAGAGTCAGCATCCACTTTCCAGGGACACGAGTGAGTACAGGGGTGGAAGGAAGCCACTACCTGCACATGGAAGAAAGCATCAAGATTGCAGGGTAAAAATAAGTGTCTTCCGACCACACTCTCTGCCAACAGGAAAGGTTACCCAAATTAACAAATCTAGTTAAAGCAGAGCTGGGACCAGAGCAGAGAAGTCTGATGCGCTAGCCACTCTGGAGCTTCCTCGGTTTATAATGGGGTTATACCCTGATCATCCCAACATAAGTTCAATGTATTGTGAGCCGAAAAAGCATTTAACACACCCAACCTACCCAACATTATAGCTTAGCCTCGCTTACCTTAAATGTGCTCAGGACACCTACATTAGCCTAGAGTTGGGCACAAAGCCTATTTTAAAGTGTGAGTATCTCATGCAATTTATGAATAATTTTTACTGATAGTGAAAAACAGAATGGGTGTATGGGTGCAGAATGGTTGTAAGTGTATGGTTGTTTACTCGCATGATCACGGGGCTAACTGAGAGCTGTTGTTCTCAAAATTCAAAGCATGGTTTCTACTGAATATATGTCGCTTTCACACTATTGAAAGTTGAAAAAGTGTCAAGTCAAATCATTGTAAGTCTGCATACAATTCTGTCCTCACCAATAAAGAGCTAATTTTGAAAATGTCACATTGTCTCCATTACAGACAACAGACACCAGAAAGGCCCCCCCCCTTTTTTTTAGGGGCACTAATGACAATTTTATTTACAAGTAAAAATGTACAGAAATTCCCATTTTACAAGTAAAAGTGCACAGAGATCATTACAAAGTTTCACTAAATTTTATCTGGTTCAAACAAAAGCATCACTTGCAAACAGACTATCACTGTAACAGTTAAATGAGAACACAGTAACCCCAAATTAAAAGACAATGAGGCGAGGTCTGCAAAACTCATAAAAACACCTAGTAAAGTAAAATGGACCTGGACGTGTCTTCAGTTTGATGCATCAGTTTGAAGATGCACCATCAGAGCAGATACGGTTTTCAAATTCTCCTCACAACAACTTTGTGCAATAGGTATTATCACCGGTTTTTACAGATAAAGACATGTAAATTCAGAGAGGTTAAGTAGCTTCCAGCGATCACAGAACTAGGATATGCTGACTTGAAGATGTGAATCTAGATTTATCTGGCTCTAAGTCCATGCCCTTTCCACTACATCACAAGTTCTCCCAGTGGAGTCAATGACAGATGCCAACGGAGTGGTGTATGTGGTGTAACGGGTAACTGGAAGACAAAGTACCTGCTAAGTACAAGAGATAGAAATGACTTCACTGAGGATTTGGATAGGCAGAGAACAAAGCCAAGAGGATTCTGGGAAAAACGGAACAAAAGCTGTGGCGTTAGGAATCTGTACAGCATTATTGAAGAGAAATCGAGTAAATCAATTATTCTGAAGCTGAGGATTGTCTGTTGTTTGGTGCAGGTCTACAGGCAGCCCCACTGGATTTCCACAGCTCGTGTTACCATGGGAACAGAATGGGGCATTGGAGTTATCTGAGGGGGCATCAGTCACAAAGGATCTTGGATTGAAAACGACGAGTGATGCCACAGTGACATGCAGGAAACCAAAACTGGTTAGGAACAGAACCAGCAGTCGTGTACCTGCTCAGATAGTAACAGCCCAGACCAAGTGCTGCTCGCCTCTCCCCTCTCCTCTCCTAATCTGCTCCTCAACCCATTGCTAGCTCCACATAATCTCTCCCCAGAAATCAAACCCTGAGGATGTTGCAAGGAGGGTGGTACTGGTCACCAAACTGATTAAGTCTCTGCCTCTCAGCAGATGAGAGGTGCACAGGTAGATTTTAAATTCAGTGATAGAATAAAGTTGGATTCAAACACTCTTCAGTTTGCAGGCTAAAAGTCTTACCCACTGTACCAAATATGGTCAGTACCTTTAATTCGATTATCTAGAATCCCCCCAAAGATCCTGTAAATTTCTTTTGCCTTCATTTCATAGGTGAGAACTTGAAACCAAGAGATTAAATAACTTGTCCAAAGGCACATAGCTGGCGATTGGAGGGAAGAGAAAGGACATCGATCTGATTTTAAAGTCCCTGTCCTTTTTACAGACCACACCACTTATTTTTTTTTTAAGGATATGGCTGCCAAAGGTGGGTTAGGCAGAAAGTAAGTGCAGCCAAGTACAGGGCATCAATCCAAAATAGTTACGGGGCTAGCTGCCAAATTGTCTTTGAAATAACCGTGATTTGTTCCCGAGAAGAAGGAAGCTGCTTTAGAAGAATCAAAATGTGTCTTTTACCAAGAGGCAGTTAAATTCAGGTCTCCTTGGGTCAAATCCTTTTTGTGTCTCTTTGTTACACACACAATGACTCAAACAAATTATGTCTAAAGAAAAGGCTGTTTACTCTGGGCTCTACACTGATGGGTTAAATGCAGGACGCGGTGGAGCAAATTTGTAAACAGAATTCCCCACATTGGCTCTCTATTACAGACTTCTTCGTGGGCTTGCAATGAGCTATTAACAGGAAGGAAGCCCAGGAGGACCAGACACAAGGGCTGCTGTTTCAGGTGCAAGAAAAGACAGTGACAGAGTGACTGTCAAAGCCATTAGAATTGTTTTGGGTTCATTGATTTGTGGTGGTGGTTGTTGAAGGCCTAATGGAGGGTGGGGTGGTGGCTGTTAGCTCTCAGTTCATTTCACAGACTCTAGGGCAGCGGATGGAAATAGCCCCCTTTACTTCAAAAAAGCATTGCTAATGGGCATGTAGTTTGCAGTGGGTAAGCCAGACTATTCCAACAAGCGAAAGGGAAGGGTGAAGAAAAGACATCCTTATAACTCAGTAACGCCTGCTCTAAGCACTGTTTTACCAGGTGTGTGTGTGTATGTGCACACACAAAATAATTAAAAAGTAAAACTGCACAAAAATTTCGCCTTGGCTTGTGGCTCAGAAAGGCACTAACGTTGCTACTTAGACTCTCTCAAAATAGTGAGACTGGTTTTCGGGTTTACTATGTGATTCTTTTTGGTTCAAATCATTGACTTTAAAAAGTTTTCCCCCTATTTAAATGTTCTTACCGTCTCTCCAAGTCTAGGACACACAGGACATTCCTTGTGTCGGCAAGCAACACCTTCCGTAGTGCTGCATTTTCTGGTTGCCAGATGGAGCTTTGCTTTCACACTAAATCAATTTCTGTGAAGAGTCTTAGTCACTTGCACTGTGATGCTGCTTCTGAATCTATGCACCGTCCTAACAGAAGCTTCCCCAGGGGGACCATAAGCCGTCTTTCCGTGACCCCCACTGTGACCTCCCTCACAGCGTTGCCCTTTTCTTTTGACATTTTTGGCCATTACCTCCAAGACTGCAGTTGTAACAGCTCTGTCTTACATAAATTTCACCCTCTGGAAGTAAGTCTTGGATTTTTTCTTTTCTTTTCTCTTCTTTTTTTTTTTTGAGAGCTGCTTCTACATCTGATTTCTTTCTAGGGTGTGTGTGTGTGTGTAGTTCTCATCTGTTAATGCACCCTCAAAGCATTATCAACTACTTTTTAAATGGAGGTACTGGGGATTGAACCCAGGACCTCACACATGCTAAGGATGCACCTTACCACTGAGCTATACTCCACCCCCCTCTAAACTATTTTTGATTAGATTCTGGTTAATGCTAATAATAGTAATAATAATAAAACTCTTTAGAGTAAAAAAAGCACTTTTTAATACTACAAATGAGTGGGCTTAAAGGGAGTAAATAGCAAGAGTCCTGGGCTACTATATCATAAGGTGTTGTTAGACTTAAAATTCCTGTTCACAGTAGCTCTAAGTTCAAAGGTTGTTTTTATAATCACTCTCAAGTAATAAAAAAACAGAAACCAGCCAGCCAACACATAGACAAACTGGAAAATGATAGCAGGCAATTATTAATACTGTGCTTTGTGGAAAACTCACCCTTAGTAGGTTCCCGACGTGCACAATCCTGTTGCTCAGAATTAAGCGTGGCAGTCTCAGATTTGCTCACTTCTGCTCCCTAATACTGTGTTATACTTCTCCAGGAATAGTGTTCACATTGTTTCTGCCATACACATATTCATATAAATTATGTTCTTTGGATTTGCACAACTCATCGGTCTGATTTACCCTACTATGATACTGCGATTTATAATAAGAAATACGCTTTTGGTCTTTGACCCCATTCTAGGCACAGAGCTCCTAAAACCCTTGAATTTTTCTGTGATAAGAGCAATAAATGTATCTTTGATGGTGTTAATGAGGTGACTTGGGAACCCCTTAGATAACCCAAGGATGGGGACTGGTTGCCAGGGGAACTTTGGAACTTTTAGTACTCCCCCCTCTTCCCCTCTTCCCCCTAATTTCTTTGGAGAGGAGAGGGGCTGGAGGTTGAATCAGTCACCAATGGCCAGTGATCTACTCAGTCATGACTATGTAGTGAAGTGTCCATAAAAGGACTGGGTTCTGAGAGCTTCTGGGCTGGGGAACACATGGGGATTCGCCGAGAGGGGCACTTGTAGGGGCATGGAATCTCAGGCACTTTTCCCGTACCTTGTCCCTATGAACCTCTTATATCTGGCTGATCCTGAGCTATATCCTGTTATAATAAACCAATAATCTAGTAAGTAAAATGTTTCTCTGTGTTCTGTGAGCAACTCTGGTAAATTAATTGAACCTAGACAGTTGGTCAGAAGTACAGATAAAAGCCTGGGCTTGTGACTGGTACAGGGGAGGAAAATTTTCTGAAACCCTTCTCTTCTAGCTTCTTTGGCTGGCCTAATAATTAAATTGACATAAGATAGATTAATAGGAGGAAAAAATCTAAATTTAATTTCATACATACGGGAATCCCAAAGATAAGAGGTTCCAGACAGCGGTTATTGAGGCTTATAAATGCCTCCTGAGCTAAGGAGAAGGAAGCAGTGGTCTGGGGCTTCCAACCGGGAAGAAGACAATTCCCAGGAAGATGATAAGAGCAAATGCTTGCTGGACAGATAGTCTTTTTGATGTAAAAAGTTAACTCTGATAATATCTCTCTTCCTGGTACAAGTCCCTATCTAATAATGTCTTCTTGGCAGTTAAGGGAGAGGTGAAAAGCTCTTCTTAAGTCTGTTGGACCTTGATTGTCCTTTGCTTGAAATAATTCACATGCCAAATTGGCACATCTGGGGCCGCCTGCCTCGAACCCCATCGCTGGTGTCTGAAGCGGGGGTGGGGGGCAGTCTAGCAGGATGAAACCCTTAACTTGTAGAATCTGATGCTATCTCTGGGCAGATGGCGTTAGAATGGAGTCGAATGGTGTTGAGTTGCAGGACACGCTGCTGGTGTCCCGAGAATTGTTTGCTGATTGTATGGGAAATCCTTCCTCCCACAAACGTAGTTTTGAAATTGGGTCTCAGAACACAAAAGACTTATTATCTAATATTGTACAGTCTCATAACAAATGTAGCTTGCCAATTAAATCTGAGCTCCATGAAATTTCTAGTGTCAAATAATCCAACCACTTACTTTTCTCATGTGGATAAATCTGTTGTTCTCTCAAGATAAGGCGAGTAGTAATTAATGTATAATCCTAAATTTTCTGCTTGCTTAGGATTGCCCTTTCCTGAATTATCCAGAAGTATTTCCAACTTAAATTTCTATGAAGCTGTGTTTTTATGATGCAGTTGCTTATTTCAGACCCAGTATTGGGAGCTTTGATCAGTCTCCCATTTTAATTAGCTAAGATGTGTAGAATTTCAATATCAAACCTGTACACAGGCACTGATAATTTTTCTATCTAATAAAAAACACGTTAGTCACTTTCAGTCTTTCTCTATCTTTTCTGAAACCCTATCTTCTCATGTCTAATTTGCATCTCTCTTCAGATACCTATGGATGTGTTTATCTTGCTTTATTTTCATTGGTTCCTTCCTATTAGAATGCATGCCCTCTTAAGAACAGAGGCTACATCTTTTTCATTTTGTATTCTTGTATGCTTAGCAAAGCATACAATATTTGTCAATAATTTTTGCCTCTTTTGTTCATTGCTATGTCTACAGATACATGGAAAAATGCCTGGCACAACTATTTGTTGAATGAATAGATCAATGGTGTTTGTAACTGGAAATTTAGTGAGAAATTCTGATGACTAAAAAATTTATGTAAAAGACTAGACAGGTAGAAAACACTCATGCACTCTCTCTGAATAAGAATCCATGTGTTACACTGAACGTGATGAATTATTTAGAAAATGCAACATTAATAATTCACGTTCAGCCCAGGATGAATACTTGGTGTCCTTTCTGCAGATTTTCCATAATGGAAGCCATTTGTCTGAGTATGCCTAAGTCATGGAAGAGGGGGAGCATCAGAACTTTGTGTAATTATCCCTACCCCCCCCCCAACCCACACACATGAACTTGTTTTCAGGAGCTGAGGGCCTGGGGTAAGCCAGAGGTTATGTGTGGCATTTTCAGAATACGTGATGGTTTCAGCTCCATGAGGGTGGCCTGGATGATTTGTGGTGTCCAGTGCAAAATGAAAATGCAGGGCCCATTATTTAAAAACAATCAGGAATTTTAGGATGGCAACAGTGGAGCATTAAACAAAGCACCCGGCCCTGTGAGCATGGGCACGGGTGGCAAGCCCATGAAGCCGGCCTTTCCTGCATGTGGGGTTCGCCACTGTAGACCCTATGGGTTTAGTTTGAATTAGTCTATGAAGGAGGCAGAAAGAAACTGCTTTTGGTCTTCCTGTAGGCTCTGACATTGGGCGTACTCATGGGGTTCTTCACATTGGAGCTGATATCTGCTGAGGCAGGGCACGGGCTGCTGGGAAGAGATACAGAATTGTTGGCATTGTTAGGACCCTGGCAAGGAGGACCCTGAGGCCCTTTAGAATCATAGCATACCTAGAAAGGATGTGGGTCCATGCAAGCCTTCATTTCAGGGGAGGCAGACATAGACTCTCATCTGAGAGCTCAGAAGTGACCTTGCTGACATCAGGTTCTCTTAGAACTGGTGTCCCAAATGTCTGTATAGGGGTCTGAATGCAGTGCAATTTTTACTTTAACATGGTTCTTTAGTTTAACATAGAGAAGATGTGACCTGGAAAACATGACCTACACATAAGCAATACCCAGAGGTGCTGTGCGTCGGGGGAAGCCTAACCAGAAGGTCTGGGCTGCAGTGGCCATGGGTAGCTGGGATCCTCGGGGCACTCTCCTCTTGGGCTCTCAGCTTCCTACAATGAGATAGATGACCAGCTGGTTCCTCAAGCTACTTTTCAGGATCAAGAGTCAAACATTAGTCATGATTCTTCCTAGTGGTGGTGCTTTTACAGTGCAGGAAACACCCTCATCCATCACACCTCATTCTGCAGTTGTTGGAACCAGGCCTTCTACTTCTCATCCAGACTCCTTCCTGTTCATCACACTGCTTCCTGGCACACGTTTTCTTGTTATACATTGGAAGTGGGCTTCACACTATCTCGAGCCTGTAGCTTCCTCTTGCCCCGGCTTTGCTCTATTCGACACTTCTGTCTCAAGGGCTTTGGTGGGGGCAGAGACACTGGAGAGGCGTCCCCACATCTGCAGACCCAGAGAGTGTGCAGGCTTGGCCTCAGTGATGGGAAGTGGTCCTCCTTCCTGCAGAATTAGGTGTAAATCAACGGGCCAAGGGAAAAAAAAAAATCTCTGAAAACATTTAAACTTAATCCTAACTTACATTAAGTCCTATACATACCTCCTGGAAAAGCAAGAACGATCTTTCTTGCTCCTGTCACCAAAGGGGAAATAAAATAGACCAACTCCACAAAGCAACAAAACGGGATGACAGAAATAGGATGGCTAACCTTTATTTTATTTATTTATTTATTTTTATTTGATTTTCTTTTTGTAGTTCATTTTTCTTTGTTGAGTTATAGTCAGCTTACAATGTTGTGTCAACTTCCAGTGTAGAGCACAAGTTTTCAGTTATACATGAACATACATATATTCATTGTCACATTCTTTTTCACTGTGAGCTACCAAAAGATTGTGTATATATTTTCCTGTGCTGTACAGTATAATCTTGTTTATCTATTCTACATATGCCTGTCAGTATCTACAAATTTCAAACTCCCAGTCTGTCCCTTCCCACCCCCCTTCCGCCTGGCAACCACAAGTTTGTATTCTATGCCTATGAGTCTGTTTCTGTTTTGTATTTATGTTCTTTATTTTTTTTTTTCAGATTCCACATATGAGCGATCTCATATGGTATTTTCTTTCTCTTTCTGGCTTACTTCACTTAGAATGACATTCTTCAGGGACATCGATGTTGCTGCAAATGGCATTATGATGGCTAACCTTTAGAATCTGACATGACCTATGCAATGTAAGCTTTGAAATAGCCAATGCCTGTGACAAAACAGTAGGGCGAGGACATCAATTCTAAGCTAGGGATGGAGACAGGAGGGCTGGACCGCACACAAAATCCAGATGATAGGAGCTATGGTTTGCTGCAAGATTTCTCCTGTCAAATTTCCACTCATGCCCAGAGTCACATTGCTGACTGCTACGTTCAGATGTTTTATCCACCGAATATGAATCAATTGACATTTGTCACTATCTTAATTTAATTAGCATCATGAAGAGAGCATGGTCTTTGGATCAGATATGTAAGTCTGGGTGAATTTATAAACTAAAAACAATAATAATACTTGATTCACAGATTTATTTAAGAATTTTATGATAAAATAGATGTGAAAGCTCCTGGAACTTGGTTACAAAAAAAAAAAAAAAAAGACAAGGTTAAATTCTTCACCATCTATGAAATATTTAAAAATCTGCAAATTCAAGAGTGTAATGTAAGAAGGTATGTTATAGAAACTGCTTTGGCACTATAAAGTCTTAGGATTCTACAACCAGAATTTGGTATTAAGTTAATAGAAGAGCAACGAGAAGAGGACACAGAATCAGACTAATTTGATGTCAGTGACCAAGTGGACCAAAGACTGGAGGCTATTATCTTGAGCCCAGGGAGCCTTCTTTAATTCTTGAGCAAGCAAAAGGTAGTTAAACTGGTGGGAAATGAAAACAAGACAAAGCATTGGTGTTCCTAAGAAGGATGTCCGATGTCAGGATTGGGGAAGAGAATGGACTGCTTACACTGTCAGTAAACATTTATTGGACCTCATTATGTTCAAGGCATTTGAAATTGCCTTCAAGTTATAGCTTGACAGGAGGTGCAAGGCACGTCATAGGCACCACAAAGCAAAGTGCTCAAAGAGAAGCACTACAGAAATTCAGATGGCTTAGGGCTGGATGAATTAAGGAGATTTACCGAGAAGGTGACATTTGAGATAGTCCTTAAAGCAGGTCCTGCAGATTACGGGTTGTAAATTTGTTAACAATATGAAAGAAAAGAGAAACTGCACATGGTAAGAATAAGTATTGTTTTTCTGGGATTTTTGTTTCAGTGTGTGTACTATAGGTCAAAATGTGCATTTCTTACTGTGATTCATGGTCAAAAATGTTTGAAAGCCATGGCCTTAGAAGAAGATAGGATTTGGAAATGTTTCTTTGAGCTTCTGTCCTTTGCACTTAGCTATGTCACTTCTTCAGCTACTCTTGTGTTCCTATTGTCTCGTTCTTGTCCTCCCAACTCTAATTTGAACTGCAAAACCCAGGTTAGGCACTGCCTCTTTCCATGAGATTTTTCTTGACTCTCTCATACTCTCCATCTCTGCTCTAGTGTGGATTGAAAGCTTCACCACCATGTTCCCAGCTGAACCCTGTGCTTACGTATTTCACAGCACTTAGCATATTATATAGCTATTGTTTTTTCTTACCTGTCTACCTCCACCCTCATAATGAGCTTCCTGGGGTCAGAGCCTGTGTCTCATTCAGGGCTCGCCTGCCTTGTCAGTGTGTAACCTCTGTGGTCACAGAAGGCTCTGTAATTAGAAGAGCCCTGTGCTTGTAATGCTCTGCTGTCACTATCTTGAAATTTTTAATAATTTTAAAGCTGAGAGCCTGATTTTTCATTTTATATGGGGCCTACAAATCATGTAGTCCATTCTGTTCTAGCCTAGTCAGCAGTGTAAGACAGCCACAAATGAATGAATAAGTAAACTAAGGGCCATTATTTATTGAGGACCTATGGTGTTAGCCCGGGCACTGAGCCGAGACTGGTCACATTCATTGCACCATTCAACGTCTGCAGAATGCGATAACATTCTGTAACACCAGTAAAAGGAATGGTATGTGAGCAAAGATGGCTGTGCAAGGAAAGTGGGGGACATAGGTTAGTTCAATTTGGTAGAAAGAGAAGGCATTAGTGGAAGATAGATCTGGAAAGTAGATTAAGACCAGATTGTGGATGGAGAGCTAAAAAGTCAAGGAACAATTTTGAGTAATAAGCTGTGGGCATGAAGAAGAGTATTGGAGCTGCTTAGTAGCTATTTAGTTCCAGATGAGTAAATGGAAAGCCTATTTATCATTTCAAAATGAAAATTTTGAAGGACTCCACAAAGTCAGGCTAGAATGCATTTCATGCGTCTCTCCATAGTTGTGTCAAAATCAAGTATCACAAATCAAACTGATTTTAAAAATCAAATATTTCTAATGCACTAAGAGAAATGGTTATTTCAAAGAACCCTTATTTAAAAATCAATAATCAATTTGATTTACAACTGGGGAAAGTTATTTCTTAAAATATGTTCACCCATGATTAGGAAGTAGGTGATACAGAATAGATTAGGTTATTTGTGAAATACGAATGTTCAGTTTCATAAAGAAAAAAGACAAAGACTGCTGTAAGCACATTCCTATTGGAAACAGTGTCAGAACATTTCCAGGTAAGGAGAAGAGGTGTCTCCGGTAGAGAGTGGTGGGACTGGAGCCTGGTCACTCAGCATGTGATTTCACTACACAGCTCAGTGAAGGAGCAAACCGTATAGACGTGTTGGTATAACTCCTGAGACAAATAAATGGAATTGGATCTTTCAAGGACTCCTCTAGCCCCAATTCCTCCCTTTTTTTTTTTTTTTAAATGGAGGTACCAGGAATTGAACCCAGGACCTCGTGCATGCTAAGCGTGCACTCTACCTCTGAGTGATACCTCCACCCCTCTAACTTCCTCCTTTGACAGATGACAAACCCAAGGCACAGGTAGATACACACCTGGCTTGGGCTCACATAGTCATTCAGTGATCAATTCAACCAAGGCTGATCGCACTGAATTCTGAAGATTGCTGCTAACTTCCAGTTTTCTCGGTACAAGATGCTTTTCTTCCAGTGATTGATGTTGATCACGATCTCCAACATTGCCTTGAAAATAATAAAAACTTGAACTTCTAAGTTTACCCATATGTTATGTGTGTGTGTTTTTGCCTTCTTTTCTCTGCCACAATGGAATCTAAAATAGAACAAATAGGTTTTAGATATTCAAACTGTGCCTCACTATCAATTTATAAAATCCCTATCTAGACATGCTGTATATCAAATATCTAAATAGAGATCAGAGTCAGCTTTCTTTTCTTGTTGCCAGTAGATAAGTAAATAGAAGGGGGAAAAAGCAAGAGGAAAAAATAGAAGGAGAAAAAAATACCATTTGCTTAAAGTAAACTAGCTTTTATTATGCCCCTGTGAGATAAGGAAAGAGCATGTTCAGAAGGTTGCTCTGGTGATTAGTCTTGCACAGGAGATTAGAGTTTATAAGAGATAGGATAGGTGAGGAGTAGATTTCATGCCTAACCTTGGTAGGTTGCATGCAGCTTCTTCAGCAAATGTTATCTGACAAATTCAAACCAATATTTTTTGAGTACTTAGAATGTTCTGAGCCTTATGCCAGGAATTGGTGTTATGGAGTAAAGGAGGTGTAATTCCTGTCTTTAGGAACTCACAGTGTAGTAGGAAAGACAGCAGTAAATAAACATTATAGTATGGTGTTTAAGTGTTATGATAAACATGACCCTTGACTAGAATGCAGAGGAAAAAAACCTGTTCCCTGCATTGGAAATCTGAGAAGGCTTCCTGGAGGAAGAGATGACTGTGTGATGTGGGGATGGAGGGAGGACAGGAAAAGGTTTGAAGAAGGAAAGTGTACTAGACAGAAGAACAGCATATGCAAAGGCATGGAGGCATAGAGGCCTCTGCTCATCCACCTCTGTAGCCAGAAAATCTCAACATATTTCCCATCCATTTGTCTCCTGTGGTAAAACAAAGTGACTCCCCACACCTTCCTGAGTCTGTAAATTTTACAAGATTCAGTAGAATGTTTTAGAAGGCTGCACTATTGAAAATATAGAGCCACAGAAAAATATAAAGCCAGGAGTGAAGAGATCTGCTTTATAGACCTCATCATTTATGTGATCTTGGACGAGTCATTAATCTCTTAAGGCTAAGTCTTCTTATCTGTTAAATGGAGACAATAACGCCTGCCTACATGACAGACGCCTCGTACTAGTCAGGACTGGTGGACTACAAAGTGCTGCATAACCTAATAATTTTACATACACACGCACGCATGCACGCACGGGCACACACGTAATTGTATGGTTCATTAAGTATTAAATAGACAAAATAATTCTTATGGCCCAAATGTTCTTCTCACAAGTTGAGACTAGATGTCCTCCACTTTGCAGCCCACACAATCAACCAAAAATATAAATCCGATCTGTTCCTCTACTCATAAGTCTTTCCATGACTCCCCTTAGCCTATCAATGTCCAGACCTCTGAATATGCAATGCAAGACTCCAGATCGGTTTCCTTGTCACTTTTTAGTTTAATCGCCCACAATTTACTTTGTGCTATAGGAATAAAGAGACCAGATACCTCTTTCGCCTCCTTCTTTTCCTCCTCCTTGGTCTTCTTCCCTTTATGGGAAGTATTTGATCAAACACTACTTCATGACATTTTTATTCATCAGATTATCCTCAAAAGTATACTTATAAAACTTTACGATAATAGGAGAGCTAGAATTTAGAAGGTAATTCCAAGTTTGGATTGTAATGGTGCAGTTGGCTTCAAGTCATACATTTTATGAGGACTGATAGATTGCTTGCACTTGAGTAGCCTAGAACCTAAAGGATTTAACTCTCAGTGAGAGTCAGGACTCTATCCATTTGCCCTTATGAATGAAGGGTCCAATGACCATCTCTCCGGGCCAGACTGAAGGAACAGAAAATGCCAAGAAGACTCATCAAAGGCTATGTATTAGTAAAGAGAAGCTGTATCCTAGGCTGGTTATCTCTACTTCAAAGCCTGTGCTCTTACCTACTGACTGATGTATGGAGGATGGACAGTAGAGAAGGAATTGGTCACACAAAGTATTTAAGAGGCTTTTCCAATGGTCTGCATGAGAGACAATGGTATCTGCATTGGTAACAGTGAGGTTGAAGAGAGGTAGACAGATTAAGGACAGATTTTAAAAGTAGAGTGGACAAAATTTTATCAGGTTTTGGATATGAAGGGTTAGGTGATGCAAGAAAAGAGCAATTAATTCTGAATTCTAGATTTCTGGCTTGAGCAACCCAAGTGGATAATGTATTGTGAATAATGGGGAAATTTTAGAAAGAAAGAATTTTGGCCAGGGTGGGAGGGGTGTAAGGAGGAAATGTATTTTGGCCTTTGTTACATTTTTAGATGCTTGTCATATATACAGGTGAAATGGCAAGTCAGCAGAAAGATAATGACCAATATAACGTTCTTATCAAACTCCCAGGTCAAATTTGTTGCAAAATGCAATCCTAGATAATAAAACATTGATATGGAGTTTGAACTTTTGGGATAGGACAAGTACATTTTGAAGAACATCTATTAAAAAGTACTATTTGGGCTCTTAGAGAAGTCAGTGGTAAGACTTTCCTTCTGACAATAGTTTTAGTACAAGAGGTTGAGTCTTTATTCTGGTTCTCTGGACAAGACAAGGTAAGAGGATTTCAGATTTCTTCTTTGAGGCTTCTTCTGGGTTTATTCCCTCATATAGGAAACTTTATTCCAAATTCCAGGAGCCTGAATAAAGGTTACTTACACTGAAATTTATTTTGCCTATTGTCTTAGATGACCTCCAGTGATCCAACTGGTAAACCTATCTACTCTTTATAGTAATATTTTAAATAAAAAGTATATTCTAAATTCCAAACAACCCATTTAAATAACCTTTGGGAAAATGGATAGTAAATCAGAGACTGCTTGTAATTTTGTTTTTGTTACTTCTCAATACAATTTTCAGTTGGGAGGAAGTTTCAGGAAAGAGAATATACTGAAGGGACACTGCTGTGTATCTAGACAGAATTTTAATTGGAATGTGAATCATATTTGGATAGCAGAGTAGAACTTGATATGACCCAGATTCTCAGGAACAGAGATAACACCTGTGTTGGAGATTTTAAAAGTGAGAGTCTCAGTGTTCCAGCATTGCACATCTGCAGGGCCACCACTCACTGTGTATCCTGTGAGAATTGTATCTCTTGGAGTTGTGCAGTATGGAGGCCATAGGGATGCTCAAAATGCCATTATACAAATGGTACGTATGTGAAGTACCATAGAGAGGTATTTAGGATGGAATTTAGAATCAGACAAGCTTGGGTTTCAGTCATGTTTTGCCATTTACTAGTAATTTGCCTAACCTTTATGAGTTTCAGTTTCCTTATCTATAAAATGAAGACGATAAAAATCTATCTCATTAGATTAGTTTTTTGTTGTTGTTGATTTGTGCATTAATTTATTCAACATCTACATCTACTATGTACCAGCACGTGCTCGGTGTGAGGCTTACAAAGGTAAATAATGCAGGTATGCTCCTCTTATAGATCTGGATGGGAGAGAACACATAAGCAGTTGCCATGAAGTAAAATAATTTCCCCATTAAAGGGAAAAGGGATTCAAGTTCACAGCAGGGAGACCTGCATAAGCCTGGAGGTTGGTGTTCTGAAAAGGCCACCTAGAGATGTGAAAGATGGAGTTGGACAGATAAGGAATAGATGCAGGGAGAACATAGATCCTGTTATTTTCCCCTTCAATTTAGTCACTGATGCCCTGTTGTTTCCCTCTTCCTAACATTTCTTCCTTCTGCAGATAGAATAATCTTAGGCAATCAGGCAATAAATCTCATGGCATGGTCTCTAAGTAATAAAGAATCCATCTTTTTGAGCTGGTTCTTCCTGAGAATTCTCCAAGGATAAGTTGGTTGCCTTTTCCTTTTCTGTCTTCAGATGAGGCAAACTGACTCCGACTTTTACCAATGATCTCCATATTGGTGATCTGTCAATCTATATAGGAGTGGTTCTCAGGTAGGGGTGATTTTCCCTTCTAGGGGACATTTTGCAACATCTAAAGACATTTTTGATTATTATTGCAATTGGTAGCTAGTGGGTAGAGGCCAGAGAATCTGCTAAACATCCTGCAATGCACAGAACAGCCCACAACAATAAAGAAATTATCCAGCCCAAAATGTCAATAGTGCCAAGGTTGAAAAACCTGCTCTACAGGCCCCCTCAGTCAAGAGCCATTCTTTAGTTTCACCTGCATCTAAGACAGTTCTATTTGAATTTTACTCAGAACCAAACCCAGCTTACTTTTCTTTTTAGATCAATGGTAATAAAAGAAACTTTCACTTGTAGAGTGACCCAGATGTCTTCTGGGAAGACCTGTTCTGCAAGAGCCAGATAATATGATTTTCACCCATAGTCTGTTGAATACATAGCCTTCTTTCCCAGATTTCTGTAAGTACCTAGGGGCTTTTACTCTCATATTCCTCTGTTGCTTGCTTTTTTGTCCTTAAAATTTCTGCCTGTTTCACTTTACCTCAGTCTAGACTTGACACTCAGTCTCTGAACTGGTTTATTACCTCCAAAGGCACTCATATCAGACATTTTTGGATTTATCACCCTTTCTGAGAAATCTTAGAGAGGGTACCATTTCTCATTCTTTTCTCTCTCCTATCCTATTCCTCTTGAGTCCCCAAGAACTCCAGGTTCTTTTCTCTGTATTGAAAATGCAACTTCCTCCTTATCTGAACCTGTGGCATCCACTGCTCCCTGAAGAGCTGGTGGGGGTGAGGGTGAAGGTTTTGAGACTTTCCAACTACAACTAACACTTTTCAAGACTTTTTTCAAAATGGGATAGTGGTATCTGTGAGATAATTCTTAGCATTTAAAATCTCCTTGTTTTTTAAAAAAATATTTGTTATTTTTACATTAATTTAAAAATTTTTGGAATGTTTCATACCCGTGAGATTGAAAATTGTGTTAGTTAGCATATAGAGAACACAAAACAGAGAAGTAAATTCACAGTGGTTGAAACAAAATTAGTTTTCTCACTTTTAAACATCTAAGCTAGTATGGCAGCTCCATTCTGAGAAAATCAGAGGCCCAGGGTCCCTCTTTCAGTTACTCTGCCATTCCTGGGGTGTAGCTCTTGTCTTCACGGTCTGAGATGGGCCTCTAACACATCCCATTATGCAGGGGAAAGGGGAGAGGAAAGAGAGGACACCACCTTTACTTTAAGGGCAGAACTTGGAAGTTGCAACATCACTTCCATTTCTATTCCATTGGCCAAGACTTAGTCATATGACCACTCCTAGGGGTTATGAGGGCTGGAGAGTATAATCTATATTCTGACTGATCATGTGTGTAGAAACATCAAGACCCCTCTTCATTGGAAGAAGACAAGGATGGACATAGTGTGGCAATAGCAATATCTATCTCAGAGGGGACTTGATTTCAGAAAAAGTACCAGGCTGAAAACAACGGAGATACCTGTGTTTTTTATCCTTTTTTCTGTTCCTTCTGTTTTCTTGATTATTATAACATATCTCCCCTATGTTCTTGCAACAATCCTAATTCAGGACCCCTTTCTGATCAGACTGTATTAATGCAGTCAGTTTCTACCAGTCTCCCAAATATAATTGTACTGTCTTGCTCCTTAGGTCAAACCCTGGTCTTGAGTCAAACGTTTATCTCAGCAACAAAGGCCTTTCAACTTCTCACCTCCACTCTCCAGCTTTAATTCTCTTTGCTAACATGTTTCTTGAGTACACTGTCTTAAAGCATTTTCTTCTCCCTTTTCTTAGTTATTCCATACTAGTGACATGTCTCTTCTCTGAATTCTAATAACAAGTGAATTTTGCACCACGGGATTTACACTTGATAACTTATGTGTAGATGTATATGTATGTATAATATGCATGTGTGTGTGTGTGCACGTGTGTGTGTTTGTGCATGTGTGTGTTGCTGGGTGTGGGGGGAGGGGACCTTGTTACGAATAACTTTAACCTATAGACACAGGGGTACTATCAAGCATTCCTGGGATGAAGGCATCAAGAATTTATACTGGAAGGGAAACTAATTAGAAAAACAGTAATCAGAGGAATTGCTCCTGGAATTTCAAGTGCACTAGAAAAATAGAAGAAATAAGTTATATGAAAAGACAAAAAGAAAAATTGATTAGCTGAAAAACTGAGTTCAAAAGGGAGAAGTAAGAAAAGAGGTTGAAGCATTGAGAGAGGAAGTCACTAATGGGTCTTATGGTCAAAATTGAGGTACTGAGTTTGATACTCCTGGCTTTGGGAATCTGCCACATGGCTTGGACATGCTTGTGACATGGGAAGATAGACAGTTAAAAGATTGTTTTACTCTTTGCATATAATACAGGAAAAAGGAGAGTGAGTAGAACCTCGGTGATTGCTTGGGAAGTCTTCCTTAATCTCTCCCAATTAATGATGATGGTGATGGTCTTTTTTGTTTTTGTTTTTTGATAACTGGCTATGTGCTCCGCTCTGATCTAGGTACTTCACATATATTCACCTCTTGAATATTCCCAGTTACTTTATGAAATATTACTGTCATCATATTCATTTTGCAGACAAGGAGACTGAGGTTCAGAGAGGCTAAATAATTCTCTGAAGGACAAACAAGTCGTAGGGCCAGCATTCGATCAAGGCGTCTGTGACTTCTCAGCCCTTCAGCTTTCACTTTTATCTTGGTACTTTTCACCATCCTCCCTATGACTTGGTAGCAAGGGCACAGCCAGCTAGAATATTCTTTTTGGCACAGCTTCCAACATAAAACCAGTTAAGAGCACTTGGAAAGAAGAACCAGCAGTGACTGCTAACATCTCTCTTGTCCCAGGGGTTTGATTGTCCTGTACGTATGAACACCAAATCAGGTGTTAATTTTTCTGCTTGGGCTAAGAAGTTCTTGGCATGAAATATTTCTGGCTGAGCTTAAGAATTAACAGGCTGTTCTGTATACAATTGATGGAGCCTTTGTTCTTTTTTGACACAGCTATAGCTTTGCAAAAGCTTCCAAAAAGGTGCTAATTGTGCACAGTCTACCTGCAGAGGTTTTCCTTTCATAAATATTCTCTTTTCTTTCAAAAAGAAATTTGACTAGGTCTGAAGAGCCAGATGTCATTGCATAATGGCAGAGACTTTAAAATAGATCAAAGAGTGTATCTGAAACTTTTCCACTCTCTTAGCTGCAGAGGAAGTGAATGGAAACCCCAGGAGGATGGAAGAGAGAAGGTCAAGAGCAAGAAACTTCTTTGAAGTTCCACGTTTCATCTTAAAAAATTGTGTAAAGTTTCCATTCCCACAAAACACATCTGTGTTTTAAAATGAAAAGGATGGTTTTATAACTAGAGAGAGGCATTATGATATTCCAGTAGCTTCATGTACTCCCCAGCACCCCACCTTTAAATTCCCAAGTTTACAAAAATCTACGTGAGACACCAGACGTAGCAATTTTTAACTAGGTCTCTGTGTGGCCATGGGAGAACCTTCTAATTCCATGATTTCTCTGTTGGCAAAGGATGCCAGAAAGTCGTAACCCACAGTAATGTTGTGCACTAGGACATTTGCACAATACATGGACCAGTTTTGCAACCAAATAGACTATAAGGGCTCCCAGAACAGCTGAGAGTTAGTATAGTGTAGGGGTTAAGAACAGAACTTTGCATTTAAAAAGCAAGGGTTTAAATCCCAACTTTGATGATAATAGCTGTAGTCCTTTGAATTAGTTATTTAGCACCTCTTCTCAGGAGGCTACAATGAAAGGCTGTGACAGTACTTCTCCTTCCTCTGTGATGGAAATACAGTAGTCCGATCCTTCGAGTCATTCTCTATTCCTTATATATCAGATCTAATATTTCTTTCAGTCGGTCTTTGACTCTTGTAAGTGGACAGCTCTAAATCTCAGACTCAGAAAATTTAATATGTACAGTCCACTATAGTATTTAGAACAATACCTGGCATATTATAAATGCTAAATAAACAGTAGCTTTAGTTATTGTTCATGATTTACAGATGACTAGATTTACTTTTGAATGTAGAAGCTTAAAATACATAGTTAAAAGTATTGTAAATGATTATTGTCTCTTAAAAAGAAAATAATTTTTAAAAGTAGAAAATATTCTAATATCATCTATTAGGTCTAGAAACCTGAAACAAATTTCTACTTTAAATTTTCAGAAATATACTACTACTTGGTTCCTGCCCTTTCGGGTATTAAAAGAAACATTATGATGCAGAAAAATCATTGCAAATACATATAGAAAAGTTACTTAGAAAAAGCAATCAATGAACTAAAGCATTGATGCTCAACTCTTAGAAACCTGTTAAATTATTCTTGTATACCAGTCTGAATACCCAGTGGTTGAAAAACTGCATTAAATTCAAGGAAAACGTGAATACAGTGTGTCTGCAGCACTGGATGTGGCAGTAATTGATTTGTATTTTTAATTGCATTTGTATAGTGGAACATATGCAATTGTCAGTGTTTGGCCATCTTGGACCTAATAAATGTCAGTTTCATCTATTCGACTTAATACTTCTCATGACGACATGAATCACAAGAGATTTTTATGCCCAGAAGAACACTGTAAGTAATATGTGCTTGCCAAATGAGTGCTTGGTTGCTAAATGCAAGTGTCAAGGTAAAAGAGATTGATTGCATGGGCTGTGGTGGACTAGAAAAGCTTACAGAGGGGAGAATGCAATTTAGATAAGTGGAAAGAGGACAATCAATTCTGGCGGGAGTAAGACCATACCATGATCTGTGCAAGAGTTATGAGTGTCTCCATTTTCTTATAACTGAGGAATAGTGAGGAAAGTCAGTGATATTAGATGGGGAAAGTCAGAGCTATATAATGAAAAGACTAGGATGCCCAGTTAAGGAATTTGAACTTTTTCTATTAGCAGTGAGGAGCCGCGGAAGTTTTCTAAGGAAGGGAGTTATATGACCAGAGTGGTATTTTAGGAAGATTCCTTTAGATCTAACATTAGCATGTACTGAAGTGGATAAAGCCTGCAGCTAGAAAAACCAGGCGGGACAGGATGGTGAGGTAAGAGAACTCAAATTGCAAGAGAAGACATCAAACCTGGTGCTAATTGTTAAGGTCTGAGTGGCCAATGGCAGAAACTGACAAACACTGGTGGCAAAGTACCATCTTTAGGAAGGACTATAAATAATTTATTTTTAATTTTATTGAGTTTAAGGTTATAGCTACATTTATAAAGTAGGTATTAAAAAGTTAATACAAATAAGAGCACTGACAATATCTTTTGAGTGCTTAAAATGTGCCAGATGCTACGCTCAGTGATTTTTGGAGTGTCCTCATTTATTCTTAAAATTAGACTAAGGACTAGACATTATTATCAATCCCGTTTTATGCATGATGGCATAAGAGGTAATCAGACTCATCAGGCACCTATGAATGTAGGACTGAATTTCAGAAAGCAGGCCAGGGATGCAGCTGCGGAAAACTATGCAGAAAAGGGATGAGGAGGAAGGGACCAGTGAGCATTAGAAAGATAGCTTAGAATGGAAAAATGGTGTGTGTGTGTGTGTGTGTGTGTGTGTGTGTGTGTGACTGTGTTGATTTCAAGACACAAAAATTGTAATCAGCATCTTCAGTGCCCAGCACAGGAAGAGTAATCATTCCCTCATTCATTTATTTCCTCTCTTGTTCAACCACGTCTGTGGGGACTGCAGTGTGTGCAAATGACAATACTAGACAATAAGGAGATGAACTTCATTCAGTCACAGCTGTTACATTTTCACTGTTTAGTAAGAAAAATAGTTTATTGTCTCATCTCCAGCCCAGGGCAGAGGATAGTCTGCCCCACCTGGCCAATGCAGCCCTCTTGGCTGTGAACCACACGGAGATGCATGTCCCAGGGTCTCAATGTTGTGCTCAACCATTAAGAGAACTCAGCTAACTTTTCTTATTCTGATCCCATGCTCACTAACATTATCTTTCCATGCAGATGTTGCCTCCTCGGCTATAACAGAATGAAGAGTTTAGTATAGATTGAGGAGAATATTGGATGTGACCTATACTTTGAAGAGAGCGGGATTTGGATGGGTGCAGAAGAAAAAGACTGACATTTTGGTTGGGAGGGGTAACGTAAGCAAAGAAGCAGAGCCCAGGAGATGAAAGAAGGAACATTTGACAATTTTGAGGCTCACAGGGTACTTCTCATTCCTTTCAACAATTCCTTCCCCATGACCCACTCTTCCAAACCCTGTTCGAGTCTTTTAACCTTGTCCTAATGATGGGATAATGCCAGTTTCCCTATCCCCTTAATGCAAAGAGAAATTAGCTCATAAAGCATTGGTCAAATAAGGCTAAGGGATACTCTCTTTCACCCAAGTTTTAGGGACATCATTATTAACTACAGCTAGCTTACGCCCTTAAGGGTGATGAATCAGACCTGGGGTGTTAGCTGTGGCTTCCTGCCACAGGGCGACTTCCAACAGCTCTTCCTGCAGCATGCAAATTTGATCTAATGGGTGGTAACTCAAAGAAAATAATTTCTGTGATTCTTTCACAGCCACACACAAGACACATATTCAGGGAATTGTCATAAATATTAACATTCAGGGAATTTCTATGAATATTCAGTGAATGGCAAAAAAATCTCCAGACAGTCCTCGTGGACTTCTCCGGAAAGGAGTGCTGCTTCTTTCCGCAAGTTCCCTCTCCACAGACAGAGGCGAGGAGGTGAATGAAGAGAGATGAAACAAACTTTGCTGGGCAGCCTCCTGAGGTGATGCTCTACCTCAGCTGGATTTGCACGTGCATAATCCAAGCCAGATGGCTGGCTCCTCTCCCTGCCGCATCTAATTAGGTGTGGATTTATGCCGACTTCATTCCTGATACTTGATCTCCAATACTTATAGAGTTCATAGAGCAGACAGGCCTTTAGATTTTCCAGTGATTTTGTATATTCTATTTTTTTATGCTTAATATTATTTGAAATAAATTTTTTCATGATGCTGTCCAGTGTTTATACTTTCTGTTGTAATTGCTACATAATATTTTTCTAATAAGAAATTTAAAGAAAAAATACTACTATGGCTAAGAATTTACATTGGCATTTTATTTTGCCCAACGTACTTACTTTTGACAAGTTATTGACATTCTCTGAGTTTTAGTTTTTTGCATCCGTAAAACGTGGGTAACAGAATCTATCCCACAGAAAGTGTGTAGAGACTAAATGAGATAATACATGTACAAGACTGTACAGCGACTGGCCAGTAGTAGGTGCTCAAATCATGGAAGTAACTGTAATTATATTAAAGTTAGTCTTCATGGGCCATAAACTGCGAAAAGACAGTAACACAAGGCTTCCACAACCCTTCCTGTATCTAACTCTATCAATCGAAGATTAAAGATGAAAGCTTTAATCTCTCACTTTATTTAGTCCTCAAAGGTTGCTTCCTCAGAGAGGCTTCCCCTGGCTACCTTATATAAAACAACTCAGCCTGTCTGCACAATCTCTTTGCCACATCCTATGCCTTCCCTCTGATTTAGTTTTCCCCTTTACTTTTCTTCCTATTTGGCATTATGTTACGTATTTATCCGTGATTTGGCCAGGGTATCCTCCACCGAAATTAAACTCCTTGAGGGCAAGGACTTTGTCCCATTTATCACAACATCCTCTACACTTTAGTGCCTGGAACATAGCAGGTACACAAATGCTATTTGTTGAGTGACTGAATGAATGAATGTGTGAATCCATGATTTCAGACTAGACCCAACTCATTTACGCTGGAAATGATCTGCCTTGAGATGTGACTCATAAAAATCATAGAACTAGAGGAGGGCTGAAAAATCGACTTCTGTCTCTCTCCATTAAGACGGATGAAATTGTCTGAAATGATATAAGTAACTCATTCATTGTTTATCAAGCCATCACTTATTATCCCAACACATCCAAAGTATTATGAAGGAGGACTGAAAAAAAAAATGGCTGCTATTAGTAATATTGATGACATTATAATTTAAATGCCCACACACAGAAGAGAATTTAAAAAATGTACAGGTGAGCACATTTATTTAGAGCAGGAAGGAGATAAGAGGATGAAAGTCCCTTCTACAGCATAAGGAGCTAGTTAAGAGCACAGACTGGGCTCAGATTCCTGCTCTGACCCTTGCTGGTTGAGTACATGGGAGAGTTACCTAACCTTTCTAAGTCTCAATCTCCTCATCTGTAAAATAGAGACAATAAGTTATAAGGTTGCTATGAAGACTAAATATATTACTATTCATAAAGCAGTTAGAATAGAGCTTGCTCAATGCAAACATACTTTACATTTGTTGAATAATGTTCAAATAGTATTTATCTGTATTTCAAAACTGTAAATGTTACTTTCTGTTTGTCAGCATTTTTATGTAGATTTTTGTTGAAGGAAGATATGTACCAGAAAAGTGCATGGATTGCGAAGGTGTAGCTTAATGAGTTTTTACAAAATATTACTAGCATCCTAGAGGTTCCTCCTGTAGCTTCCCTGTTGCTATGCCCACCCCCAAAGTTAATAATGACTTCTTTCACTTTTCACTAGGTTTGCTTGTTTCTGAACTTTGTGTAAATGGAATCATAATGTGTACTATTTCATGCCTGGCTTCTTTAATCAACATTATGTTTATGAGATTCATTCAGGTGGCTGCATATAATAATAATAATCCATCTATTCTCATTGCTACGTGGTGTCCTGTTGCAGGAATGCACCTTGGGATGTACGGAGCTACAGCTGATGGATATTTGGGTTAGTTCTAGTTTTCTGGTCATTGTAAGTCAGCTTTGAACATTGCTGGTTATGTCTCTTGATGGACGCTTTATGTATTCACGTCTATTGAGTATTTTTCTAGAAGTAGAATGTTGAGTCGAAGGAGAATGCATATATATCTTAGATATTGTTTTCCAAAGTGGCATTACTAATATTGTTTGATAGTATGTATGTCTATAACCAAGAGTTCTGGTTAAGTAAGAACTTAAACGAGTTTGAGTATTTTCCTCCCTTTAAGAGAAGGATTCAGCATTAAGGAGGCACTGAACTGACAGCCAGTTATCTTCTGCAGACCTGCACTGGTTAGGGATGTTCCCTCTAGTTTCTGCCCCCTCCAACCCCTTTCCCCGATCTTTTTCAGGAATACCCAGTGGAAGCCCATGAAAAAGAACCTGAGGGTGAGTGTGGACTCCTACTGAGTCTGAGGCCTTCAGCTATTCCAGACTGACATGCTGATGTACACTGGCCTCCAGCAATGAACAGTCCCTCTCGTGCTTTGCCCCCGGTGACCCAGTCCACATGCCATCCATCTTTGGAGAGGGTCTATACCCTCTTTGCAATTCCGGCCACTCGGTTGCTCTGAGACCTTAGCTCCCTAATGAGCTTGGAAAAGTTGTGATTTTTTCATTTCTTCAGCGTTTTCTCATTGTTAGTGTGGAAGCAACATTATGTTTAATTTTCACATCCTAAGTGGAAGTCGAAACTCCAAGTTTCAGTCTTTTTAATGTGTGGTCAGCCTCACCCCCACCCCCAGCAGGGATCCCACATGAGAGCCTGCGCGGTTTCCTCCTGTTCAGGACCGGGTCTTGAACCCTAACGTTTGACTCCAAAGTACTGGGAGACTCTTGCCACAAACTCTCCCCTGCTTTTCAGTCACTTTTTGCTGACGGCTTGGCCTCTTGTCCTACACAGCTTAAGAATCACACAAGTCGTCAGGGAGAAAACTGGTAATAAGGGTTGGACTCTTTTTCACTTCCCTTCTCTCAGATGTTTTGGCCTCTCAAGTGCTGGTTGCTTTGACAGCCAAGATCCCCCACTGAAATCTTTTCAGCCTTGTACAATTGCGGGAAGCTCTGCTGTTTCTTAGCATCTGCCCTCTGCCTAGCTCCTCGGCTTTCCATCCTGACCCCAAAGTCGGCAAACATTCCAAGGGGAAAAGCGTCAGGAAGAATGCTGAGCTGATTTCGACGAGCTTTCCTTCTCTCTTGGCTTCAGCTGCTTAGCTCTGTGATGCTTTAAAAGTGATTTTTTTTCTTCTATTTTTAGAAAAGTTTGCCTGGCTTTTCTCATTGCTCTCCCTGAGAGCATTAGGTTGTTGCATTATACTCCATCCTAGCCAGGAGAGGAAGGTTTGATTACATCCTTAAATGTGAAAGACAAAAGGAATATGGTCTCACTTTAAAAAAATTAAAAAGTTTTTTAAATTCTTTGGAAGTGGCTAGGTTTTGAAATCTACTGGAAAATGGTTAACGGTAATTATTCACAAAAATTCTATATATTAAATAAATGCCATGTAATTCAGTTTATTTTCTTTTATGTTACTTGGGTTTAATAGGGAAATAAGTAGAGAAGAAAAAGAGGACTGGACTCTTTCCCTCTTTAAAAAGATGCAATAATCTTTAGCAGAGCATCCCACTGAGCAAGCAAGGGAAGAAAGGCTGTTTGACTCAGCAATCAAGTTCACGAAGCATATGGTCAAACGCAGCTCTACACACAGATGTTATAATGTTTTGCGTTAATGTATTTGGAATCTTAAATATAAACGTGTCACAATTTTTATAATCTTGTTTTGGTATGTTTAATTTTTAATATACTGTGAGCCTCAAACACTGACAATGGCTGGGGAGAGCCCCTCCCAAACTTTGAGAAACTCTAATTCTTAGAGTTGAGAGGTTTATCTTAGACCTAATCAAATATCTTCTATTAGCAATATACATTCCTTTCCTTTAAATGAAAGCTCTTCTAGGATATACTTACTGTGATGCAGACAAGCATTTTCTCAAAATTTCCACACTTCTGCTTGCAGCTCATAGGGAATCTGTAGTCTGCTTCAAAGCTGATGCTTATCTTGGTCCTGCCCTTGTGGAAGAGAGTAAACCAAGTGACAGGGACTGCTAGGCTATTTAATGTGCACAGATGAGTCCTTTTACTAAAGGGCGATATCGAGGCAGAAGAAAGTGAGATCTTGGATCAAATAACAAATTTGCATCTTATTAGGAATACCACTCAGTTGCCAATCTGTATATTCTCAGCTAAATATATTTTAAGGAAAATTCAATTTCATGAATAAACTGTATATCAGTGTCCTTTTCAACTCCAACATCTCTGGATTAGCAAGACTCTCCTCAGGTCTCACGTTCCTTCCTGATGTTTTACATTCCTTAGGATTTTGGATGGGGCCAGATTGTCTGGAGCTATTATGCGCTCAGCTGGGCTGCTAGTCTAATTGGATGTAGGTGACTGCATCTTGGTGAATGACTGGCCTAGAGAGGCAAGTTTTACAACCTTGCTGTCTGTTGGCAAGCAGATAAAAGGAATGATGACAAGAATGGTATCCCATAGCCTTAACTGTCCTACATTAGGAGTTAGGGCAACTCAGACTAAACCAATTAGACTCTGAGCCATTTAAAGCTCCCCGTAAATTTTTGGATTGTGTTCAGTAATCATCCATAAACTTGCTCCATGCTTAACTCTTTATTTTTGAGAAGCTCATAGACTATTGAGGGAGAAGAACAAACAAATAATTATAAATCAGTGCATTAAGTATTATAACATCCCTGGAAATGACCCTGGGGGTGGAGTGACCTAGTGGGCATGTGAGGGAGTCAAGAGTGGCGAAGGGAATGAAATGGGAAAAAAAATGACCCAGACTGAAGTAAGTAGGTGAATGGCGTTGCCCAAACAGGGACAGAAAATGAAGAAGCAGGAGGAGAAGTAGGATGTATTCAGCACTGGAAATAGTGTGTTGAAGATGCCTGTAGGACATGACAGGGAAAGTGGTCCGCAGGCAATTAAACAGGAGGTAGGTCTGGACTGAAATGATGGATGCATGAGCAATGGGCATGTAGGTGATAGCTGACACTCTGGAAGAAGACGAGAATACCAGGAGGAGTATATGAAACGAGAGTAGTAAGTAGCTGACAATGAATGCTTGGGAGAAAAAGAGAACTATGAGTCCTCTAATCTCTCGAAGAACTGATAGTCTCAATCCAAGAAAGAATCTGGGATTCTATTGCTAAGACTCCCAGGAGATGCCGACTCAAACTTGTACTGACTTCTCTCTATCCTCATCTTCCCACCCTCAAGCCCCTACTTCCATGTCCCCACTCCCATACTTCACCCTCCATACACCTTCATGTTACCTGTGTTCCTCACTGCCTTTTCCTGATGCTGTTTGCTTGAATCTCCTGTATCATACACTCCAGAAATCCAGCTGTCTGAGCTGCCTTCCATGTCCATTGTGGAGTCTTTCTGGCTGCCTTACTCTCTGAGCTTACGTTGTTTCTAATTCTGGTTCCTCCACATCTGGCCTGTGACACTATGTATAGAGCTTGGAGCTGCATATATTCCTTTTCATATTCTTTTTCATTATAGGCTATTACAATGTATTGAATACAGCTATACAGTAGGACCTTGTCATTTGTTTTATACACAGTTGTTAGTATCTGCAAATCCTGAATTCTCAATCTAATCCTCCAACTCCCCCTTTCCTCCCTGGTAACCGTAAGTTTGTTTTCTGTGTCTGTGAGTTGGCTTCTGTTCTGCAAATAACTTCATTTGTGTCATTTAAAAATATGCCACATATAAGTGATATCATATGGTATTTTTCTTTCTCTTTCTGGTTTACTTCACTTAGTATGTGACAATCTCCAGGTCCATCCATGTTGCTGCCAATGGCACCATTTTATTCTTTTTTATGGCTGAATAGTATTTCATTGTAGATCTGTACCACAAATTCTTTATCCACTTATCTGCTGATGGACATTTGGGTTGCTTCCATTTCTTGGCCATTATAAATAGGGCTGTTATGAACATTGGCGTGCACATATCTTTTCAAAGTAGAGTTTGCTCTGGATGCATCATTAAAAAGTCCACAGACGATAAGTGCTAAAGAGGATGTGGAGAAAAGGGAACCCTCCTACACTGTTGGTGGGAGTGCAGTCATTATGGAAAACAGTATAGAGATTCCTTAAAAAACTGAAGATAGGCTTGCCCTATGTTCCAGCAATCCCACTTATGGGCGTATATCCAGAGCATTTCCTGTCATTACAAGTTCACCTCAAAACATCTCACCTGTCAAACCCTCTACTGGTTAGTCATAGCATTAATTACCTCACATTGCTGGGCTCACAGAACATATTCAAAATATGTATTAGTTGACTGAATGCCCGTTCCAATCCTCATTTCTCTATTTCCTCTCTGAGTTTTATGGTTTTTATTATCAGTACCTCTTCTAATGGCACAAAATTGTACATTGTTGTCATTCAAAAAATATATTTGTTTTTAGTAAACAACCTAGTCTTTTATTTGCCCAAAGCCAGCGATTGTAGGTACTGAGACCCCAAGACTTCCAGAAAAGATGGAGGGAGAAGAGATGAACCACGCTGCCTACCAGGTACTGCCTGCCCCCTTGCTGTTTTCTGCAGGAGGTGGGAAGGGAGATGAGAGCTACATTTGTGCCATCAAATGTCTCCTCAGTTTCCAGATACTATAAGTATTCAGGTGTTGTTAGGAAGGAAACTGAGGCATGCTGACTCTGCCCACCCCCAGCCTCTATTTGCCAGTCCAAGGTTTCATGTCACAGAAAATTAACCCCCACAGGTGTTCTAGAGTTAATGAGCACTTCCATATAGGTTATCACTTTAAATCATTAGTAATAAATAATGGATGGTCTTCCTCTTAAAGTACTGCAGATTTATTGGCAGACAGAAACAGAAAATTATAGGATAGTTTTGTTAATGTTATAACAGAGGTATTAACAAAGTGTTTCAGGCATTTAGAGAAGGACCAACCAGGAGGCCCGATGGGAGGGAAATGGGATTAGACAAAGCAATCATCTTAGCTTTGCCCTGGAATTTTTACTTCCATTATTTCATCAGGTTCTTACAGCTCCATGAGATGAGTGGTTTGATATTCTCATTTTGCAAATGTGGAAACTGAACCAGGCGTGACCCAGTAAAATCACTTTCTAGAATTTCCCGAGCTCATAATATGCAACTGTGTTGGGATTAAAAAAATGATTCTGATGTCGAAATCCACACCTTTTTTTTCTACTCTGCTATGATAGGGACTGTTTCAATCATTGTTAAATTCTTGTGTCAATTAAAAGAGCACCTTGTGTGTGACTGACACTTTTTAGATATCAATTGCTTCGAAACAAATGAACTGAACTGAACCATCACTGAAGATGGGGTTGTTCTAGAGAGGATAAAGTTAAGGACAAAGCTCTATTTTTATTTTCTTGGACACTTTGATATTACCTACCTCTCCGTGTCCCATTGGTCAAGTGAGTGAGTGAAGACGATGCTCAAATTCATTTTGCCTTTGAAAGGCTATCTTCCTGTGAATTGGTTTGCCTGAGGTCACGCAGCCAGAGGATGACATTACAGAGAAATGTTTTTCCTTGACTTTTATTATCACAATGTCCCGTGCAGAGCTAGAGATGTAAAGGCAGCAAAATACATGCAACAGAACAAAATATGATGGAAAGAATGATTAAATAAATGTTTTTTCGACTGTCATTACTGTTTCCTAGCTAAAGTAGAGGAAGTAAAATTACAATAGGAACGCGGTGAGCTGCACTTTATTTTTCAAAGGATATTGATTTCAAATGTTCCTGTACCCAGTTCCTTGAGCAATTACTGTTTTTGAGTGTCCCAATTGGCCACCTTTGTCAGCTGGCTCCAAAAAGGCTCGAATGCATTGGCCACATGAATGCCTCCATCAAGCACAGCGCTGCCCTCACGGTGACAAAGAGGCATGTTTAGCTCTTGTTTTAACCTTTTCATCTGATTGAAGAAGGTGCTCAAAAGACTGGGGAGACAAAAGTAATTGCTTTAGATTTTTCAGCACAGACTGTTACCACATAGGGGAACATTGACAGCGTTTGTGGGATGCAGAATGATGTCAAGCCCCTGGAACTGCTTAATTAACTACTCTTCTCTGAAATCACCTACTGGGAATCTCTGCCATCCTTGCCTCTCAAACGCTCCTTAAAGAGGTCGCGCTCACCAAAAGATCCCATAAATTCACCTTTTCTCAGGTGGGTGTCCCCATGGCGCTCTTCCCTCTTATCACATTTTTTTTTTTTTTATTCCAGGCTTTGACTTCCTTATTCCTGGAAGGGAGCCTGTACTGTCACAATCCGAGGCATGTTTACACTGCTGGCATTGTATTATTTGGTTTCTGGTGCCATTGGTGCTCAGTGTATAACCTTCCTGGTGAGCTAACTTGGACACTGGGTCGAATTTAAGATGGAAAAGAGACTATGTTATATATTTGTGACTATTATGGGCTAGAAGTTGCCTTGATATTATTTTCTCGCTCTTTTCAGCAGCTTTCAAGGGTTACCTTTGCCCTGCCTGTCTCCCCTGGTTGCATTGGCCCCTCCAAAGTCCTTTTCTCCTCTGTTCTGCACCCTGAGGGCAGACCATTATGGGCATCATTGTCCAGCTCCCTTGCCCTGTGGCTTCTAATTCCACCAGTGGCAAGCCCTGGCAGGAGATCCAAGGGCAGGTGGAGAGAGAAGTTGGGGTATTTTTCTTGTAGCCCCTCCTCCCCAGGGCCTTTGGTTGGCAGGGCCTTTATTTCCTTTCCTTAAGGCAGTGTTCATTTCCTTGCTCTTCTCTTACAGCTACAAGCGTCCCTGTGTTCAGGTAACCACGCCTTTCCCTGCTATTTCAGGCCTAGGAAGGGCAGAGGTTCCCCACTTCCTCTTTTTGAGGATTCTGTTTCTTGTGAGACCCTGACTGATGCAGACACATAGCAGAGGTAAGTGCAGGTAAAGGGTCACCTCGAATTGTGGGTCAGCCTTCCCTGGTGCTCTCCATTTCTCTTTTCCAGCCACATCCCCATTGGCTAAGGTTTGCCTGTTAAGCACAGTGTTTTAAAATAGAGTTACTGTGCAGGAGCGGGGCCACCGTGGTGGGTGTGCCATCTGCATAGTCTTACAGAGCAGAGCACCCAGCAGGGCCCGGTGCTTGGTTAAATGCTCTGTGGTTGCCATTTCAAAATTCTCAAGTTTTGTTTAGCCCTTCTAGTGTAACTTCTGAGCTCAGTTATAACTTCTGTTTGGTACTTACTTATGTTTTCTATCTCTTTGTTGAAGTTCTCATTGTGATCTTCTGCTGAGTTTGGTGAGCATTTTTTTATGGCCATCTCTTTGAACTATTTATTGGGTAGATTTCTTATCTCCCTATTGATCAGCTCTTTTTCTGAGGTTTTATCTTGTTCTTTTGGTTGGAACAAATTCTTCTGTCTCCTTGTTTTGCCTAATTCTCTGTGTTGGTTTCTAAGTATTAGGTTTATCAGCTCTCTCTCCCGGTCTTGAAGGAGAGACCTTGTGTAAGGGATGTTCTGTGGGGCTCAGAAGTACAGCCCCACCTGATCACCACCAGAGTCAGGCACTCGAAGGCTATCTCTTCTGTAGGCTGTGTTTACCCTCCTATTGTCGTTAGGCCAGAGCTGCTTCGGGGTGCTGGTAGACAGGGCTACTGTTTGACTGACTGTTAAGCCCAGCAAAGGTGCTAGGGGAGACAGGGCTCTCAGCAGGGCATGTCCACGGATGCTGACAGGTTAATTGGAGAAGTCCACAATGGTGCCCACGGGTGCCAAGGTAGACTGAGACTGAATGAAAGGCGCCTACCAGGGACTCAGTCCTCAGGGAGCTTCCTAACTGGTTCTTGACTTTTTGGTAGATGCTTCAAGATTAAGAAGTGGTCCGTGCATTTTTCAGTCTGGTGTTTTTGTTCTGGTTTTTGGGTCAAGTAAGTATGTGCGCAAACCCTTTAAAAGTGGGGTTTTTTTTTGTTCTCTGCAGTTCTATAGTTTTCTTGGGTGTATTCCTCACTGGGTTTCAAAGTCAGGTGTTTTGGGGGTTCATCTTTCCTGTGAAGGATCTAGGGGTTGGGGTGCCTGAGGTGGAGCTTGAATCCCTTGCTCCTCAAGGAAAAGGTTCCTGTCTTTGTGATCCTTCCTGCTGGTGGGCTGCTGTTGCTGGAGTGTTTTTCCCTGGCAAGCTCATCTCTCTCTCTCTCCTACCCATCTCAGTGCTGTCCTTTTACACCTTTGTCATGGAAACTCTGTTCACCTAGTTTCCAGGTCCCTTTCCATGGAAATTACTCCACATGTATTGCAGCTTTTTTGTGTTTGTGGGAGAAGGTGCATTCAGGATCTTCCTGCACCACCTCAACTCTCTCCCTGGTGTTGTCCTTTTTTATTGGTCAATTCTTCTTGTAGTCACTTGGCTTCAACTTCCACGTGATGGACCAAATGACAGTGGGAAGCTATAGATCTCATCCTCTCCCAAATTCAAACCCATGAGAAATTCTGTCTTACAAGCTTCGTTAGAAAAGTTCTAATGATGATTCTAATTTGCGTGGTTTGGTTAATAGTCCCACTTTTATGTCACCTTTTCCACCTCTTTTGTTGTTTTTAAAGAGAGTTTTCTCAATGTTCTAGCTTCCTAATGCCTTCTCTAACTATCTATCTATTGATTTTTTTCTTTCATATTTTAAAGTATTTTTTTCTGATGAGTTTATTGTTTTTGTTTTGTTTTTTATTTTGTTTTGGTTTTTTGCAGGGGAGGTAATTAGAATTTATTTGTTTGTTTGTTTGTTTGTTTGTTTGTTTGTTTGTTTATTATTTAATGGAGGTCCTGGGGATTGAACCCCGGACACTGGGCATGCTAAACACACGCTCTACCTCTGAGCTGTGCCCTCTCTGCCCCACTTTTTAACTATTAATGTCCAACTTCTCTAAAGACTTGTTGTACATATAAAACCCTTTCCTCTCTCTCTGGAGGTATTTATATTTGTTCTAATGGCTGGTTCAGTTGATCTTATTTATTCTACCTCCTCAAGTATTTAGTTCTTCAATTCTGGGAACTTTTGGCCAATTCAATGGTGTTTAGTTTCTTCAAGTGGTTTGTGATAGCTGATTGTTCACTTTTGTATTTTATAATCCCCATTTGACTTGAGAGAAGTGTTACTTCTTCCTAAATAGAATGAGATGGATTTTTCACATTTTACTGGACTAAATGGTTGGGGTGGGAGCTGGATGGACAATAACAAAAATATCCACCACACTATCAGATGTTATCTTCTAATGCTTCTAATACATGCCCTCTAAATCATTTGATTTTCTACTTTTTTTCTAAAAAATCTTATGCTCCTTTCTACTTTCACAGCATTGTTTATGACGATTGTCGCAGCTAAAGGGCCATTTTTTTTCTTTATTTCTGTTTGTGAAAATCCTATACAGCCTTCAGATCTAATACAAGACTGATCGCTTTCCCCCCCAAAAAAAGAAAACTTCCCAATCATTTTATCTATTTTAGTTCATATGGCTCTTTTGGTTAATGTTGACTGCAAATGTGACTTCAAGGTCATTTCAGTTATAATTGCTACCACTCGCGGGGGGGGGGGGGGTGGGTCCTGCTATGTGCTGAGCCCTGTAGTGGATCTGTCACACATACCACATCTTTTGACCCTTCTGTAATGGGGTGGTTGTTATTTTTTCTATTTTACAGAAGAAGGAACTGCATTTTAGAGCAAGAGGTCATTCAGCTCAGAGATCCCTGGACCAAATCTGGATGGGCTCTCAAAGCTGATTGCCTACACCACTCCTGCAGTTTCTTCTGTCCCCCCTGTAGCCCTGAGCCATATAGGTGCAGAATTTGCCAAGACTCCTAATCCAAAAAGGGACTTTCCTGCCAGCATGGCATTCTCAAGATTTAGAGAAAATGAAAATAGACTTTTTCCCCCCTCCTTAAAAAGAAGATCAAGCATATCTAGTCTAAGAGGGCAGACTATTTGAAGACAACTTGGAAAAAGAACTGGTCTCAGAATCCTAACTCTGGGTCCGGAGCTCTTTGATGCTGCTCCCCCTTATCAGTGTGACTTTCTCCCTTGTCTGGCGGGAACATAGTTAAGCAGGGTAATGTTCAGAGCACATGATTTTAAATAAGTCTTTCACTCCAGCCAAAGATTCCTTTAGATTGAATGTCTGAATTTAGAGTTAAGTAAAAAGCACAAATAGAGATAGTTTGCTTAGGCTCATTCCCAGTGAGCCAAAAGTGCTATTAAAAAAAAAAAAAGAAGAAGAAGAAGAAGAAGGGATAAAGATAATTGTGCCGTGCACATCAGAAGCAAAGTAAGAGGAAGCACAAGCCAATACTACACTGTCTAGTTAGTTTGCTTTGTTTTACAGGCACCTCATTGCCCTCCTTTACAGCAAGGGGCTTTAAATACTCTGTCCACAAGTTCAAGTCTGTAAGCCAAACTAGATTCCATTTCTTGCACATCATGTCTTCTTGGCTAACTCAATTCCCAAGTTAACCAGTGTTGACAACAAATAGAACTATAAAGAAGTCAACGCACCAAATGCCACTAATTATAATATTTTAGAATATTCCAAAGCACTTTTGTATTTATCATTTAACTTACTCTTCACAGCTGTATAATGTAGGAATTATTGTGTGCATTCTATGATTATGGAACTGAGGCATTCGATGTGAGTCATTTTAGGTTATCCAGCTAGAAACTGGCAGGACTGGAATTTAAACCCAACTCCAAATTGCATCCCTTCCTCAATACACACACACACACACACACACACACACACACACACACACACACACCACTGTTTCTGTTAATGTTTAACTTAGGACTGTCTCTAGGAAGAATAATGGTGCAAAAAATTCATTTGATTTCAACCAACATTTATTAAGCTCCAATGTGTGCTATGTACTGTTCTAGATGCTGAGAATAAAGCAGTGAACCAAAGAAGCAAAAATCTCTGCTTCTTGAAACTCAGATTCTCGTGGGTAAAGATAGATAGTAAAGATCAATGCAACAGATAAGAAAGCTATCAAGTATGCTAGGAGGTAGTAAGTGCCATGGAATAAAAGAAGAGGTAGATTAAGATTAGGGGAATTAGGATTATGAGGGCAGGGCAGACTGCAGTACTAAATAGAATGGTGAGGGTAGGACACTTCAAGGAGAGATTAAAGCCAAGGCTTTAAGGATGTGCATTTGTGGGGAAACAATCTTCCAGGCACAGGAAATAACCAGAGCCTGGCTGCTGAAGTATGAAAGTGCCTGGTGTGTTTGAAGAACAGCAGGGTGGCCGGGGCAGGGCACCTGAGGGGGAGCATAGTAAAAGATGAAGTCAGAAGACACACGTAGAGCCACATAGATCATTATATCATGAGGACTTTAACATTCTTTTGAGTAAGATGGAGAATCACTGGGGCATCTCACCTAGAGAAAGGACAGGGTGTGATTTCCATTTAAAGGATGATTTGGGCTGCTGTGTAGGGAATAAATTTAGGGAAAGAGTAAGAAACAGGGAGTCTGGTTAGGAGGCTATGGCAGTGCATTCATTCCCTGGAGCTGGGGTAACAAAGTACCATGGACAGAGTGGCTGTAAACAACACAAATGCATTCTCTCACCATTCTGGAGGCTGGAGGTCTGAAATCCAGGTGTTGGCTGGCCGGACCATGTTCTTTCTGTGCCTCTGTAGGACCCTTCCCTTGTGTCTTCTGGCTTTCAGTAGCTCCACATGCTCCTTGGCTTGTGGCAGCATAAATCCAATCTCTACCTGTCTTCACAGGGCCATTCTCTCTCTGTGTCTCCACATCATCTTCCTTCTACACGTGTCTGAGTCTGTGTTCCAATTTTCCCTTTTTATAAAAATGGCAGTCATATCGAATTAAGGTCCCATTCAGAAGACCTTATCTTAATTTGATTACAACTGCAATGGCTTTATTTCCAAATAAGTTTACATTGAGGCACTAGGGGTTAGGTCTTCTTTGATTTTTTTTTTTTTTTCAGTGTGGGGCAAAATTCAACCTATAACATGCAGTAACCTCGGTAAGAAATGGTGGAGGCTTAGGAAAGGTGGAAGCCAGAGGAGGGGGGTGGTACTGGTGAGGAATGTTTAGGTTCTGGATGCATTTTGAAGGTAGCACCAGCAGAAACTACTGCTACAAGTATGTGAAGTACATGAAGTATGTGAAGAAAGCCAGAGATGACCTGAAGGCATTTTGATGAGCAGGTGGAATAACAGAGCTATCTTGAAAGTGAAACAAGTTTTTGAAGAAAGAGGAAGATTAGCAGTTTAGTTTTTGACATATTCAGTTTGAGATGTTCATTTAGAAAAACTCAGAGAGAGGCTGAGTGGGAAGCTGGATTTATTTATGGACCTAGAATTTGGGAGAGAGGTCTGCTTGAAGGTTTAAGTCTTTCAAATTTGCAAGTGTTTAGCATATGAAGGAAATTTAAAGTGAAGTGAGTGATTGCAATCACCGGGGAAGTGAGTATATAAATAGAAGAGATGGCCACATTCTGAGCTCCAGGAGATTCTACCATGAAGACCTTGAGTACCAGAGGGAGAGCTGGCAATAGGGATTGAGAAGGAGTAACCAGTGAGCAAGGAGAAAAAACCAAGAGAACGAAGAATCCTAGAAGCCAAATGAAGAAAACATAGTGAAGTAGGGGAAGGTGATCAACTGTGTTAAAACCTGCAGATAGTTTAGGTGAGATAAGACTGAGGACTGATCATTAGATTTAGAGACAGATGCTGTCATGACCTTGACAAGATTTGCTATGGAGTGGTGATGAAGAAAGTTTTTTTAGAACAGTTTCAAGAGAAAATGGAAAGAGCATTGAAAGACCGCAAGTATAGAAAATGTTTTCGAGGACTGAAATGGCAGTGCACAAGGACAGTGGGGTCAAGAGAGGGCTTCTTTTTCTTTTTTAAAGGTTGGAAACACAACAGCATGTTTGTATATTGATGGCAATGACCAGGAGAAGTTCATGTTATCTCCTTTTCTGGTTGTCTCTCTGCTCTTCTGATGCTTCCTCATCCCTTTGCCCTTAGGTATTCTTGCTCTATCCTTATCTCTTAGGCTGGTTATCTGGAGCAGTGGCCCATGTTTTTGGATTGCTTTCCTCCTTCATTGGTTTTTTCAGTTTCTTCTGAGCACTTCTCTATAAATTAACATCACTGGGTAATTTCTCTGCTTATCTCAAAAATTTAGGGAATGATTGACATCAGATTGTTACTGAGCCAAACTTTGGTCCACCTGCCCAACATGCAGCAAAGCCAGTTTACTGACACTGGGTTGTCTTGAAGGAAGGTACAGTGTTTACTGCAGGACCCAGAAAGGAGAACAGGTGGCTCATGTTCAAAAGAACTGTACTCCTCGGTGGCTTTCAGGGAAGGGTTTTTAAAGACAATATTTGGGATGAGGGCTGTAGAGTGCCTGACTTTCTTCTGATTCATGGGTGGTGAGGTAACAGGGTGGTGCTTTAGGAATCTTAATCAGCAGCCTTCTGGTTCCACCCAGCCTGGGATCTACATGCTTCTTCTGAACATGTAGTTACCATCCTTCACCTGGGTGGGATTCTTAGTTCCTGCAGAACAGCCAAAGGTAAGTGGCAGAATGTTATACATAGACCCCTTTAGAAGAAATTAGGACTCTGGTAAAGACCAGAGGTAGAATGCCAGCAACTAATGTGAAGGTAAGAAAGGTATTTTTGGTATGAATAGCCTGCCTGCCCCTTTGCAGGGCTGCAGAGACTCATTCGCCCTATCTGCAATTAAGAAACAGGTTTTCTTTGTCCTTTGAGGAGTCAGCAAATCAAATTCTTTTGTCAGAGCTCAGACAGCAAGACATAGAGCTTTTGCCTGCTAGTAAATATGCAATTTCCAAATGCAATTCATAGCTTGAGTTATTTTCACTACCCAGTCCTTCTTCAGTTCCAGATGATGAGGCTGACTGCTCTGGGTGACCTTTAAGACCTGATAATTAGCAAGAAGCCGTAGACCCAAAACGGAAGCTCTTCAGACCCCAAGAATGCCCGCAATCCTGGGAAAGTCTAAAATTAGGCCTTATGTTTGTGTATTTGAATTATTAGAGGTCCTTAATGCCCCCGGTCTTTCAGCCACTGTCTGTGTAATTCCTGGGACCCAGGGGAAATAAGGCAAAAGGAGATGCACACTTGATGGAATAAAAGAGTTTAGGAGCCTGAAGAATAATGAGCTCTTTCCATCAAAGCTGCATTAGGATGTGGTCGAGTCACAGTTTTGTCAAAGTATTTTTAGCTAGGGAATTTGGAAGTTGTTGGCATCTATGTGTCTTTAGAAATAGAAATTTCTTCTGCTGATTTTCCTTTTATATCTGGAACCTGCATCACTGAATTCTTTCATGCAGTGAGAGGCAGCCAATGAGATGTGGTGTGACAGAGAGAGCACTGGATGTGAGTCAGGGGATTTGGCCTTGAGAACTAATTCTACCTCTTTCTTAATAAATGATTTTGAACAAGTTACTTAAATGCTGTGAACTTCCATCTCCTCTTGTGTAAATGGTGATTGACATGCCTGCCTCCTGCAAAGGTTTGTTATGAGGATCAAGTGTGTCCCTATTTGGGGGCTGTGCAGAGGTGTTCCCATGTAAGCTGTCATGAATAAGAAACTCTGGGCTTTTTCTGGTGGGATATCCTCCGTCCTTATGAGGCAGCAGGGCCTTGGGTGTTTCTTTGCTCATCTAATAAAGCTTGAGTCACTGATCAGAGCGGCCTCCCAGGGAGGTTAGTCCGTATTTCTAAACACTATATCATTCTGCCTCCCAATTCGCCTATGGGTGCGTGAGAGTAGAATGAGTCAGTCAACACCATTTCCTATGAATGTATTCTCTGTCTTTTGGAGGAATCACTATTGTTTTGTTTTTGTAAAGGTACTTATCCTTGAGGATCTGTTAGGATTGAGACACAAATTGTAAAAGCACATGAAACAGTGAGGCGATAAAGTTGTAGCATAAGCTGAGAGCGTGAGCCACAGAATAAAGCAGCAATTGGGAGCCTTCACCTAAGAGGTGGATTTTAGGTCAAGTTTGAAAAAAGTTCATTGTAAGGAGTAAGGTATCTGACCTTGGGCAAATTTTGGGGGGCTTAGGTGCTCCCACCAAGTGCTCATACCTGTGGCTCAGGGGGCAGAGAGGTCTGAATCGAGTGTGAGTCCTCCAACCTTTTTCGAACAGGCAGAACTCTCTTAACCAGCACCTCTATTTGGCGAGATGCTTGAAAATGCAATGGGAGGAAAGGGAAAATCTGGAAGGAAAATGAGATACCCGAAAGGGCCCCCTTTCAGCAGAAGTTGGACGGTGGTGGGGAATAATCGCATGATGGAAATATGCCTTGGAGTGGGAGATAAGGAAGATTGAAGCCTCCCTCAGATCACAGGCATCTCAGGAAACTTCTGAGATGCTGTCAACCCCCACACATCACTATTTGTTTTTCCCAGGATGTGGGGCAGTTGAAAAGGGATTCAATAATATTTTCCACCCCCTCACCACACAGAAAAATTCTATCGAAGCAGAACATGGTGAAATGTCCGATTCTCGGTACAAGTTAGCTTAGTGTAATAGAAAAGGCAGAAAATCATGACTCAAGAATTACTTGAGTTTTAATCTCACCTGTATCCTTCCTGAGTACTGGGGACCTTGGTCATGTCAGATCACCCTGCTAAATACTGGCCTTTTCTTAACTTACAAAATCGTGTTGGAAGATTTCTTCTAATTTTAACATTCTATAAATCTGAAATCTATAATACTGTAGAAGGAAAAATACAATGTATCAATATTCTCAACATGAAAATGGGTGCATTTGCCTTGCTTTAATGAAAAAAAAAAAAGAGGTTTGAGCCTCATAACGAGTCCAATGAATAAAAGGAATCTAGTCTCTGTCTTTGTCTCTGAGCTCTGGGGTATCATTTTTCTATAACTCACCAGAATAGTAAATACATCATTGAGATAGGATGTTGTAATTTTATTCTTGTTTTAAATTTTTATTCTCTATTCTTTTAAAAGATAGATCTTGATTGAAGGTGATTCCAAACTATCCCCGAGAATCTTGATTGAGTCTTAAGTAGCTATGGATTTCAGTTTAATTATTTCCAAATTGATTCCTCTTCTTTTAAGCTACTATGACCCAAGTTCAAGTTATCGGCCTTGTTGTTACCATGGTAATGATAGCATAACGATGGCATCACTGAATCTAGGAGCTGGCAATTCCCCCACATATGAAGTAGTGTTGGAGGTTTCTCAAAGAAGATGTGAGCTTTGGGACTAAGCCCTGGGAGATAAATCTGCTTTCCCTATGCAATTTTCTACTTTAAAATAAAATATATTAAACCTGTTGCCATGACATCTTTCTCTAGGCAATATGAAGTATTTTATAGAAACTCAGTCTTGATTCTTGCCCTTATTGGAAGGATGTTGTCCCTGCAATTTTTTACATTCAAGAGAAATGAATTCTATTGATTTGCATGCTTACTATATGCCAGAATGTGTTCACAGTGAATTACATGGTTTAGCTTGTTTAATCCTTACAACAGCCCTAGAAGATAGGTAATTATTTAAAAAAAAAATCATTCTCATGTTACAGATAAAGAAACTGAAGAACCAGACCCATGTGCTTGATTACCTGTGGCACTGCCTCTGACGAAGGGGGATGCCCAGCCCCTGGTCTGCAATTCAGCTGTGATTCAACAAGAACTTAACACTTCTTGGCATCTTCTTGCCATGTGATATAATACAATTGTGACTTAGCAATAGAGATCAATTTTTAAATGGATTCAAAAATCTTCTGAAGAAGTCAAAGAGCCCAATAATTTGTTTGTGTGTGTGAATTAATGCTCTCCCTAATCAGGAAGCTCTTACCATAAAAAAAAAGTCTTTTTTAAGACAGAAAATAGCTGGCTGGCAGTTGTGGTGGTGTGTGTTTATGCGGCATGGGTTGCTGGAACATGAAAAGCAAAGAGACGATGAGGCTCTTTTGAGAACTTGAATGACAGTCACACTTAGAGTAGCCCAAATTGTGCCCAGTCTCTTCTCCAGGCATTAGACAGGAAGAGAGCAGTCTGGAATGTATATGCAGAAAGAATGCTGGGCTCCTAAGTCCAGTTCCCAGCCCACACATAAATTGTGTACATAGCCAAAGATAAGTATCTGTACCCCTTTGAACCTTAGTAAAATGAAGGATGGAATTAACTGGTGTGTAAGTTCCCTTTTATCACCAATTACTGACCATTTGGACTACTTTTTTTTTCCTTCCCATGCTTTAAAATACCTTTAGTTTTAAATCCTCCAGTGAGCCTATGAAACCTTAGGCCCCTACCATCAACCCTAATAAAAGCAGAAGCTCAGGCCCACGTTCTCTCTCTTTCTCTCTCTCGCTCTTTCTCTGTGACCTTGCTGTGTGGTCCCAGGTATGCTGTGTAATTTTCAGGTCTAGTAAGTAACAAAACTCTATATTTTTCTAAATTTCCTGATAGTTATTGATGAAAGGTGTCTTGCAATCATAATAACTACAAGGGCTGGTCCAATCACAGCATTGATTATTGATAGGCTAACACCACCATAAAACAGATGGCATGGTTGGCAGGATTGCATGATTGCCCTTGTAGTTAACTGAGGGGAATGCTGTTTACCTACAACTTGCTTACTAACCACTGAACTCAGATGGGTAACTCTCTCTGGGAAAGGAGCATTGCTTGCCGAGTGCCTGTTGCGCTGCTCTGTGCTTTTTACGTATTGCCTCTTAGTTGACTATTAATGCACATGAGAATCCTCCAGCCCTCAAGGCCAGGGAGCTAAGGAGAGTGGATTGGATTGCAAGGCTATTGTTACCACCTTAGAAGAGGCTCTGGGCTAAAAGGCAGGAGGAATGTTTCCCGTAGGTAAGGAGGATGGGAGAGCTCCATCTATAACCAGTGAGTCAGTGATTCGTGCTTACAAGGTGTGTCTTAACCCAGAAGAGTGAAATAGCCTTGTAACCAGAAACCTAAGGCACCTTACAACTGAGATCTACAGCTTCTGTGTCACCACTTACCTCACTACTGTCACTTTTCCTCCCCTGGCGTCATGGGACGCTGTGGGTCCGAGACCTGGTGTGATGCTGTTGCATATCCCACTGGTGTAGGTAAAGCCCGATCCTGGGACCCCCCGGAAAGGGCAGTGGTCACCCACGGAGAGGGCTCACAGCGATGTCATCCAAGAATTTCTAGTAATAGCACATAAGATTGAGGTAACAGGATAAAATCAGAAAGCAGAAACTATGATCGGTAACTACACCTTAACTGAAATTCAAACGTTTTTTAAAGATTTTATGCAGCAGGAAAGAAAGAGGGGAACTAAATGGCTATGGCCTGGGTTTTGTGTGTTTGTTTGCAATGGGCTCTGAACTGTCATTCACAGCTGCCAAAACGCAGCAGCTGGCCAGGGTCTCTAAACACCCTGAATTACGTAACAACAACAACAACAACAAATCCACCCAGGCTACGTGCCCATTGCCTTCGAGACACCAGAGATCCTCAGCCCCCTCCGCTTTCCCCCCAACAGGACAGAACTAAGCCGCCCCCCTCACCAGGCCTGCCTGCTGCGAAGGGAAAAGCTGAGGGGGTTGTCAAGGCCTGTGGTGAGGAGGAGGAGGGAACAGGAAGGCAAAGGCCCCGGGAGCCACTGATGTCTGTGGAGGGTCCTCCCTCTCCTCATCTGGATGCTTGTTGCTTGGTGTGAGCCCGTCCATCCATCACAATAATCACTGCTAGGGCTCACAGTAAGTGGAAGACATAAAGATAAAGCCCATCGCCTGGTGCACAAGATTGATATGGACCAATCTGGTCCAATTTGGTTTATCATTTCCATGACCATAGTGGCCCAAATGGTCCCCTGTTCATTTCCAACCCTGAAAAGGCCCCATCTGGCCTTGAGTCCAGAGAATCGTTTTTACAGGGCACTCCTTTAATCACAGGGCAGCCCTTCTATCTTTTACTGGAACTGACAAAGCCATTCAAAAGGCACTAAAATGCCTATGAGAAAACTCACATTTTTCCTTCTCGGTTCCTTGAAAATGTAAATCTTACCATGTCGTTGAAATGAAAACACTGCAGAAGATAAACAAAGTTCTCCTGAAATTGAAGGGGGTGGGGGGGGGGAAAGAGGGAGAGTGGCCTTTTTAAATACAAACTGCTAAAAGGAATCTCTCACCCAGATTCTAAATCACAGTCTCCTTAAGATTGCTGGTCAAGAACAAATAGAAAACTTCAAAGTCTTCTCCAGTAACAGGACACAATTGGAAACATTGATTATATTCTCAAGACTTTGCCTGGAATGTCATGTTTGAGGGAGACATACATAGGCTAAGAGATGACCAGACAGGTTTTGAGAACAAAGCATAACTTTATGGAGCCGTAAAGCACCTTGGAAATCAGCCTGGTACCTCGCTTACAGGCTTCCGAGCAGACTTACCAGGTAAGCAGGAAGGTCACGTCTTGGCAGGTGCAGGAATCGCAGGATACTTGGGGGACCTTGAGAAGAGGAATTCACCCCAATCTATAGGCATTGCCAGTGAGACTGATGGCAAGTCCTTGACTTGGCTTTCCAGCCTCAAGAGGCATTTAAAAACCCTTATGAAAAATTCCAACAAAGCAGATTTTAAAGAGCCTATATGGTCAAAAGCTAGTCCTGCTGCACTGATGTAAATAAACAGGCCAGGTTTGTTGAAACTAAACTTATTTCACAAATGAAGTAGTCCTACTATGGCTATCTTTGATAGAAATGATTTTAGAGAGAAAAGTTATGTTGCAGTAGAAACTACAAGACACACTTGTGGATATCAGATTCCAGTTCTCTTCGTTGCTGTGAGGGATTGCTGTCTACCTGTAAATTGGACTGAGTCCTGAATTCTTCTGGTTTCCTTCAATATGTCACTATCACTCTCCAAACTAATGTTTCATTTTTTTTCTCCTACCCTTCTGACTTGGAATTATTTTAAAAAAGCTAAAACTGCTTGTCCCCCAAAAGCCATGCAAGCTCAGTTGAATAACTTGATATAAACTTCAGAGCATTCTCCACAATAGCTTATATGTGGACAGCCTTCATGGCTGCTGCAGTATGGGCCACTCAGAAAGATGACCAGAGACATTTAAACTGCAAACCAGGAAAAGCTATCAAACTATCACTGCCTGCCTTCACTCCATCTGAAAATTCTTGGGCCAGCCATCTAAAAATCTGGACTGGTTGACTTCGCCACTCAGAAACTGAGATTATGGTATGCCCCACTTATTTAACCATTCTTTTTTATTTTCTTTCCATAGAAATACCTCTTATTAAATAACCTGATGCAAATACTTCACTATACATGCTAACTTTGGGAGCCCACCTTCATCACTGCCTCCTGAAATGAGACCCAATCTTAACTGAAATAACCTCTTCTGAACTAAGAGACTAGCTCAATGAGATATGGAGCCATCCACCAACTCAACAGGTTCAAACCTGCTAATATCAGGTGGCCCAAGATGCTAAAATATTCCACGATGTTGCTCAAATCTTTGAACAGATTCCTTGGCCCCTGAGATCACTGACTTAGTTTGCATGGCTGAACACTTTCAGTTTTGGGACAATGGCTACAGACTGGATTCCAGACTACTGCCTGTATAATTTTTATAGAATTTGCAACTATAATCTATTTAGATGTGTACTTTCTGGGTTATAGCATGCTCTGTTCCTGGCTTTTAGCTTATCAGCTGCCCAGGCATTATGTCCTCACCATTGCCTTTAATGCTTCAGCATCACAAAGTGGATTGTAGTGTAAGCCCTGAGAGTTTGGGGGTTTTGTTTTGGCATGTGTATGTGTGTGTGTGAGTGTGTGTGTAATGCAAGTGACTGATTACACTTTGATTGCAAAGGCATTCATTTCAAAAAGAAATCCATTTCAAAGAAAGCTATCTCACGTAAACACATTGACAACCACACCACTAGATAAAGAGCCAGGCCACATTCCCTAATTGAGATTCCTTTTTTTTAGAGATCTTGATTGATTTCAAGAACTGACTATTTGAACTACTTGAGTTTTTTTCTTCCTGTGCTTTAAATTCTCACTTTTATATTTTAAATTCCCATTCACCAATAAAGAATGAGCTGGATCATATTATAGTTCTATTTTTAGTTTTTTGAAGAACTTCTGTACTGTTTTGAATAGTGGCTTCACCAGTTTACACTCTCACCAACAGCGTACTTGGGTTTACTTTTCTCCACATTCATGCCAACATTTGTTATTTGTATACTTTTTGATGATAGCCATTGTGACATGTGTAAAGTGATACCTCATTGTGGCTTTGATCTGCATTTATCTGATGATTAGTGATGCTGAGCATTTTTTCAGATGCCTGTCAGCTATCTGTATGTCTTCTTTAGAAAAACAAAATGTCTATTTCGAGTCTTCTGCCCATTTTTTAGATTGGATTCTTTTTTTAATATTGAGTTGTATGAGCTATTTATATATTTTGCATACTAACCCCTTACCGATCATATAATTTGCAAATATTTTCTCTCATTCAGTAAGTTGTCCTTTCATTTTGTCCATGGTTTCTTCGCTGTGCAAAAGCTTTTAATTTTAATTAGGTCCCATTTATTTATTTTTTGCTTTTCTTTCCTTTGAAAGAAGGAGCGCATTGGACATTTAATGACATTAAATGTCAATAAGGAATCAAGGAATGTCATTAAGGACTTATCTTTTGATGTGTTAATGTTTTTGTGGTTATATAAAAAAAGAAGTCTTTATATTTTAGAAATTCATACTGTATTAATTAACTAGTGCTATGTAACAAACGATCACACATCTAGAGGCTTAAAACAACACACAATTATGATCTCACAGTTTCTGTAGGTCAAATGTGAACACAGCTTAGCTGGGTCCCTCCAAGGCTGCAGTGTAGGCACCCACCAGGGCTGGGATCTCATTTCAGGCTCTCTTGGGGACGGTTCCATTTCCAAACTTACGTAATTGTCAGAATTCAATCCCTGGCAAGCTACCAGACTGAGGGTCTTAAAGTCTTGCTGGCTGTCAGCTGGAGACCGCCTTTGGATCCTTGCCAAAATGAGGGAAGCTCGTGACAAGGCGGCTTGCATTTTCAAAACCAGCAAGGGAGAGAGTCGCCTAGGAAGATGGGTGTTACAGTCTTCCGTTATTTAACCACGTACAATTTGTCACTTTTGCCATGTTCTCTTGATTAGAAGTAAGTCGCATGGCCTGCCCACACTCAAGGGAAGGGGATTACTTACACAAGAGTGCGGACACCAGGATACGGGAATCTGTTTCTGGTAATAATCTTATGTCTTGGGATTTGCTTTTAAAATGACCCAGTTATCGTAGGAAGTGGGGAATATTGACTAAATCAATTTAGCCATGATTGAGGCGAGGTGATTGCTCCGTGACAGTTCTGTTACTCTTTTCTTTTGCCTATATTTGCTAATTTTCATAATAAAATTCAAGATAATATCAAATAAATTATTTGGAAGAAGGAACTTAGAGCCAGGAAGGATTAGAAGAAATAGAAGCACCTCAGGAGTCCTTGGAGATACTGAGGAGGACTCTGAATTTCCTAATATACTTAAGATAGACATTCAAGCCATTTTAACTTACATGTTAAAAGACAAGCACTCGGCAAGCTGGAGAGCTTAGGGACAGTCAGGGGCTGACATTTAGGTTTACAGGCTTAGAGAAATCTATGAAAAATACCTGGCATTTGATAGGTGTTAATAGCTGGTCACACTTGTTACCAGATATTCTGCTGCCGAGTAGTGGGCGCAGCTGTAAGGAGGCCACACAGATCTTCTTGTTCTTGGAGACGTGCGCTTTTTCTTTTCCTTCTCTGTCTGTTAATCCTTATGTCGTATACATCATTTTTATATTCACCCAGAAGATCTACATGACATTAGACCTATTGTAAAAACTTAGTATTTATTGATTCCTTATAAAAACGCCAGGAGTGTTGCTACTGCCCCATAAGTGCCCTATCTCTGACCCTTCTCACTAAGATGCAAAGTACCAGAGATGAAGGTCAGTGATAAACTCTGGCCCCCTGCACTGCCTTCTCAGCCTCTGGAAGAACAGCAGATGGGAATCCAGATGGCCAAGTTAGCCCACAATGCCTTCAGGAAAAAAAAAGAAAGCTTCAATTAGTGGCAAAAACCTGCCAGTAGAGGAGGTAATGTTATAGATATTCCTTAGAAGGCTGGAGTTAGGAGTGGGGAGGGAAAGGAATGAGACCTTGCTTCATCACAGAATCTCACACTGGCAAGAACACAAACACGAGTAATTAGAGGAAATGCATGCTAGAGAGCGGTGGCTGCCTCTTAACTTGAAGCACTTACCTCATTAGGAGGACAATGGGAGAGAATACTCTGTCCCAGGATCTTGCACATCCTGGAATTGATGTGCTCCTGGAAATAAACTGGGGGCTGAGAAACTGATCCAAACACGGAGGAATCAGATGCCTTCTGCACGTGACCAGAATCACTGATGTTTCCCCAGGTTGCTTCATCACTGAATGGTAAAACCAGAGAGTCAGATAATGGGAAACGAGCAGACTGGATCCCCATAATGAGAAACAGAGTCATTAAGAATCTGAGACTGAGTGTTAAATCCCACTGAAATGTTCAATTTGGGTTTTCAGACTGGTTGAGCACATGTGGATAAATGTAACAGAAAATAGTCTGCAATGACCTAGAAAGAATTATTTAATGATTTACTGCCTCTGCCAAATAAATGTTCAACCTGGGTGTAGTAGAGAATCTGATGAGGTTCCACAGAAATCCCCTCTGATAGTCCCATCCTTCATCACACACAGACACACACACAGAGGCACACTTTTAAGGGTGAAACAATGTGCCCAACCAAAGTAATGGCTGTCACTTATTGTATGCCTACTGTAGATCAAGACGTCATGTTACTTCATTTCACCCCCAGATAGTACTGCAAAGTACTAACAAAATGATACATGATTTCCGTTTTACACATGAAGAAACAGAGATTTGTAGATCTGAACAGCAGTACTGAGAACAAAGGCTAATTTTAAGAGTTTATCAGATTTTTAACTGAAAGAAATTTATGAGAGAGATCACCTTGCTATTAAATTAAAGATTCTGGACTTAAATCCGGCTCTATCTTCCTGTGCTTATATTATTCATTGCCGTTGTCTCTTGCTCCAAACTCTCAATGCTCAGAATGCTTGGGGGCTTAATCAGACAAGGGAAGGTGTCCCTAACATCCTGAGTCATACCATAGAAATATGTGGGCATTCATGTGCCCAGCAAACCTAGCATGTCGCCATCTAGGGTGATGCTCTGAGCAGTGACTGCTGTAGGTAACTGGATTCAGAGAGGCATTCAGCTGGGGAAAAGATGACCTAGTTAATTAGTTAATTTGTAGTATAATAGAACTGAATAATCTATGAACACCTTGTCCACCTCCTGTAGCAAAGGACCACCCTTCTTCCACACCCACAGTTCCTGTTGCCCCTTCAGTGACAAGTGTTTTCCCTTGCTCTCCCTGATAGTAACTTAACCAGTCTACACCCTGGGACGGGTATGAGTATGTGGAGGTGGAGAGTTACCTACAGTAAGCTCCGCTCAGGGATTCTCACATCCTGCAAAGTTCCTGGGCTTAACTCAGAGAAGACTCATTCAATCCTTACAGACCTTGAGGGGGTCTGTTTTGGCCACACATCTTTTTTTGACTCTCATTGGGCCTCCTTCATTGGTCCCGCTTTTATTCATTCAGAGCCTTGTTCTTTAAGCTGATGGTGAACAGAGATTAGGGTAAGAGTTGATAAGACTTAAGTTTTCCCGGAGGTTTGGTATAGAAAAACATGAGAACAAAAGGTCTTGGGACTCCAAGATAAAACTCCAGTGGTGAGCTAACAAGTATCAGGATAGCTACTTGGGGCAAGGGTTTTACCCAGCCTTCTTTTAAATCACACCACAAAGATGTCGATATAATTACAAAATCGTCCTCATGATTGGGAATAATCTTTCACACGGTCATTTCTCAAGCCCAGAGAAAGAAAAGCATTGATTATGCACTGAATTAGGAGTCAAGACAGCTAGGTCTAGTCCAGACTCTACTTCTAACTAGCTATTTGTCTTAAGTACCGTGAATTAATTTCCGTAAACCTTAGTTTCCTACTTTGTCCAGTGACTGTATTTCGTACCTGCCTTTAAAGTGGTTACATTCTCAAACTGATGGTTACCAGCGGGGAGGGTGGGCAATATAAGGGTAGAGGATTAAGAGCTACAAACTATTAGGTGTGAAATAAGCTACAGAGATATATTGTACAACATGGGAAATATACTCAATATTTATCATAACTACAAATGGAGTATAACCTTTAAAGATTGAGAATCACTATGATGTATACCTGTAACTTATATAATATTATACATCAACTATACTTCAATAACATGCATATATATTAACTTAAATATATTATATTTAAAATATAAATATATATTTATATACATAAAGAATGAATTGATGATTCTTTTTTATTTTGATTACATTTATTATGATCTCCTTTATGATGTCTTAACCTTTTTTTACACCTTTATTACAGTATATTCCTGTACAGTAAACTACACATATTTCAGATGTACAATTGGATGAATTTTGATGGAGGTATACACTTGTGAAACCGCCACCACAATCAAGACAGCTAACATTCCCATCAGTCCCTAGGTGGTGCAAATTTTGAACTCTCAATTTATCCTTTCCCACACCCTTTACCCTCTGGTAACTGTAAGTTTGTTCTCTATGGCTGTGAGTCTGTTTCTGTTTTGTAAGTATGTTCATTTATGTCTTTTTTTTTTTTTTTAAGATTCCACATATAAGTGATATCATATGGTATTTTTCTTTTTCTTTCTGGCTTACTTCACTTAGAATTATGATCTCTAGGTCCATCTATGTTGCTGCAAATGGCATTATTTTATTCTATTTTATGGCTGAGTGGTATTCCATTGTATAAATATACTACACCTTTTTAATCTAGTCATCTGTCAGTGTACATTTAGGTTGCTTCCATGTCTTGGCTAATTACTCAGTTTGTTCTCAAATCCTTATTGTCAGAGATAACTGACGGACATTGTGGAAACTGGTTCTATCTTAAATCATAACTGATACTTTGAAGGCATCTCTTTTCTACCACATCTCAGGTTCCCCACATGCAAGGTGTGTGTTGGGCTCTTTATCCCCCTTCTTTATCCCTGGACTGTTGGGAGTGGACCTGTGTGATGGAGGCCCGCAAATCACCCTGAGCTGCCTGGCAGCCCTATTAACAAGCAATCATACAAGATTGACAGCCTCCCTTGTCCTAGCCCCCTGCATAAGGGGGTGAAGAGCCCCTGCCTGCATAACTCTCTGGCAGAACTGCCATTCCCTAAACGCAGGGGAACATTTAATAGGAATCTAAATGTTCTGTTTGATAAAGACCAATTCACTTGCAGATGATTTTGACTACACAAGATACCTCCCTATTGCATTAACAAGAGCATGCTCTGCTCCAGAAATCCTTTAATATCTACCTGAAGCCATCAGCTTCCAAATGCAAGCTTGGACCAGAGCTCTGGCAGGACTAATGGGAGAGACATGCTTTTGCATAAACAGGAGCTTATATTTGGAAGGAATACATTAACCTTTCCCAATGCAAATGACAAACACTCTCAACAATCTTGTGATAGTCTGAGCCCTTAAAGGGGCAAGGGACAATAACTGCCCTCGAAGCATACTCTCTGCACTATAGGATGACCTTAAGCCTGAAAAGGAAAAGTCCCAAATGCCATGTCACTGGGCCCATTTCACTTCTTCCTTTTCATTCCTGAAGAGCCCATCAGTTCACAGACCCCTAACAAAACTTTTTGGAAATTTTTTAAATTCAAAGATAAGGATTTGCAAGCCCTAGTTTTATAAGAATAAGAGAGCAACTAAACTTGCTTGTTAATAAATAAAGGAGACCCATCTTCTCCTCAAACTTGTAATAAAATAGTTTCCAGGTGAATAAATATGTGTGGATAAAAGATTTAAGAAAATTAGCTCTTGATATGTTTGGTTGAATTACTATTAAGACTGAAATAATCTGATATGAGCATAATTCTAAATTCTGTGCCAATCAACCACTTCCCGTCAGAGGCAAGGGGTGATGTTTGCACTCATCCCCCCATTCTAGGAGGTCCACTCTGTTGACCTTCTCGCTTAAACTGGTTTTACAACATTGATTTTAGACACAGCTACATATGAAAGGTGACACATCTCAAATTAGCTACCAAGGGAGCTTGCACGCCCACTTACATAGTGCCACCACCGCCACAAATGCCCCAAGCCAGTCAATATTGAGAGCCTACTGGGAACTTAACATTGGAGGGCTGGTGTGATGTCTGACTGCCGGGTTCTCCTTCACTTGGGAGAGGAAGGGACTATGTAAGGGTGTTGTGTTTACTTGGTTGGAGTGAGGGGGGGATAAGGTTTCTAACCACTCTCTTCTGGGTAAAAAGCACAGAACAGAAATAGATGACTATCATATTCTGGACACTATTGAACAGAATATATATGGAAACTGTAGGTTCAGATAAATTTTTATTATCGTATGTGTCCATAGATTAGACCAGGGTCTTTCAAAGTGTAGACCCCAGACCACAGCAGCAGCAGCAGCATTAGTTAGGATCTCATTAAATACAAATTCACAGTCTCCACCTACTGAATCAGACACTCTCGCAGTGTTGCATACAACCTGTTTTTTAACAAGCTCTCCAAGCAGTCCTCATGTTTACTAAAGCCTGAGAACCACAGGCTTAGACCATAGCAATCCCGAGGCTCAGAGAGAAGACTCCTTACCTGGTGGAGACATTGGGATTCCTAAGGAGTAACCAGCGTTTTAAATTACAATGTCCAAAGGGCTGCGTTAGTGACCTTTGGTCAAATTCAGAAGTGTGCTGGTACATAATCAAATTGATCCGAGAAGATATGAGCTATCGAGTCTCATTACCTAGCTTCTGGTAGATGATGACATTTGGTTTTGATTGAGGCTCAATGTGGGTTAATTTGTAGTCAGTGGCTACAGGAATTGGGAGCAGGGAAATCCACTGAAGAAAGGCTTGCAGACCTAGACAGTAGGTTAGGACTAAGATAACAGGACTGGTCAGGTGTCCACCCCTCTAGAATTAAAGTGGGAAATAGCAACATAGAAACTCAGTCAGGTAGACTCAGCTGTGTAGTAAAAGTTGCAGAGGCACGGTTGTAAACGGATGTGCAGGAATCCAGAGGCAAACCCTAGGACTCTCATGTGACACCAAGGCAGGGCTTTTTAGGTGAATCTCAGAGGGCATGTGGCAAACTTTCTGGGCCAAAACTATCATTTACTTATAATCCCAGTTGGTTGCAGAGGAACTCAGCTCTACAAGTCAGTCCGGGACCCAGGCTAACAGAATGTCTTCTATCTTTAACATATGGCTTCCAGGGTTGACCTGGATACTGAATACTGGGGAAGACAGACAGCCAGGAGACAGGGAAAATAAAATGTGCAGGGTGTCCCAGGAGAGTTTTGTGGCCTAGGCCAAATTTCACTGGCCAGAAATCAGTCATGTGACCACATCTAAGTGCAGATAAGGCTGGGAGTTTGGGAAATAAAGTCTAGTTGTGTGTCCAGAAGGAAAGCGAATTGGGGCCAGTGCAAAGCTAGCCATTTTCTACCACACCAGGGTTTCTACATTTCTCAGGACAATAAAATGAAGGGACTCTTGTAAGTTATCTTACGCAGGGTTCCTACGATCATCAGAACCACCCAGGAGCCTTTAAGAAACACCAGTTGCTGACTTAAACTCCATATCTCTGAGGCAGGAGCTGGACGTGTATAGTTTTAAGACGTTTCTTGGATGATTCAGATGCTCAGTCAGTATGGGAACCACTATTCTAACTTGACTGCTAAGCAAATGGGGCACAAAGTGGTGTTGTGAGATCCCAAAGCCTTATAGCCACGATGGAGCAGGAAGGGGATGGGAAGTCAGCCCTGTCTCCATGCCATGTCACCTCTGGTTTTTCTTAGGAAGACTTAACTGCAGTCCACTTGCAAACTCCCAAAGTTACCTCTCTGTGCTCCAAACACCTGAATTCTTACTTGTCTAGATTTTCACACTGTCTCTCTTGTCCTCCTTCTCCCTCATCACAGAGGATCATGCCACACAGCCTGGGAGAGTGGAAATCAGGAAAATTGGATTTCGGCACTGGTTTCTTCTCTAACTAGCTGTGAGTTCCTTGGTAAAGATTTTGCAAGCCTCAGTTTCCTTAGTGCAAAATAGCATTGTAATAACATCTGCTCCACTGAACTTATAGAATCATATTAAATAAGTATAAAGTAAAAAATGAAGGCTTTTTACACTCAAAAGAATGACACAAATAAAAGAGCAATGCTAGGGGTGGTTAGTGTTTTATCTATGTTCTGCTTACATCAAGATCCAGAAAAATCCTTCATAGGAAATCAGCCTGCATCCTTTATATAGCATCTATTATTTTAAAAGACTGTGCTAAAAACTAGGGATTCTGGGAATAAATGAGAGATATGGCTCTTGCCTAGTAGAATTCCAGAATTAGTTAGTGAGATGCACTGTGAATACAGACAGTGCATCCTCCAAAGTCTCACATCAACACATAAATATTGAGCAGATGGTATGTTGAATCAGGTGTGACTCATTCTTGGAAAGATGTAAAGAATTTCCTGTGGTGTAACCCTCTCTGGGTCATGGATCTCCTTGAGAATCTGATGAAAGCTTCTACCCCCATAAAGGGTGCATAGGTATCAAGACTCAAAATGTGTATAAAATACAATTTCTCTTGAAATCCATCTGTGGACATCCAGATTAAAAGTTCTTAGTTTTGAAGAACGTAAGAGACGGCCATTAGCAAAAAGATGGGACCTGGGTGTTTCCGGAGGGCTTTGTGAGAACCCTGTGGTTGCTGGAGTCTTTGCTTCCTCGTCTCACTTTAGCCAACAGAATGTGGTGGAAGTAGTGCTGTGCCAGTCCAGGACCTAAGCCTTAAAAAAAGGTGTGGTATCTTTAATTTTGTGGTTTGGAGAGCTCTGAACCACCAAGCAAAAAGTCTACCTTGCCAGCCAGAAGTCTTGGAGAGGCCAGATGGAGAGAGAGAACAGGAAAGTGAGAGAGAGAAAGAAGGAGAAATGTACAGCCAGCTCCACAAACATCCCAGATCAGCCCAGATCACCATATCCCCTTGCCAAGGCATATGCAATGACCCGTCTTGGATGTGCCCACCAGTCAAAATGCCAAATGTTTACAGCCCCAGCGAACCTGATGTGAAGTGCAAATGCCCAGTTGCAGACCCAGTGAACCCATAAAATCATGAGATATAATAACACTATTCTTGTGTTAAGCCGCTAAGTTTGGGGATGATCTGTTATGGAGCGATAGATATCAGAAGCCAACGATTAGAACAAAAGTAGGGAACTGGTAATTAATAAATTGTATGCAGGGAATAGGGTGATGATTAACCAGCCTAGAAGAATCAACACAGAAATCTGTGTGAGAAATGGGGCAATAAAAATGAGGAAGCTAAGCTTATGGCAGGCTTTGAGAATTACAGGAAATTACTATGTTCTCAGGAATCTCTTGTATCTAGAAACCTGGTACATGGCCCTTTCTAGTAGGCTCACCTTTGGGTGAGGCGGAGTCGGGGTGCTGGAGGAGGGGCTAGAACAGTGACAGTCTGCACTCACCCGTACCCAACAGATTCACACAGGAGCCGTGGGAAAGCAGCCCAGGTTTGCTCCAGCCTAGACAGAGCTTTGCTCTGTGAGCCCCGAGAAGGCAGAACGCATCTGACGCTTCTTTATGTGTCTGTCATTTTTACTTGTTTATTCATATTATTACCTGGAAAAAGCCTTGCTTCCAGCTTTCAGAAAATGAGAGAAGTGTTCCTTGTTTGGAGTAATTCACAATGACTTATCAATTGTCCCCTGTTGAGGGCCTTGAGAGAGGACAGAGGAAGGGCAAAGACTGAGAGGCAGCCTGTCCTTTCAGTTTTGAATGGAAATTTTACCGGCTACTTTCACAGGCCAATGAAGCACTCTCGAAATTGGTGTTCAAACAGGCCAACTTGGGCACACCAGGGCCAGCAATCTGTGCAAATTCAAGGTTGGAAGGGACGATGCCTGGGATGGCATAAAACTGGGGACAAGGCCAAAAATTCTTAGATGCCACTTCTAATATCTTGCCCCAGCACAGCCTGAGAAGCTATGTGGAGTAGTGGCAAATGTGTCACCCACACAGATACTGGAGTTTTGTCCTGGTTCTGGTTCTGATCGTCAGCAAGGCTTTGAGCAAGACACTTCTCTGCTCAGACTTCTAGGTTTCTTATCTGTAAAATTGAGAAGTTGGATCAGATTAGTGCTTCTCAAATTTCAATGTGCAAACAAATCACCTAAGGATGTTGTTAAAATGTCCATCCTGATTCAGTAATTGTGGGGTGGAGTCTGAGATTCCACATTTCTACCCCGCTCCCAGGTTATACCAATGCTGCTGGCGCATGGACTACACTTTGAATAGCAAGGGAGCAGTTGATCCTCCAAGGTTGCCTTTCAGGCTTGCGTTTCTGATTCTGTTGATTCTTTGAACCCTGTATCCATGGGTACTCCCTTCTCCCACTACCTCCTCTTAACTACAAGCATTTCATTGAGTAAAGATGACTGTGGAGTTTCTAAAGATGTCTGTAGAGTTTCCAGTATCTGTCGTGTGTCTGTCAAGCGTGTCATGCAAAACCAAGCCACACACTCTGACCACATGCAATTGTGTGACTCCTAGCCTGACCCAGACCCTGAGATTTGCGTCTGGTGAGAGGAGTGATGTTTGGATCCTCTGCCAGGCCACCCAATCACACAGGACCACAAAAAGAATTCAGATCCAGAAACAACAATGGAAAAATTGTCCTTTAGCAAATCAGCTCAGTAAAGCAACACCCAGAGCTGCAAGTTTTCCTCTCAGCAATTTGCATACAAATAACTTCTGACACCCATTTGCTAACACCAGCTTAATGCAGACATATGGGAGGATATTGAAGTAAAGAGCTGCCCTTTCAGATGACAGCAATTATTATTACATTTCCAGGAACTCCTTTCTCTGTTCCCATAGCAACTCAGATCAAATTAGCTTTACCAACACCGAACAGGTTTAGTTTGGAGAGGGAGTGGTGAGTTCGTCCTTGAGGAGAAATAACTAGTTGGCTGCACAATCTATTTATTTCATCCTACTCACATTGTATAAAGTTTATTGGAGTTTGTGGGGGTAAGAATGGTGTTTTCTAGTTCAGGCTACATATATTCTGGTTTTGTAAAAATGTGAGTCTTTTAATCAGTAGTCAATTAAACATGAATGTGAAGGGTCCTGACTCAGAGGCTCCGATCCACCTTCTTAATGCCCCTATCAGTGGAGAGACTATGAAAGAAAGGAGTTGCTCGTTACACTAAATAGAAAGTGAGTGATGGCCATGCCACACACGCCTACAGCCACCCACACCCAGGAGCACACACAGGTGGGGTGAAGTGGAGGGGGGCAGAGACGGACCAGCTTGCTCCAGAGGGCTTTGCCACCATCTCACCAGCACATCAGGAAGCTGCTACATTGCATTAGTGGAGACGGAATACAAATATCTCTCCCTTATTCTGTCACTGATTAAACTGCCATAGTTTTAATTTCATTTCTTTGGAGCCCGGAGGACTTTCTGACCTATGAGAGCCCCTGCTCCTGCTGCAAGTGCCTCTGAGAAGGGAGATGCCACGTTGGACACAGGTCACGACTGGAAATCTAAAGACTGTTCTAACTTTGGCTTCTGACTGAGGAGCTGTGTGACCTTTAGGGAGTCAGCTCTTTTCTAGGTCCCCTGCAAGATGGAAAGATAAGAACAGATCTTTCTAGACTACCTCCTGATGGGTCATAACATCCCTTGACTATAAAACAGCAAATCTTACAGTTGAGATGATGAGGGCAAAGCATTCATTCTTCTGGGTGAAGAAATGAAGGGAAAGAGTCCACACGTTCCCCTTTGTCTCTTTCTTTCCCCTGCTCCTCTTTCTCTAACCAAAATTTCTCCCTCTACTCCCAACTGGACAGCAAAAACTCCCCTATCTACCAGCAGCAGACTTAACTGAGGAGGAGATGTGTGTGGAGGAGGGGTGACTAAGAACATGTGGACTCCAGCTTAAAATGCTCTGCTGTGTGGCTTGCTGATACTAAATGGCGTGAGTGTGGGTGTAGATCTGTCATTTGGGCTTCCTTGGTCACTGGCTAAGACAGCAGGTTTCCTGTCTGTTTTATTCCTGTCTCAGCATGGATCTAGAAGGAGCTATTTAACTTTTCCCCCTGAAATCTTAAATAGGTTTATGCTTCCTCTGGAAACTCAATTTTACTGTTAGCCTGTACTTAGAATCCATGATTTGAAACTGACATGTGAGTTAAACACTCTCCTAATGTTACCAAAGCAAACTTGGGTCTGCTTGCCCAATGCCCAGCACAACCAATCTACTGACACTGGGCTGTGGTGAAGGAAAGTACAGTGTTTATTGCAAGGGGACCAAGCAAGGAGAATGGGCAGCTCATGCTCAAAACCCCAAATTCCCCCCCTCCCCATGACTTTCAGGGAAGGGTTTTTAAAGATAGCATTAGGGGTAACGGTTTTAGAGTGCCGGATCAGCTTTGGAGATTTCTCTGATTGACTGATGGTGAGGTAACAAGGTGATATTTCAGAAGTTAACATCATCGACCTTCTGGTTCCAGCTGGTCTGGGGTCTAGATGCTGGTGGTCAGCATGCAGTTAACTTCTTCCACCTGGTGGGGGTTTTAGTATCTGCAAAACAACTCAAGGATATTACCCATAGCCCTTGAGGAGGTGCTAAAGCTTCCTGACTTTGCTTAATGGCGAACCTGTTATTATTTTGTCTGGCTTGACTATTTTCCTTTGTTTCTGCATTTTCTCACTTCTCTGATTAAATTTGCTTTTTGGAGCTGAGGGAAAGCCTAGGAGGCTAAAACTTTTCTACAAACAAGAGCTGGGGGACACAGTGGGGTCTGGACCCTGAAAGGCCCTGCGGAGTTGTGCGCTATTTCAATAACAAGTAACTCAGGGCAGACTGAAAACCAAAATGACCTGTTTCATAACAAAGTAAGACAATATAGTAACAGGATTCAGTAAAATCTTCTATATGCGTAGTTCACTGTGTTTGTATGTATACTCCTAGGTCTAGCACAGTGAATCAACCTCTGGTCCTCACCTGCATTTCTGCTTACAGGTATCGGGGAGGGGCTGAGGGGCTGGGCAGACACAGTTCCTTTCCTCGTTAGATCCTCACGGCAGACTTTCAAGACTGTGCTTTTCTTCAGCCTCAAGGAAGTTCAGGGTACTCAAAAAACTAGGTCACAAATTGCTTCCATCTCTTAGAAGAAAGGAGTTAAATGACAGTGTTGTTCTCCCTGCTCCTCTTATCCAGAGATAATGGTGAATATGTGCTACTTCAGAGGAGTAGTTATGAATGTGTGAAAGTCTGCTGTGATTCAGTGCCAGCGCACATTAGTCAAAGCCCTTTACGGGAGCTGAAGCTTGTGCTCTCCTTGAAGCCCCAAACCCCCAGATCTCGAAACTGAACAGACAATGAAATAAATCACAGTCATCCTGTGAGTCAGAGGCAAAGAAGCTGGCAGCCTTGGGAGTGATCCCGGTGCTTGTGGTCTGAAAAGAGACCTCTTCCACAGCTGTGGGGTGGAGAAGGGCCTCTTCAGCTTCTCCCTCCCCCAGGAACTCTCACAGGTCCCAGCACCACCCCAGTACAATGAGCACCCCCCAATAATGCAAATGAAGCAACTGCTCACCCATGAGATTTTGATATATCTTAAGAACATATCACAGCCCACTTTAGAGCCCTAGTTTGAGAAAATTTCCTGTGTGGGAGAAGTTAAGTGACTTACAAAGGTGAAGGAGAACGGGGATGGTGAAATGACTTAATCACCTTCCTCCTTCCACTCCTGCATAAAAAAGCAGTAACTGGCTGCTGAGCAGAGAGGCCAAGATCCTCCAAAGTACACATTCCCTGGCCCCAGCCACAGCTCCCAGTTACAGCTATCTTTGTAATTAGTTCTATACAATGACAACTGTTCCCAAATCCCTGAAGGGACCCTAGAAGAAGGTCAAGCAAGTTGGGGGAGTCATGCCTTGTGGTAGGATGTGTGTGTTCATCCCTGAGCACTCTGAGTTATGCTATCTGAAAAGCCAGGTTGCTGTTTGCAAGCAGGAGCAGAAAGTAGCAGACTCGGCAGATCACACAGTCATGGCATTGGGCTTTGGTGAATTAGGTAGAGAAGACATGCATCGTAATGGAATAGCACTCTATACCTTTGATTTCATCTAAAGCGTGGAAGGGAGAGAGAGATGAGCAGCAATTCTAAGCTGCTTGGAACAGCCTCAACCCAACACCGCAAGGGTGGGAGAGGAGATAGATTGATTACTTCCTCTACTTTCATGGGAGACATTTAGGGGCAGCCAGTGTTCCTGATCTAATACCAACCAGGTGCCTGAGAAGGTTTAAGAGGGCCTTTTTCCAAAGTAAAGCACCCACTGTGAGTGGGAACTTTAATGACATCTTTCTTGAGCATCACCAGGGCAGTTTAGCCTGGGGTGGAGGGACATGGTGTGATGAAGGGAATGCAAATTCTGGCTTTGGAAACAAGTACCCACATAGGACAGAACCGGCCCCTTCACCCCATTCCTCAAAGCCATCTGGCTGTGGAATGCTCTAAGCCAATACAAATTAGTGTTCTAATGCAAATCTTACAGGATACTGAGTTCAAGAGGTCTCCTGGCTACTTTAAGTGCAGCCACCATTTACTCAGTAACCTGAGTAAATCACATAATTTTCTGAAACCATCTATAAAGCATAAAGGCGGAAGATTAGAACAGAGCTAAAAACCTTATCACTTATAATATCCTATATACCTCTTGCAACGCCCTATAATTTCTCACCACCGCTAAATTCAATTAAGTAAAATTGCTTAATATTTCTTCCTTCTTTGTTTTTTTTTTTTTTTCTCTTAAAGAATCCTGTTATAGAACTTAATGGTCAAAATGGACGCCAGGAAGAAAAATGGCAGCAACAGTGGAGTAGATAATTCCCTGTGTAAAAAACATAAAAATAAAAAAAATTACCCAAATCAAAAAAGCAAAGGGGGATGAGTGGCATCATTGCCAGTGTTCAGGTAGAATGCTGGAGGATGTTAGAAGGTCATCCTTTGTGCCACTAGGACCACTTACAACATTTCCCTCTGTGAACCCCAATCTCTTGTTGGGCTTTTCCCCTAGGTGGTGCTTCCTCCTCCCCAACCTACGTGCATTTGTTCTCTGCCCTACTTCATCTAAAAATCTGTTCTCCATTTTTCCCTGCACAGATCTTCCTTCAGACTAAAGAATGTGCATCAAAAGCTCACCCCCTGCAGAGGGCTTTGCAACTTAACCTTGTCTGAGTCCTAGGAAGCTCATTGCAGGCGTAGACCCACACATTGGGCATGGGCACCTCCACAGAAATCTCCCTCATTCCAGCCAAATCCTCTCCATTCCAGCTAAATTCCTCCCATTCCAATCTTGCCAAGAGCCATGTAGTCAAATCATTAGTCCAGTGTGGGGGCTGTTTTTTCACCAAGGATTCTACTGAAAAGTCAGAAAGACTATGTTGCCTTTTAGACCAGTTCTCTTAAGCTGAGAGGACAGTCTTTGATCTCTGGTCAACGTTATTCCTTTGGCACCTTCTACATCAAAAGGAAAATTGCTGACTTGGAGGCTCTCCATTTTCCAAAGGCTGGAGGTGTTCCTCTTTTTAATATCGTTAAATGTGGGTTTGAAGAACCCTGGAAATTCACGGCTCTGAAGAGTCAGATTGCCCGTGCTCTACCTCCTGTCTTGCAAGTTGTGCGCTCTGCCCACCTTTTTTCTCTGTGTGTGTCATCTCTCAGTGGGCTTTCTGGAGTCACGGTGAAGGCACATTTTTTAAGTACTTGCCAAGTCTCCCTTCAAGAGAAGTTTGCATCAAAGGCAAAGTTGTCAGTGAAGCAAGAAAGGTGGCTTCTGGAGAGAACTGAACACAGTTCACAGGGCTACTTGCTCACGATGGAGCTAATGTAGAGCTCCACAGAGCAAGGAGTACCTTGCTTTTTCCAGTGCCCCTCCACCCAAGCTTTATACTCTTCTTTGAACTGTTCTCATAGTCCCACACTTTATAGCCATAAACTTCACAGCCATGAGCACTGGCATTTTTTCAAGAAGTTTTTGACATTTTGCTTAATCCTCACCATCATGCCTCCTAGTGTTCTTGCCTGTTAATCATCATGACTCCTTTACCCTCACCCCCATCTTATTCCAGGAGAGCAGAGGGAAACACATATCAAACCTCAGATGTTCTTTCATATTAATACTTATTGGCCATGGCTCCCCCACATTTATAAGGCATTGCTCTAGCCTGCCAAAGAGCTCATACGCAGCTGGAGAAGGCTGACATAAAAAAAAAAATGACCAAGTAACATGGTAAGTGTAAATGGGGTAGATGCTCCTCTATCATGGGGCAATGAGAAGCAGATCAGTCAATGGCATGTGTGTGAATGTGGAGAGAGTCAGAAGTAACAGAGCTGGGGGAGGCAGAGAGCGGATGCTGGTTAGAGAAAACCGTCAGTAAAGACAGAGTAAGAGTTGAATTTTGAAGGTTTAAAAGAAAAAAAAAACTTGTCAGGCAGGAAGAACATTTCAGCCAGAGGAAACAGCATATGCAAAGAAGTTGAAATAGCACTGCAGATGTTCAGGAAGCCACAAAAAGCACAGCCTAGCTAGAGGGTAGGGTTTGGTGTGGGATGGGAGAGGGAGGCAGGAGACCATCTGCCCAGGAATGCAGAAGTAAGCAGTAACCAGGCTGGGAAGGAAAGTGACTCTGTGGTGGGAAGATTTAAAGATATCCAGGGTCTTGTGGGTCTGATTAAGTGAGCGAGTGAGACAGAGAGAGACAGAGACAGACAGAGAGTGACAGAGAGAGAGATTTAGAAAGAAGAATTGGGCTGACACACTTTGGTGCTGTAACAAGATTCCTCTGAATCAGAGGTTTTCAAGGGATAGTCCCTAGACCAGCAGAATTAGCATCACTGGGAACTTTCTAGAAAGGCAAGTTTTCATCCCCCACACCAGACTTGCTGAATCAGAAACGCTGGGATTGGCATTGCTCGGGTGATTCCAATGTGGGATCAAATTTGAGAACCACTGGTCCAAATCAGACAGTTCCTCTTAAAGTTTGGATGGGACAGGCAGATAACAAGGCAACTGGAGAGGTCAAATAGAACACAGACCTCACTCTATTTGCTCAGTTAAGGACTAAGTTATAGAATTCTTCCTTAAGTGATTTGAAAAGCAGGCAAGAGGTTTTCTTGAGGAAAAAGTAATTTGAATGATGAGTGCAAGTTAGACAGACAGAGAAGGGGAGTATTTCATAGATAATCCACAGATCAATAGGTAAACAGATACGTTCGAAAAACAAGTAAGTCAACACTTTTAACAAAACTCTATGGAGCCTCTATCATGAGCAATACTCTCTCCCAGGTGCAAGTAGGAGCAGAGAGTAAAACATGTCTTCAAGAAATAAACCAGTGAGCACTCAGACATCTGCAATTCTCCCTTGTTAATACTTATCCAGATACAGTGGAAAATTTCTGTCTAGTGCCCTAATCCTTCTTTGGAATAAAACAGCACAGATTTGGTCCATGGAATCTCTGGGTGCCTGTTCTTTCACCTGGACTCGGGGTTGGTGAGGGAGGCGCTGGCCATTCTCCATGTGAGAGTCCTCGCACGTGTGGGTGGCTGGTTGGCAGCAGCTGCTGCAAAGAAAATCATTACTTTACAGAAATGGAAACCTATTTCCTCCAAGGCTTAATCAAGACAAAAACAATCTAAATCCCATTAAAACACATTTGATCAATTCTCCCCTGTGTTCTCTTGTGGAGAAGATGGATTATCTCAGTCCCTCTTCTTCACCCCTTCCTGGAGCCATGCCAGATCTTTTTCTCTCTTCATATTCAGCCATGGGAGAAGCTTTTTTTTTTTTTTTTCTCATAAAATCAGGAGTTGCTATGCAGTCACTAGGTGATCTTGATGAGATCTGGAATAGAGAATGGTGAAGGAAAAAATATTGCATAGGTGAAATCCCATGGTCACAGGAGGTGGCTATAAGAGTGACTATAAAAGGAAGCCATTCCTGTACTCCCATAGATGACTCTCCTGTTTTGCTTTTGGTTTTTTGCAAAGCATTTTCTGAGATAATTAAATCCATAAATCTCTCTCTTTTTCTTGGACAAATCTAATTCAGGCTAGTATAGCATTTACTATGTCTAAGATATTTGTCCAGGTGCTAAGAGGAATATAAAGTTTAAATAAATAAGACAGGACCTTGCCTCTAAGAAGATTACCATGTAGTACCTGAAGATGCTTATAAATATGCTAACCACAGACTAAGGCCAAATGTAATAGGTACTAAATAGAAGTGTAAAGCAATACTACTGGGGCAAAATGCTGTATAATATTGGGAAAAATTAAGGAAGACTTCCTGGAAGAGGTGGCATTTGAGATGGTTTTGAAAAGTAGAGATTGGGGAAATAAAAATGGAGTATGACAAAAGGGAAGAAGGCATTGCAATTGAAGGAAATAACATGAAAAATCACAAAGTCATGAAACCTGTAACATTTTAGGGAAAGTGAGTAGTGAGACAGCATAACACAGCAGCTGGAAGGGTAAAGAGGGAAATGAGGTGTGGAAGGGCAGTTGGGCTCAGAGTCAGGTAGATCTTGAAGGCTATGGGTTCGCATTAAACTGGAAGTAGGAGTTTGCACTAAACATTTATAATCTTGAGAATGAGAATATAAATACATCTTGGTGTTTTTGTTTTGTTTGTTTTTGTTTTTTTTGCACGGAAGTTGATAGGTTGGGATCTGGAACATACTTCTTGGTTCTAGAAAATTTCATTGAGTCCATGCACCCCTTTCCAGAGCCAACATTCCATTTATCTCTGTAATAAAAGGTATCTGTTCTCCCCCTCAGAGAGTTTGGTGGGGGGGAAGCTTAGCAGTGGGGACTTCTGTTTATCATTTTCATTTTCCACTTGCTATAGGAAAAATCCTCCTTTTTTGCTTGCTAATTCGCTTCAGAGAAACAGACTGGTCCCCAGCTGTTGCAAAACAAGAACGTGATTCCTAGAAATGTAACCATTAAAACAAAATTTTATTATATGGAGTTTGAGCAGCATCTGACCTTCCTTCTCATTTCTGCGAGCTGAGATTCCAAGCTCCAGGATTCACAGTCTCCATGTGATACTCCTTCCACGTGTGCATAGTCTGGTTGCTAAGCCACGGGGAGAGCACAGCTTAATGCAGTTTTCAAAAGATCAATTACTGTTTATCCAGTTTTGTATCTGTGCCCTTCTAAAACAGAATAAAGCAAATCCTTGTCTACCAGGCTCTGTATGAGGGCTAGTTGGTCCTGACTGACAAACTTTAGGGCAGCTGAGAGTAACTTTAGACGGCAGACTGAGGGTTGATCGAACCTACTAGAAGACTTCCACTGTGCATGAACCTAAGTCTATAGAGATTTGAAGGGAAACCCATGAAACAGGGCGGATGTAATCAAATATAAATGGACATGGAAATCCTTTAGAGGAGTTAAAATCTGGAAACATATGATGTTGTCCTACTTTAAAAAAATATATCATTACTTGGCGGTGGTGATGGTGGTGATGTGTGTGTGTGTGTGTGTGTGTGAGACAAGTGTCAAAGAAAGGCTATATGGTGACCAGGCTTGGAGAAGCCAACTGCTGATGTGAAGGATTTCAGGAAGTTCTTGAGAAATACATACAGTAAAGAATCTGAATCAATCAGTTAAGGCTTCTGGGAAGCTTCTAAAACAGTGGTTCTCAAACTAGCCTGAACATTAGATGTCTGGGATGGTTTCATGAAGCCCTATGCCCAACTGCCATCTATACACTAAAGGGGCAGGTGTAAATTGATACAGCCACTTTTGAAAAACTTCTGGAAGTATCTACTGAAGATATACACATGTATCCTCTACGGTTCAACAATTCCATTCCTAATATTCAGTAGAAGTGCATGATGTGTTTACCAAAAGACATGAAATGTAACAGTAACATGATTGTAATCGGTCAAAACTGAAAACTAATCAAATACCCATTGCTATAATATTAAACAACAGTGAGAAAGAACTAAATTGATATACCTGGATATGGATGACTCCTGCAAACACAATGCTAAGCAAAAGACACCAGACACACAAAGAGCTACATATTGCATGATTCTATTTAAATAAAATTTAAAGGAGGCATAACTAACCTACGCTGTTGGAAGTCAGAATGGTTACCCTGGGAGGGTATAATAGCCAGAATGAGGGACACAAGGAGCTTCTGGGGTGCTGGTGATGCAGTTTCTTGATTTGGAAGCTGATCACAGAGGAGTGGTCACTTTATGAAAATTCATTGAGCTGGGCACTTATGATTTGTTCACTTTTAAGGTATAGTATACTGGAATAAAAAGTTAAAAATAATTCCAAATAGCATGGTAGAAAAGACACAAACTCAACAGAACAGAATAGAAAGCCCAGATATAGACCCACATAAATATGGTTGATTGATCTTCAACAAGAGAGCAAAAGCAATTCAATAGTGAAAGGATAATCTTTTTAACAAACTGTGCTGGAACAAATGACAATCTACACGTAAAAAAAATAAATAAATAAGTTTAGACACAAACCTTATGCCATTCACAAAAATTAACCCAAAATAAATCGTAAACTATAAATTTTTTTAGAAGATAGCATAGAAGAAAATCAAAGTTACCTTGGGCTTAGTTATGAAATTTTAGATTCAACACCAAATGCATGATCCACGAAAGAAAAAATTAAGTTGGACTTTATTAAAATTAAAATATTTTGCTTTGTGAAAGACACTGTTAAGAAAATAAAACGATAAGCAACAGATTGAGATAAAACATTTGCAAAACAGATATCTGATAAAGGACTTGTATCCAAAAGGTTTAAATAACTCTTAAAACTCAGCAATTCAAAAAAAAAAAACAAAAACCACCTATTAAAAATTGGCAAAAGATCTGAACAGATACCTCACCTAAGAAGATATACAGATAACAGGTAATCATATGAAAAGATGCTCAACATAATTTTTCACTAGAGAATTGCAAATTAAACAACAGTGGGGTACCATTACACACCTATTCAAATGGCTAAAATCTAAAAAACTGACAATGCTAAATACTGACAAGGATGCAGAACAATGGGAACTCTCGTTCATTACTGATAGGAATGAAACATGGTTCAGCCCCTTTGGAAGACAGTTTGGCAGTTTCTTACAAAGTTAAGCATAGTCTTATACAACTGGGCAGTTGTGCTCCAAAATATTTACCAACTGAGTTGAAAACTTATATGCAAAAACCTGAACACACATGCTTATAGCAGCTTTATTCATAATCACTAAAAACTGGAAGCACAGTATGTCCTTTAATACATGGACAGATAAACAAACTCTGGTACATTCATACAATGGAATATTATTTAGCAACAAAAAGGAACGAGCTGTCAAGCCACAAGAAGACATGGAGGAATCCTAAATGCATATTGCTGAGTGAAAAAAGCTAGTCTGAAAGAGCTGTATACTGTATGATCCCAACTATATTACATTATGGAAAAAATAAACTATAGATATACTAAAAAGATCAGTTCAGAGGGGGTGGGGTGAAGGGTAATGAATAGGTGAAGTACAGGGGATTTTAGGGTGATGAAGCTATTCTGTATGATACTGTAATTGTGAATATGATATGCATTTGTTAAAATTCTTAAAACTGCACCACACAAAAAAGAGTGAACTTTAATGTGTGCAAAATTTAAAAAACTTACTTAGGACGTTAGGTGATTCCGGTAAAGAATGCAAACTGTGTATTACACATGCATGATACAAACTCAGTGGGGTTGGGGGTAAAGGACTAACTTAGGTAACTTTAGAAATAAATGGAGTTTGTAAGGCTAAAGGCAAAAGGAACTGCATATAAGCACTTCAGCTCATAAAGTTGTCTCCCATGGGGGTAAAGGTTAACATTTCTGAGAGTGCTATACCTGTATACTGGAAGTGACCGATTATAGATGGTTGATGGAGGGAGGTGGGTTTCTCACTGCTGGAGTTGGAGGTTATAATAAAGGGAGGAAGCTGATTGGCAGCAACATAGATGAACGTAGAGATTATCATACTAAGTGAAGTAAGTCAGAAAGAGAAAGACAAATATCATATATCACATATATGGAGTCTAAAATACGACACAAATGAACTTACGTACAAAACAGAAACAGACTCAAAGATAGAAAACAGTCATATGGTTACCAAAGAGGAAAGGGGATGGGGGAGGGATAAATTAGGAGTTTGGGATTAGCAGATACAAACTACTATATATAAAATAGATAAACAGCAAGGTCCTGCTGTATAGCACAGGGAACTACATTTAATATCCCATAATAAACCATAATGGAAAAGAATATGAAAAAAATGTAAATATATTTATAACTTAATACTTTGCTGGACACCAGAAACTGACACAATATTGTAAATCAACTATACTTCAATTAAAAAAAAAAAAGGAAAGAGGCTAGAATCATTCATAAGGTAACAGATTAGAGTCGGAGGCATTATAACTCACGTATAAGCTAATATATGGATCAAGTGGTTCGTTAACTGGAATAAATACATTAATGAACGAGGTTAATATTAGGGAAAACTGGGGGGTTGGGGTGCATAGGAGCTCTGTACTAACAGCTCAACTTTTTTATAAATCTAAATAGCTCAAAAACTAAAGTCAATTTTAAAAAAGACTCTAAAAATCAAAGTCTACTAATAAAAAAAATCTTTATAATGCTAGGTGAGTAGACTTCACTATCAGTTGAAGGCTTTAAGAGCAAAAATAGAGATTTCTTAAAGAAGTTCTGCTTCAAGACTATTGCATAGAAATCCTGCGTGAAGTTTCCAGCCTACTGAGCCGGATTTTGGACAGACTGCAGCATCAACTCTTAATTAAATTTCCAGCCTGCGGATTTTGGACTTGACAGACCCCACAATCATGTAAGCCCATTTCTTAAATGTCTCTTTCTGTTTCTTCCCCGTCCCCTGCCACCCCTAATAGTCCTGTTTCCCTGGAGAATCCTGACTGATATACCCACTGAGCCCTCTTAAGACCAAGGCTCAGAACTGAAACATGGTCAAATAGTCAAGCACAAAGAGGAAGGCAGGGTAATGCTGTCTGTCTGCCCATAATGAGGATATAGCAAAGGCATGGACGCAGGGAGGGAGGAATAACTGAGGCCAATAATGCAATCTCCTGTGCTAGGGAAGAATTTCTTTTTGCAGAAGCAATACTTATATTTGAGACCTAAAAAATGAGTAGCAGTCATTCCAGAAAGAAAAGGGAGAAGAAAATTTCAAGCAGCAAACATAAGGTGGGCAAAGGCTTGAGGAGAGAAAGAGTAGGGGTACATGTCAAGAGACAAGTGGTTACTAGGAGAAGTGGGGAAGGATGCTGGTGATGCCACAGTGCATGGCATCAGAGTAAGATTTCAGACTTTATTCTAACTGTAAAAGAAGCCACAGACACGTTCTATGTTTTAAGCACAATAGTGAGATGATAAACTTGCATTAACATCTTTTTTCACTCTAGCTGTTATATGGAAATTATATAGCGGGAGAGCATAAGATTATGTTGCAATAAGAAACTATTGTAATAGTCCAGGCAAGAGATAACTTTTTTTTTAAGACTGAGTGGTTGTAATAAAGAAGAATATTTATATAATAAGTAAAGAATTTATATATATATATTTAATTCTTTATTTATTATATAAATATTCTTATTTATACAATAATTTATTATATAAATATTATATAAATTTATAATATAAATATATTTATTTATATTTATTATATAAATATTCTTATTTATTATATAAATATTATAAATAAATATTCTTATTTATATAATAAATTAATTAATTAATAAGAATATTTATATAATATATATATTGTAGATAAAATTAAATAGAACTTGGTACTCCTGGATGGAGATGTCATTTACTGAGAAGGAAAACATCAGAAGAGAATCAAGTTTGGGAGAGATCTATAAACATACCTTTCATGTAATTACTAAGAATTCCTTAAGGGATAGGGTTCATTTAAATCAAGGATGCCGTTTATTTTATAAGTATTGAACAAACAACAGGGGATGCTAGCATACTACCAGCTTGAATAAAAGTTTAAGCTTATTTTTCTCACTACTTCATGAAACTCATACTAGAAAATTACTTTTTAATGTGTATTTTGAGATACGTTAATATAAATGAGCTTAGACTAATTTAATAATTTGTTGAGTTTGTATAATGAGCTGGAGTTTTGTGTCATATTAACTGTTTCAAACAAAGGATCCTCTGCAAAGGATGTTTATAAAAGATGGCAGCACAACTGGAAGATGCCTTCGTGAAGTTCCAGGGCAGTGGACCTCAACATGATCGTTAATGCCAGAACTTTACAATGAATTGTTCTCATCTGTTTCCGTGACAGCCATTGAAACATTTGCAAGAAAATACTTTAAGGTAGGTATGTGTCATAGAGCACATCTATTATTAAAAAGACTGGTAGAAAAATAGAAATGTAAGAAGCGCTAAAAGAGAAGGAATATAGTTTCCCTGACTGCATGCACTATCCACGTGCTTTCCTTGGAAAAGCGACATGATTTCTTTTCTCTTCATTTAGGAACTTTAAGAGACGTTATCAGTTCAATAGAAGTGGAATCATTCTTTCTTGTTTAAATCCTACTAATAAGACATGTCTTGCACATAAATATGAGGGATAGGTTTACATTATGAATATTTTCATAAATATTCAACTTTGAAAACCTTCAAGTAAATTTATGCATCTCCATTTTTAGGAAATGAATACCCGAGAGAAGTTCCCACGCATAAAAGTCAAAGAAGGAATAGATAAATGGGTGGATTTCAGTGCAGTGTGGGTGGGGAAACTTTGCCTGGCAATTGAGTGGTAGGCAACTAGCTCTTAATGTTCTATTTAAAAGAGGTTGGAAGTCATAATTCAAAACAATAGATACATTTATATTTAAGTAAGGAGCATATTTATGTGCAATTTGTATTATGCAATAATTTGCATATTATATGCAAAATGTATTATCCTGAGATTTTTGAAATCCAGAATATTTCCAACAGCATTGTGAAACTACAACATGAAGAATTGCCTTTGAATAAAGAGGAAGCTGCCCAGCTCTTCTCTTTTGTCCTAAGGGTCTGTGGCAGTTACGGTGAGGTGCTTCTCAGACCTCATTTCAAAAGAGAATCTGCCGAATTGAGGGCAATCATTTAACAGCCTCTTGCTGCATTATCTTCAGGTTCCATTACAGCATTGAAGCCAAAGACATGTTCTCTCTACGCAGCACTAGCCTATGCCTAAGTGTGGTGATGGAAACAGGGCTTGGTCATCTCTCTGCAGTGTGGAGATCCTCTGATGAGTGACTTGCTCTGCAGCTCCACATTGAGCTGGCTGAGATCTCAGAGCTGCACTTCAGTCTGGGATTGTTCCTGTCTAGTCTTCTTTCCTACTGTCTCTGTTTGCACAGGTATTAAGCCTGCATAATGATCTAAAGTCTTCCCTGCCTACTTCTGCTCCTTCTCTCCTATCTTTCATAGATAATCCCGGCCTCTCCAATACATCTATTGCACTTTTACTTTGTTTTGGCATCTGCTTTCCTGATCTGGAGCAATCTCTGATCACTTTGGTGTCCAAATTCCCTCTTATCTTATCTACTGTCACTGTTCAAGACCTGTCTTAAGCCTGCATTTGTTTAATTGAGTTTGATTCGTATTAAAGACATACAAGTGACAACTATAAGTCAGGCACAGTGCTAGGCATGCTAGCTGTATCAAGATGAATAAGACACAACATCCATTTGCAAAAAGTTGGGAGGGGTTGAGGGAGGGTAAGGAGAAAGGGATGAAAATGTGACGCACAGAGGCTTTGAGGGGCAGTGAAACGTTTTCCATATGGAACTGTATCAAGTGATTCCAAAGTCCAAAAAATGTTTAACACAAAAAGTGAATCTTCATACAAACTATGGACTATAGTTACTAATAATGTGCCAAAATTTGTTTATTAATGATGAATGTTACAAACGCAAGGCATCATTCTGATGCGAGATATCAATAATAAGGGAAAGTGTGTGCAGTGGAAAGGGCTGAATATATGGAACTCTGTGTACTAGCTGCTCAGTTATTGTCTAAGTCTAAAAATGTACTAAAACAATAAAATTTATTAATTATTTTTCAAAAGAACCTATTGGCCTTTTCTTCCAATATGATTGCAGACTTTTCACCATTTCTCTTATCCTTGAACTTCGTGCTCTACAACCTGTTCGTTTATTCTTAAAGGCAATGTAAGTATATAGTTTAATCCTTTATCTTTCAGCAAGCCATGCTCCAAGATTTTCAGCTTCCTTCCCCAAATATTTACCAGAGCATTTTTCAAAATAAGACTGTGGCCTTCCTAAGAAACACATTGGTGCCGGATGGAAATTTTTTTTTCACCCTGCTACAAATCTATGTTAATAGTCTCCTCTGACAGACTGATAACGTGTGATCATGTCTTGTTAAGGATCAAATAATACTGATTTTGTCATCAAATGTGCAAAATGAGGAGCTGTGATGACTATAATCATTTGCCTGTTTGAAGATTTGTTAGATGTTAAAAATTTTCTGCCTCATTTTTTTTCTTTCTGGTCACTCTTCGTTGTGTTTCCTTCTTTACTGAAAAGAGAATTCATGCACATACAGGTACACACGCACAGACAGCACACACACAGACCCACACTCATACATCCCCACAGTGATTCTTGAAACTTACAACATATTAATTGTTCTTAAACTATAGGCAGTGAGCCAGAGGAGGACAAGTCTCCTGGACTGCCTTCCAGTGGAGGATGCACTTTTCTGTAATTTCATTTTATTTGTATTCCTACCTAAAAATCTGTTCTCTCTAAAGTTTGTGTTTTAAGCCAGCATGTTGGGTATTTTGACCCTTTTTTTTGCTTTTAGTAGTTCCCATCGTTATGAATTCCTAAATCTTCACAGTAGCTTGAATTCCTTTGGATTAGTATCTTGTTCATCTTGAAAGGATTCACCTTCCATGTGAGTTTGATGAGTTGGATGTTGGATGTTCTGGTCATAATAAGCTTGGCCAAAGACATGGGCTTTTGGCGCGTTATTGTGTACCCCATTTGCCCATTCAACACACCAGAATGTCACTTAAAATTTTCAGGTACGGCCCAGTTTGTTCCAGTAGGCAATAACGAAAATGTGTGGAATGCTTGTAGACTTGCGATTTTGCAATGGTAATGAAAACAAGGTGAAATGATGGAGAAGGACCAACCCACACAGTGGAATGACAACAAACACATTTGAGGGAAGTACACACATATCAAACACCTATAATAATATACAACGGGGTTCTGCTTTGCAATGCAGCCCAGCTGAGGATAAGGGAAAGGTCTCTGCTTTGCCATGTCCCTGGTGTATGGAATTTCCTATAGCATTATTTTCCACTGCTTGCAGTTCCTGGAGTGGCTGTTTGTGTCAATAAATCTATATATGCTCCATTGAAGATAACTATTTCTTTCTGCATCCCAAACTTAGCTGACTTTCCAATTTTGAATAAAATGGTCCCTGTCAACTCAGTTTTTGTTATGGGCTGAATATTTGGACCCACTATCTCTCCATTTACACATTGAAGCCTTAATCCCCAGTGTGATGCTATTAGGAGGTGGGGCCTTTTGGAGGTCATTAAGTTAAAATGATGTCATGAGGGTGGTGCCCTCTTGATGGGGTTAGTGCCATGAATTAATTACTCTCTTAGATGGCTTCTCGTAACCTAAAACTTGCTATTTTTGTCTGAGTATAACAGGGCTGCTATCTCTAAATTTTGCCTAGCTGTCTTTTTAAAAAAATTTCTTCTGATTTACGAGGGATGATTTCCAGACTGACTGGAGGTAGAAAGGCTTCCTTAGGTCTTGCTTCCTTATATGTGAAGCAATATTGTAGGTCTCTGATCTCTTGATCTTGCTTTAAGGTCCCTCAATTTTTAATGAGATCATCCAACCATTCCCTTTGGTCCTGATTCAGTAATAATTTGGTCCTTATTCTTGTGACCTTCTCAGGAGAAAGCCCCTGGTGAGCTTCACAGCAGGTCATGGTTGTGTCGGTAGTGATACTGATCCTATTTTTTCTTGGTACCACTGCCCTGGGCGAAGTGACAGGGAGAGAGACCCCAGCCTCTGGACCTTCAGGGAGGGTCCCAGCAGTCATTCTCTCTGACCACCCTGCAGCTTGGCCCTTTGTCTCTGTACCAGACCTTGTTCTGCTTATGAAAAGACTTCAGCACACTATACCCATTCTGGTTCTGGTGGAAATAAATGTATTTTCTGGGGGACAAGAAGTACCTATTAATTTTCTGGCGAAGGCACTTAAGAAACCTGGGGGGGGGGGTTGTTGTTGTTGTTGTTTTAGAAAAAAACATTCTCCCTCCTTGCTTAATATTCTCCTTGCAAACTAATATTCTTACCTTGATTCACTGTATATTGATCACAGCATAATATTACTCTTCCCAAAATTCCTGCAACTCAAGTGCAAAAAATATATGAGTTTCCTTGTGTTGAAGAGGAGGATTTTAAGACAGTGAGTCACCCAAGAGCACACAGGAAGTCCGTATCTGCCATTCGTTGGAGGAGCCGGAACCTCAGGGGAATTGAGCACAGCCTTTGTTGAACTTGTAATAAATACCCTTAGGAGTGCCAGGCTCTCTGGGGTGAACTGAAAACTAAAAGAAAATCTGTGGCTGCAGACTGTAGAGTTAAGGATAAAATTCCAATATGTGGAAATCATCTGGCTAATAATGCACCAGAGCACCACATGTTAAATAATAGTGCTGAATGTCGTGGTACTTAAAGTTTTTAAAAAGGGAAGCGATTTACCAGTAAAAGCTTTATGGAGGGGGTAGGGTATAGCTCATAATGGTAGAGCACATGTTTAGCATGCACAAAGTCCTGGGTTCAATCCCCAGTACCTCCATTTAAAAAATACACAAAAACTACTAATAGATAAATAAATAGACCTGCAGACCTCTCCACAAAAATTTTTTAAAAAAAATTTTTTTAAAAAGCTTTTGTGGAGGAGGTGTTGTGCTGCAGCAGAAAGGGTACAAACCCTGGAATCAGATGATGAAAATATGAGTCTCTATTATTACCAATTAGTTCAAGGATCTCAGGCTAAAATTGAACGTCTCTGAGCTCAGTTCCTTTATCTTCAAAATGTGACAGATAATGTCTACCTCTCATGGCTGTGAGACTTAAATGTGATAATTACTGCAAAGTATGCTCAATGGATGGTAGTATTAGGGGTGGGGTGGAAAGATTTGATAAACAGGATACAGACTGAGGTGGAGGAGTCACAGGCTGCCCTGCGACTGGTCCGACTTAACCCATGGTTAGCGATTTCCATCTTGTCTAAATTAGCGTTTCCTCAAGAATGCTCCGCGGATGGTCAGTACCAGGATCACCGAGTGCCTGTTGAAAGCGCCAATTCAAACCAGGGCCTACTGAGTCTAAATGATTTACAAGCACCACAGGTGAGTCTAATGTAAATTGTCTAGATACAGTCAAACTGAAAGTCTTCCAAAATGGCTAGTCAGGCAATTCCCACTTCCGCGGAAGGTGAATTAACGGAGCTGCATAACTTGTAGAGGGTCTTAGTCCTTCCTGATTCATCAGAAAACCGTACTCACCTCTTCTGATCCTACCCAATATTTTTCTGGATACACCCCAAGAACTTTCAACTTTATGTGCCTCAAGCGGAACTCATTATGTCTAACTCTGACCCTCTCCCTCCTCCTCTCTGTCCATCAGGTTATCAAGCCTAACCTCTCGGCACTAGCTTTGGCTTCTCTTTTTCCAACACTCTTTACAGAATCTCCCTGCTGATTCGTCCCAACTTCATGAAAGTTCTTTCTTCTCAGGGGCAATCAAATCCATCCTTCTCTCCTGACTTCCGCTGTCACTGCCCTCATTCTCATTGTGAGTGCTAAAATGCGTGTCGCTTCCTTTATTCCTAAGCTGTGGTATTATTCCTTCATTTACAGAATATTTTAGAAAACTATGTTTTGAAAAAATGCAGGCTCTGCCTTGTGACACGCAAACATCATATCATGTCACTCCCGTGATTACAGTCCACCGCCAATGCCCCGTTGTCACAATGATGGTGTTCCTGTCCATCACGTATGAGACCTTTCACCATCTGTCCCTCATCTCTCTCTCTCACTTCAGTTCCTGCCGCTCCATACTCTAATCCAGTCGTGCCAAACTACTCACAGTACCCTGTCAGTCACGCCATTTCCTATTCCTTATCTTTATGTAAATGCTTCCTCCCCACCCTTATCTAGATCCCGAACTCATCGTTCAACTATCAGTCCAAATGTCTCCATTTCTGTGAAGTTTCCTGTCTGCTTCCTCTCCTCCCCTATGAAATATTTTTGTCATAAATTCAATAAATATTTAATGCACACTCGTAAGGCAAACGTTATTCTCGGTGCTAGGGATGCATAAATCTACAAAACAGATAAAACTCCCTTTGCTGTGGAAGCTTATAGTCTATGAGGAATGGAGTGGGGTGGATACCACTCTGTCTTTGTCCTAACTAGATGGTGGTCGCCTTGATTTGCATGAGATATTTGGTCTTTGTAATCCCAGCACTTGCATACAGTAAGTACACAGCAAATTGTTTTTTAAATAAATAAGTAGTGTCAAACACTTCCCTGATGTTCATGGAACTACAGGCTTCAGAGAAGTCAGAATATCCAAAGGACGTGGAGGAGAAAATTAAACACAAACTTGAACGACTTCTTAATCTTGCCAAATTTCCTTATGTTTGCACCTTTCCTTCTGTGCAGTTCAATAGAGTTTCCACTGTGTAGCCCAGAGGCATGTAAATTATAAGGAACACGGCCTTTAGCCTTGTGGGACATGTCAATCGTTTAAATAAGTTAAACATTTGATATTACTTTTCTTCTAAAGCATCGATTACCTTGCTTAGAGAAGACTTGACAGTGAGGCATTCTTAAATGTACAGAGGTCAGCTTTTGTGGCATAAGGAAAACCTTGAAAGGGTCGATGAGCATACGCTGAGATGTATGGAGAAATAAGCCTGATCCCAGACTGGTTTTGTGAAGTAAGATGTCAACTTCCCCTTCAGAAAGCGAATAGGTGATTTAAGGAAGAATTCATAGGTAATTATATGGAATAAATGAGATGGGAGTATGGTTAAGACAATTATGAAAGATAACTCAAGTGCTGCTAAGTACCATATTCTAGGTAGACATTGCCAGATGTCCCCTGGGTAGCAAAATCACCCTGTTTGAGAGTCGCTGGTCCACATGGATAAAGACAATGTATAAAAAGGCAGAAAATAGATCAAAGCAGAGCAGGACAATGAGCTGCTGACCCTCCCAAATCTTAAATACATAAACCCTCCTCAAGAAAGGCAGCATGGTATAAGGGAAGGAATGTAGCCTTTAAACTCATTCAGCCCTGCGTTGTATCCTGGCTCTGCTACCTAATAGCTGTGTATGTCTGGGATTTGTTCTTAACCTCTATGCGTCTCTGTTTCTTATCTGAGTTACTGAGAAGATGGACCTACAGCATCCAAAGACTGACTAAAGGCCTGGCACATAGTGAGTGCTCAACAAAAATGAATTCCTTCTTCCCTTCTGTTGTGTTGGGAGTGGATGCAACAGGAAGCCCAGGGAATTGGATAGGCTTTCTGGCAACATTCTCCTGGGATGAGTAAGCAACTGGAGGAGAGAGTTCTGTATTTCCTGGGTGAAGAGAGGGTAGAGAAGAGGGAGGGTAGTGGTAGTGCCTTACTGGGTGGGTAGGGATGCCAAGCCTGAGAAATAGAAGCGGAAGACCATTCCAGAGCCTTGGGAAATGACAGTCTGAGTCAGAGGGAATTAGAACAAGCAACATCAACATGCATTCAAATTTAATTTAAAAGGGAAAAACAAGGCACAAGCGAACATTGCTCTCATAACATGCACTCAGCTCTCTGACGAGCCTCGTTTGCGCGTGTATCTCGCAGTACCACCTATTCGTCCTTTGCCACATTTGCTCTTGAGTGGGAGCCTGCCATATGGTGCCATTTGCTAAAGGAGTTTTGGGGACAGGTGTTAATCAAAGATACTGCCCCCATCACACCCACACCACACACACACACACACACACACACACAGAGTCACACACAATTTCCCCCAAGGGAGAATTGCTATATTAGGCAAAACCTGTAAACACAAGTCACAGCCATAAAATGGTAATCACTGGAAAATGACTGCGTGAAGCAGGGCAGACTCACTGCTCTACTTACCTAATTACTCTGCCCTTGAGATATTTTTGTTTAAAGCCAGGAAGATAAGAGTAGTGTTGCCATAGCAACCTGCTGTTGGATGTTGTTTAGTATCTCCAAGTGGATTAAATCACCCACAATCCCCCAACAGTGCTCTAGTGACATAATTTTTAACATCCTAGTGCATTTTCCCACTTGCTTTCTACAAAGTAAGAGTAGAAACTGGATGGCGATTGTCAAAAAGCCCCTGCCATTTCTACATGTTTCTAACCAGGCTTCAAAGAGAACACATTTCAGAGAGCAGATCTGAATTATCAGGAGGACCTCTGAAACTGAAATCAGAAGATTTGTACTCCAGTCTTAGTTATTACTTCCTAATTATTATCCTCAGTAATTTCCTAACTTAATCTCTCTGAAGTGTATTTTCCTTATCTGAAAAAAACAGGCTTAAAAATTGTTTCCCTTCCCTTATCTCACCCCCAGCCTGCACCTTACTATAAGGGCCGCACAAGAATGTGTATGTGGAAGCACATGGGTGTTGTGCTGGGTCAGGAGAGAGGAGGTGGATTTTCTGGGATGTGAGCCAGTTTTCTGAAGCTCTAAGACATGGCCTTTGTGTGTTTCCTGATTTCTTGGAGGGGTTATATAAAGCTCTTTCGCACTGTGTCAGTTGTAAACTTTTGTATAAGCCATTCATTCCTTTTCTGATTATTAAGCAGAGAGAATTCTGATCTAGAGAGTAAAACTTGATATAGATTGAGAAGAATCTCCAGGTTGCTTTCTTGGATGAATAATGAAATAGTAATGAACTTTCTTTTCAAAGATTTCCAACAGTGAACTCATCCCCATTTCCTCCAGGGAGGAGGAAAAAAAAAAAGATACATTTCCTTGATCAAAATGTGAAATCATCTTAGAAGCTGATTGTGAATACGTAAGAGACTATAGCTCCTGCCCTCTTGACACAAGTAGTTTGTGTCTTCGTGGTCTGAGGGGGCTAGAATACAGCAGGTGCTCAATAAATGCCCATTCTGTGGATGGAAAGTGGTAACTGGGGGCAGAGGTAGTGAGACAGATGTCAAGATCAGATGAGAGTCATGGGGTAACTGAGTAAAAGTAGAATCTGTGAAAAAGAGAGGGCAGGGGAAATATTCTACTATGTCAACACTTTTTCCTTCTGTCCTACTTTTTGCTCAGGATGACAAGCCAGGAAGGGGAGGAGAAAAAATGATAAAAATAAAACTGGAGCTAATGACGTCCACCTCTAGTTTGAGATAGGATACTAATTTATTGCTGAAATCATGACAGAATTTAAAATGGAAAGACATGATAGCACCAGTGTTTGAAATGAGACATTGAGGTGATCAGAGCTCACACTCTGAATACTTCTTCCTTTGCCTTCCCTCCTGTCTCATCATTTGTTCGTGTCTATTTTTGAGACTAGAAGTCCTATCTTCTTTGTCCTCACATCAGCCATGATACTTTTAGCAGTATTCATTTGGAATTAGCCCCCAAGTGCAGTTAATAATAATCATGGCCTCATTTTCCAATTATCTGAAATTTAAGATGAGAAACATCTCAGCTTCAAGACTTATCACTAGAAATCTTTCTAAAGTTCACTCATCATCCATTTTCAGCCTTAAGGGAGAACATGTGAAGAGCATAATTGAATTTCTGATGACTCAGTGACTTGTAGAAACATGAGCATGACCGTTAATTCTCATTTGTCAGCGGAATAGGATCCTCAGGAGGGAGGGAAGGAACCCAGAGAAAGAGCTTGGGCCAAAGCGTGCCGATTTTAGAGCCTACTCTGGGAGCTTTTAACAATAGATTTCTAAGGCACATATGTCCCCCTATACCTTGACATTTCCTCCTAAAAGCTGAATACAGTTTCAACAGTACCACTTAAAATTAGGTTGTGTGGAGTTCAGCAAATCTACATCTTACCGGCCTTCTTCCCTCTTCCAGTTTGATCAATACAGTCATTCCTCTTGCACTTGATTAAGGCGGTCCCTACCCCTCACACTGTAGTACCTACCGAGAACCCTGAGGGGCAAGTCTACACAGCATAGCCCGGGACTTACTGTCAGTCTGTCTCTGTTCGTCCCTGTACCCGCTCAGCTTCCAACTCATTTTCCTAAAACACAGGCCCTCATGCTGTCCGCTCTATCTTCTTGCGACGAGGATGATACTTTTTAATGGATAAGACAGGCCATCTTTCCCTTCCCGAAATTCAACCCTTTGAAAAGAGCTCTGTCCTGGCCACCACCGTTCTTAGGCTTCGGTGAGGCAAAGCCAGGTGCTGAGTGCTCCAACTGCTAAGGTAGGTGAAGCAGCTGAGCTGCTGGGTGAGGGCGAAGCTCAGTAGAGGAGGAGGAGGTTAAGTCTGCTGCAGATGTCAGACAATAGAATAGAGGGGGAAAGAGAAATCTAATTAGTGCAGCTGTTCATTCTGAATCGGTAATATTTAAGATTGGAATTAATTTTCAATAAGTTTTGCTTGATTTTCTGTGGATTTGTGATTGCAGCATCAAGAGGAACCCTGGGATTAATTCAAGTCATGCTGTATTTCTTAAAATCCTAGCTATGCCTCAAGGCTTCCTTCAAATGACACATCGTCAATGAAATCTTTCCTGTTTTTGCTAAATTGATATGATCTCAGTCTTTCTCTCTCTTCCTCCTTTGAGCCCCCTTGGCATTCTGCACCTCTCTTGTGACACTCATCTGACACTATTTTGCATTATGTTATGTTTAACATTATTTTTAACTTCTTCCTGTTATAAGACTGTAAAATGCCTTCAAGGACAGATTGCAATTTTCTCCTCTGTATAGTCTGCACTTTAAAACTGCTGAATTGAATTTAGTTAAAACGAGCAACGATAAATTCTGGTGCAATGTCAATATTTTGCAGGCTCTCTCACCCTGGAGTCTCATCACACATTCTCTGTCAGTAAATAGTACCTCCATCCATACAACTGCCCAAGTTGAAAATGTAGCACACATGTTTGGTGACTTTTTCCTTCTCATCTCTTAAATCCAATAGATCAAAAATTTGGTTGATTTTACCTTCAAAATCTTTCTTTGATCCAAGTACATTTCCCATCCCCCATCATCACTCTAGTCCAGGGCCAGCAAACTTTTTTTCTGTAAAAGGTCAGATAGTAAATAGTTTGGTAGTCTCAACAGCCTCTGTTCCACATTCTTCTTTTTTGTTGTTGTTTTTACGACCCTTTAAAAAATGAAAAACATTTCTTTGCTCTTGGGCCATGCAGAAACAGGCTGCGGGCTGTGGTGTGTAGACCCCTGCTCTAGTCAGAGCCACCCTAAACTCCTCACATAGACCAATAACCTTCTACCTGGTCTCCCCACCTTTATGTTAGTCTTCAAGTTATGTTTCAAAATAATGTCTTACAGAATGCAAATCTTCTTTTAGGCCTCAGCATAACCATCATATTATTATTTAGCTGCTCTTTATCGTGCGTTCCCATGGAGCCCTTGTCTTATAGTGAATTCCCAAGGAGCAGATTGTGGATGAGGATCCACGTGTAAGTACTCACAAGAGAAACCATACAGAAGTAGAGGGATAAAGGAAAAGGTAGGGAAGCCCAATGTGTTTGTCTAGATGCTCTGAGAAGCAGGTTCCAAGATAGGATTAGGCATTCGAGGGTTTTATTAGGGAAATGCTTGAAGAATTGGGCAGGAGGGAGTCAGAACAGGCTGGGAGAGCCACAAGGCTGTGATGCAGGTCTGGACCCAAGTGACCCCGAGGAGGAAGGAAGGAAGATTGTTGGGATAGTCCAAGACTGCTTTCTAGTCTAAGGAAAATTCTCTGAGACTGTCAGATAGTCCTTGAGCCAAAGTCATCTGTCAGAGGAGCCCCATGTCTCCCACTCTCGTGTCCCTTCACACTCAGTCATAGGCTGGGAGCAGCCTGGGGGAGCGGGGTGTGGCCTTGGCACAAACTCAGTGATGCATGGCAGCTGGGTCCATCTGTCAATTCTGCTCTTTATTGTTGGATGTCTGTGAAGCATGTTCTCATGGCCACAACATCCAGCAGAGATACATTTCCATCCAAGTCTCAGCCTCAGCCTGATCAGGGGAATTCTGTAGTGTAAATTATGCCTCTGACTTTGTTTCCCTGGAAGGCAAGTGAGTCTGCTTTCAGCCTCTCCTGCCAATCATTGGGTAAGTGCCCTCAAGCTCCTAGAAAACTCCCATTTTCTGTACTTGCTACCAAATCTGCTCCAGTATCCTGAAGGAAATCATCCAAAGAAAAAGTCAGGTGCAGGCAATCAGAAATGAAGACTCCCAAAAAGTGTGGGGAGAAACTCAAAAGAAACAATAAGAGGGATTCAGGAGAAGCTTGTCAGGACACCAGTTCTTCCCTTTTTGTTCTCAACACTCTTGTAATGATGTTACCTAATGTCTGCATTTTGTACTAGATTATAATCTCCATAAGGTCAGGAATTATATCTACCTTGTTCCCTTGTCCTAGCATGGTCCCCGGAACATTGTAGAAGCTAACTCTTTGCTGAATTCTGTATAGAAAGGGCTAGAAGTCTGCTCTGCTTGTATAAACCAAATTTAAACAGTGTTGTCATTAATAGGAAGATGAATACATTTAAAGAGACATCAATGAGCAAAGTCACCTTGAGCCTTATATATGTCCTCTAACACTTGTGCTGTCAGGCTTCCCCGGACTTTGTATTCCTGAGTGCTGGTAATGGTATTTAAAGTGCAGGTAATGTAGCTGAAGCTTCATTCCTTTTTCTGTGTTCTCACTGCTTCCAGCATCCCCTTAAGGCAATCAACGGTAATAGAAGCTGTCACTTCCTGTGTTTCCATCTATGGCCACAATAGTCGATTCTCCTGTACTGATATGCTCAGAGAACTGACCTCAAGAAATCACTCATCTCATTTGCTCTCTACCTTTAAAAGTTCTTGGCTTGTGAGTCAGTTTAGGTGGTTAGAACATAGTTGCTACCCTAGGCACTGCTTTATGACCTCTGATGGTTTTTTTTTTAATGACAAAATGAAAATTAAAAACTGAACTTTACAAATGACTTCAAGTGCCTATTCTGTCACTTGCTAGTTATGTCATTTGGGACAAATCATTAAACCTCCTTGTGGTAGACTTTGTTATTGTTCAAAAAATATTTGCTGCCTCTCCTGGAGGGAATATTATCCTTACTTTCCCCCTTGACATCAAGCTTGGCTACATGATTTTCTTGGGCTAATGGAATATAAACTGATTTACTATGTGTTATTTCTAAGCAGAAGCTTTCAAAGATAGTGTATATTTTGCGATGTTCTCCCCTTTTTCTCCACCATGAACACCAGCAATATTCCAGACAGAGGCTGTTCCAGGTCAAGACAACAGCCTGTACTCCTGGAGTCAAGACAACAGTAAACACAGCCACACTTGATGTAAAAGGACATGTGGTATGAACAAGAAATAGGGCTTTGTTTTTTTAAGTGCATTTGGATTTCACGTGGGGCGGTGGGGGTTGTGTGTCACCGCAGCATAATCTAATTTATCCTGACTGACGCACACCTTATGTCTTAGTTTACTCATCTGTAAAATGTACGTTACAATACTTCTTACTGCATAGGATTACAGGTTTATTCATTGAGCAACTCTTCAGGCTTATTAAATTCAAGACAGATGCTAGGTACCAGTAGGTTCCTCAAGGAGAATTTATGGGCAGCCTCTTATCATCAGTGACTTTATAGGATAACAAAGAACACACACACATACACGCACACACACACACACGCACACACACCCCTTGACTTAATTGGGGTTACGTTCTAATTAACCCATTGTAAGTTGAAAATATTGCTAAGCCAAAAAAGCATTTAATACACCTAACCTACCAAACATCATAACTTAGTTTGTCTACCTTAAGTTTTCTCAGAATACTTACATTAACCTATAGTTGGGCCAAATAATCTAACACAAAGCCCATTTTATAGTAAAGTGTTGAATATCTCATGTGGTTTATTGAATACTGTACTGAAAGTGGACTAACAGAATGGTTGCATGGTGCAGTCTGGTTGTAAGTCTGCTGGCTGACTGGGAGCTGTGGCTCACTGCTGCTGCCCAGCATCAGGACGGAGCCTCACAGCGCATGGCAACAGCCTGGGGAAAGATCAAAATTCAAAATTCAAAGTACAGTTTCTACTGAACGCACGGCTCTCCCACCATTGCAAAGTCAAAAAATGGTAAGTCGAAACACCGTAAGTGGCGGACTGTCTGTAACTAGAATTTATGACTGAAATTGCTCAATGCGACGCTAAGTCGTGATAAAAGTACTTTGGGAAATTGAAAGAAGGAGGTACCTTTTAACTGTGAGCTCAAATGATGCTTCTTGAAGATCAGGTAGCTAAAAGCAAGGAGGCTTTTTCCCAGATAAAAATTGAGACTTGAGTCTAAGGAAGCATGGACCACTTAGGGAGAAAAACGTATTTCAGAGTATTTAGGAAGGGATTAATTAACATGAAAGGAAATGAATGCAGACAAGGTACTTGGACGTTGTGTTTCAGATAGTCTTGGTTAAGAAATTTGAATTTTATTTTGCAGAAAAATAGTAGTATTAACTTTTTGAGGCAGGTATGACAGTTTGTTAGATGAATTAGAGAGAGGAATTTAAATAGAGTTAACATGGAAGCCCATTTAATGTGTTATTGCTATAGTGTAGCAGTCAACACTTTTTTTTTTGGAAAGACCAGGTAGTAAAGGTTCTAGTCTTCGTGAGCCTTATGGTCTGTATTGTAGCTATTCAATTGAGCTACTATAGCATGAATGCAGACTAAGACAAAAAAAAAAAAAAAAAGTGCGTGGACATGGCTATGTTCCAGTAAAACCTTAGGGCTTTCAGGGGATATCCTGAGCGGAGGGAAAGCTCTTCATTCCTTCCAGCTGCTCCATGTCACTCCACTCTATATACTAATGTTCCAAAGACTTTGAAACAAGAGCATTCCCACCTGTAAAAGAATTGAAGAGGTCTGTTCCAGGAGACAGGCAAGGGGGATCTGCACCAGGGTAACGAGGCGTGGAGAGGAAGAGCAGAGTGAAAAACATTGTAGGAGTGGAATGACGGGAACAGAGGACACTGAAGGCAGTGTAGCTTTGAGACGGGAAATTATTTCAATTTTGGATATATTGAGTTTGATGTGAGAGGCAAATGAGATAATGTAGGGAAAAGTGCTTCACAAACTGTGAAGTGTTATAGAAATGGAAGGGTTATTTTAAGAGGAAATGGCTGAGACCATTTTATGACTCAACATAAATCCATCAACACTCCTGCAAAAACAATGAAATCACATGAACCATATATTGTGGGACGCCCTATCCTGTTTCTAGGTCAACACCTCAGCATTATGATACCATTTCAATTATCGTTATTTCCTTTTAAATGAGAGGCAGCTGTTCCGACAATTTGGTGTAGGTGACTATGACATTTAACGGGGTGACACTGAGCTCAGAAGCAAAGGGCAGAACTGGATAGACGCTCCTTCGATGGGTCTCCTTTTTAGAATTTTGTTGTAGTGTCTCTTTAAAACTTGACCTCTCTAGAAACAGATACAATGACTTCTTTGTACCTTTATTGTCAAGTCAAATGTTAACTATAAGTTAAAAAATGCATGGCTTTAAAAATAAGGTTTACACGCAGAGGCATTCATCCTGGCAGGAATTACCACATGAATTTATGAGACTTCTAAAAGTGTCCTTTCCTTCGTTTCTTGCCATCACTTAGATTCTGTCATTATAGCAGTGCCAGCAGAAGAGTGAAGACTGAAGTCATCAAATTCAAAGTGAACATGGGAAGGTTAATTCACTGACATGATAGAGGTTGATTCCATCGCCCTGGTCCCCTGAGAGAAAGGACGCAATGCACAAGTGCTGAATATCTTTAGAACAAGAAAGCACAGGGCATAAAGAACTTGTAATAGCTCTTTATGGCCAGGCAGAGAAACACAACACACAGGAGGGGCAGCATTGCATGGGGGGTTATGAGCATGGCCTCTGGAGCCAAGTGGCCTGAGCATCAGTCTTGCTTAATTAGTTCCTAGCCAGGTAACTGTTGATCAACTTACTTAACTTCTTTGTGGCTCAAGTCCTTCATCTTTAAAATGAGAAAATAACAATATCTACCCTTTGAGGTAGTTACAAAGGATACACTTTAATACATGTGAAAAGCTCCATAGGGAGTAGCTATTATTATGAGCTGCTGAGAAGAACTGAACAGTATAAACCTAGAGGGAGGCCCCAGATTGAAATGAAAGAGCATAGGAAAGGGGGTGGAAGTATATCTCAGTTGGTAAAGCACATGCTGAGTGTGCACGAGGTACTTGGTTCAATCCCCAGTACCTCAGTTTGGAAAAAAGAAAGAAAGGAAAGAAGGAAGAAAGGAAAGCAAGCAAGCAAGCAAGCCAGCAAGCATAGCCAAGACCCCCAAACTTGTTTTTCTTTCTAATGGCAGGGGCAGAGTGGAAGACATGTCTGGATTCAGACATTGTATGCAGTGTGAGAAACACTGAAATAAGACACAAGAAATGCAAAAGCCAGAGTTGACGAAGAAAGGAAAGAGACACTGTAAGAAAGATACAGATACTACCCAAGGCAATATACAGATTAAATGAAATCCTTATCAAGTTACCAACAACATTTTTCACAGAGCTGGAATAAAAAATGTTAAAATTTGTACAGAAGCACAAAAGACCTTGAATAGCCAGAACAATCTTGAAAAAGAAGAATGGAGCTCGGAGAATCATGCTCCCTGACTTCAGACAATACTGCAAAGCTACAGTAATCAAAACAGTATTGTTCTGGCACAAAAACAGACACAGAGATCAGTGGAACAGGATAGAAAGTCCAGAAATAAACCCATGCACTTATGGTCAATTAATCTACAACAAGGGAGGCAGGAGTATGCAATGGAGAAAAGACAGTGTCTTCAATAAGTAGAGCTGGGAAAACTGGACAACTACCTGTAAAAGACCGAAATTAGAACATTCTGTAACACCATATACAAAAATAAACTCAAAACGGATTAAAGACTTAAATGCAAGACCAGACACTATAAAATTCCTAGAGGAGAACATAGGCAGAACACTTTTGGACATAAATCTCAGCAATATATTTTTTGAACCAGCTCCTGGAGTAATGGAAATAAAGCAAAAATAAGCAAATAGGATCTAATTAAACTTAAATGCTTTTGCACAGCTAAAGACACCATCAACAAAATGAAAAGACAACCTACAGAATAGGAGAAAATATTTGTAGATGATGCAACTGACAACAGACTAACTTCCAAATTATACAAACAGTTCATACACCTTAGTATCAAAAGAAAAAAAGGAACCCAATCAAAAAATGGGCAGAAGATCAAAATAGACATCTCTCCAAAGAAGACATCCAGATGGCCAAGCACATGAAAAGATGCTCAACATCACTAATTGTTAGAGAAATACAAATCAAAACTACAGTGAGATATCACCTCACACCAGCCAGTAGGGCCATTATTAAAAAGTCTACAAATGATAAATGCTGGAGAGGGTGTGGAGAAAAAGGAACCCTCCTACACTGTTGGTGGGAATGTAAATTGGTGCAGCCACTATGGAGGACAGAATGGAGGGTCCTTAAAAAACTAAAAATAGAATTACCTATGATCCAGCAATCCCACTCCTGGGCATGTATCTGGAGAAAAATATAATTCAAAAATACACATGCATCCCAATATTTATAGAAGCACTGTTTACAATAGCCAAGACATGGAAACAACCCAAATGTCCATCAGCAGCTGACTGGATAAAGAAGATGTAGTATATTTATACAATGGAATACTACTCAGCCATAAAAAAGAATAAAATAATGCTATTTGCAGCAACATGGATGGACCTGGAGATCATCATTCTAAGTGAAATATGCCAGAAAGAGAAAGAAAAATGCCATATGATATCACTTATACATGGAATCTAAAAAAAAAAAAAAAGGACACAAATGAACTACTTATTTATAATTTAGATGACTGATTTCTTGAATATGTGTAAGCACATTTGACTGCCTGTATGATTGGATTACCACATTCTGTTAATTCTTATTTTGTGGTTGGCTTTATTCCTTTGATAACTATGTAAGTTTAAAAAGCTAAAGCTCTAAACAGTCTTTAGAAATAATGAACAGTACTGATATGTAAATTTTTTAAAATGTGTGCAGTTAAAAAAAAAAAAGAAAAGAAAAGAAAAAAGAAAGATACAGAAAGTAAAGAGTGGGTCCAGAGTACAAAACACTTAATGCCAGTACTTTTTGGAAGGTCAACTACAGACTTTGAGGAGGAAAGGAACTTAGATATTCAGTCTCACCTTTTTTTTTTTTTTTTTTTTTTTGTCAGGCAAAGCTAAACAGAACCCAGATCTGCGAGGTATCATCATTTCTCATTGTAATGAATTTTGTAATGGATTCTGTTGTTGTTATTTTCCATCAGAAGTTTCCAAAACTCTTCTTGTATAATAAAAATCCAATTAATTCACAAGTATCATGAAACTTACGGGGATCTGACTATTAAAAAAAATTAAACTGGTTTTACAACATTGATTTTAGACACAGCTACATATAAAAGGTGACACATCTCAAATTAGCTACCAAGGGAGCTTGCACACCCACTTACATGGTGCCACCACCGCTACAAACGCCCCAAGCCAAGCAATATTGAGAGCCTACTGGGAACTTAACATTGTGCGAAAGCAGCAGGAAGCACATAAAGAATTCACAAGTTTGTTCAAATGGAGAGATCGAGAAATATAAACCAAAGTGGTATACTGTCTAATTTGGCAGAGCTTACAATTGCGGGAAAGAAAAGTTGATTTTAAGTGGAATATTCACAGTAGGCTTATGGAAGGAGAAGGTCCTAAGCTGGGCATTAATGACTCTGTCAATGCTTTGAAATTTGGTAGGGTGGGGTGGGGAGCACAAAAGTTCATATATGTGTGACTTGCTCAAGTCTTCATTCTACTACATTTCCTCTTTTCAGGGTCTTGCTGGTTACTCCACCATCTGCTTCCCTGGATCTGGGATCAGTATGCTGCTTCCCCGGAGCTGGGATCAGTATGCTGCTTCCCAGCTGTCTCTTATCTACTTCTCTACCCCACTGTGGAATCATCGCTGGGCAGTTCGGATGCTTGGAAACCGTCACCAGCATTTCCCCCGTGTTCTGATCCTTGCCTTACTCTCGAGGTGCAAACGCTGAGGGACCAACACCAGGGCAGTGTAGAGGCTGTCGGAGTAGGAGTGGGGGCTCTCATAACACACTGCATAAGCTACACCGAACTCAGCATATTTGCAAGACTCATTCACATTCGTGAAGATCTCATGCTTCCCCTTCCTGTTCTCCTACCACCCAAGATTCTCTCTATTTTTGAGTGTTTGGCACTTTGCTCACATTAATGGTTTAATAACTTTTTCTGCCACCAGAACACAAGCTATTCAGTGTTAGGGATGGGATCTTATTCACCTCCCTGATGTGGGCATACACCATTCCTTATCTGGACAGTTTCCATGGTTTCCTACAAAACCTGCTGGGGTCTATTTCCCATAAAACAATTAGAGAACCTTGAAATATAAGTCACAAAACAGACATGTCACTTTCTGTCATTGTAGGTGAAATAAAGTTCAGCCCCCTTACCAGGGTTCCTGTTAAACTTCTTAACCTTATCTTATGCTATTCCTGCTTCTACTTACCACATTCTAACCAGTGTGGTTTTCCTGTGCATCAAACTTTTTCTGGCCTCAGGACCTGTGCACATGCTTTCTTTATTTGCATAACAAGCACCTTTTCCATCTTTTAAGTCTTAATTTAAATCTTACCTCCTTAAGGATGTCTTGCTTCTTCATCCAATATAAAGTAGGGTTTCTTAGTCTATTATTTCTTAAGTCATTTCCTGGTTCTAATTTTTTTCCTTAAAAGCACTTATCACAATTTATAATTATTTTGTTTATTTGCCTATATCCTTGATTTTTGTTGTCCATCTGCCCATCAGAAAGTAAGATCAAAGTGCACAGGGTCCAGTTCTGTCCCTAGTGCCTACCAGAGTACCTAGCACACAAAGGGGTCAATATATATTTGCCAGATTAATGTCTCCAGAGTGAGCGCCTTTTCAGACACATAGAAGATGCTCAGCATAAACGTTTACTTGAACCTTACTAGCAAAGGGAACAGAGTCAGATTTAAGGAGGACTTAAACAGAGGTCAGGTTGAAGCATTGTGCTGGGAGAGTACAAAGGAGGTAGTGATGGATTAGGATTAGGGGCAGAGGAAAAGAGTTTGATAGGCAGGAAACTGCGAGAATATTCCAGGTTGAAGGCACGTCAGCCTAGGTACAGTGTAGAGAAATCACACAGATCCGCGGGGAATACTCAATTGTCCGGGACTGCAGGGTAGAATATGATGAAGAAGAGACTAGAGGGGTAGGGTGAAGACTGTGCTTTAGTCAAATTATCAAAACACTGGAGTGTCATGCTAAGGAGTTTAAATTTTCATTTGAGGGCAAATGGGAGCCCATGGTTCATTTTTAAAGAGATAAATAATGATCTTGCTGTGAATCAGCATAAAATTTCATAATACATTCCTAATAATAAAAGTTATAAATTTTGAGACTCTCAAGTGTTCCTGATAACTTTTGCATACATAGTATCACATAATCTAACAACATTCATTCAACAAATACTATTAGGTAATTTGCTATAATCCCATTTTACACATTAAGAAGCTGTAAGTCACAAAGACCGCCCTAAATTTCAAGGCAACCCAGCCAGTGTGTGGAGGAGCTAGAATTAAAATCCACGTCTGCCTGACTATGAAATGCAAGCACATCCCATGACACCATGCCATCTCTTTCTACTAGCACAAGGTAAATGAACTTTTATGAAATTGCTGTTTCTATCCTGGGTTAGATCTGCTAAGAAAGATTAAATCTTCGGGATGGAGATTTTTGTGTTCTTTCTTTATTCCTTGGAAAAGAAAGATTTTCCCCCCCAGTTAATTAAGTGTCAAGTATCAGGGTGAGAGGCTCTCATTTACTGCATGTGCCCACAAAGAGAGTAGGACGCAGTTCCCAAACATAAGACATACTGGGAAAGTCCCTGTTCCCGGTGTACAGCATCCTCCAGCTGGGTATGTTTGCTTTTCAGCTTTAAAAATCAATAACTGTGAACTGTCATTGACATCCAGGCCATTGTGGTAAACAATAAAGGGGGATGGAGACTTCTAACAGCTGAGAGGAAATTGTCATCTGAGATGGTGTGAGTGCTGCCGAAGGCTGAGCCCAGGCCCACATCCTGCCCTAGTGGAGAGAGGTGCTCCTTTCTGAAACCTGATGGAAGCAAAGAATCCAATGCCTGCCACAATAGCTTATTTCCTTCCTCCTATTAGATCCCGTCAGGGCTTGAGCAATGCTTTCCTTTGTTCTCCCTGAGCAAAGGGTGGGGAAATTGGAAACCTACCTGGAGAACACGCGCAGCTTAAGTCCTGCTGTGACTTAATGTCCTCCAGTAGGAGCCAGTACTTCTGTATCCCTTTTGTCAACAGTACCTTCCAGGTGCTCAACATTTTACACTTTATATGTATTACCTCATTTGATTCTTGCAACTATCTTATGCAGTATCATTTTTTAATGATCATCTTTCACTTGGACTATTGCAGTAGCCTTCAAAAATTTTGCCAGTTTCTCTCATGCCCAAGCTCTACTTCTAGAACATAATGTCATTAAATACTTTGATTAGCACCCCCACCGCCAACAACTAAAGGGTAAAATCTGGTCTCCAGTGTGACCAGAAGTGCTATTTGGGTCTCAGACTACCCATCTAGCTTCATTTCACTCTCTCTCCCCCAAAGCTATAATCACAATTAACATCCCTATGGTCTCCAAGTAATATGTTTTCTTTAGACCTTTATGGTCACGGTAGCATAGAGGTCAATGGCATAGAGGTTAATAGCAGAAATGCTGGACTGTCTGAGCTGAACTCCTGTCACCACCGCTTAGATATATAACCTCAGGTAAGTTACTTAAACCGGCTATGTCTCATCTGTAAAATGAGGTTCATTGTAGGAGCTTCTTTCAGGATGAATTGTGAGGAATAATTGAGTTATAAATGTAATGTGCTTAAAACAGTGCCCTGCACAATCAGTGCCTAATAAGACAAGCTGTTATTATGGTGCCCTCTATTGTAACACTCTTCTTTATACACCTGCTAAGTCTCCATCTATCCTTTGATAGTCTCCTTTGTGAAAGACCCTCCAGATTTCAAAGGTTGCATTTATTCTGTATCCCCTGTGCTTTCCTTGAATTTTGTGCAAACAAGTTCATTATAGTGACACTCAACCTAGTGTTTTCCAGTTACTAAAAGGTCTTCCCTCTGAGAGTGTGAGCTCCTAAAAAGCAGATCATTTCTGATTTACATTCAGTTCACTAAAACCCAGCAGAAGATCTAGTACATAGATTCTAGTAAATATTTATGGAGTAAATATCCATTTTGCAACATAAAACTCATGAACTAGGAGCCAAAGTGCTAACTGCTGACTGGTCTACCTGCTTCCATGCTCCCCCTGAATCCATTCTCTCACAATAACTAGAATGATCAGATCAGACCCATCGCCCACTTCAGTCCTTTCAGCAGATTCCCAGGGCATGTTGGTAACGGGCAACCACTGGAACATGGCCTCTAAGTCCTTGCAGGAGCTGACCTCGACCTTTCCATCATTATTTCACGCTATTCTCTGTGTTTTCTCAATTTTCTGGCCGTGCTGGCCCCCTTTTCTTCTTTCCCACTTTAAAGAACATTTTCACTTGCTCTTACCTGGGTTTGGAATATATTTCCTAGGCTTCTCTCATTTCTCATTCCTTCTCACCCATCCAGTCTCACTTCAGATATCACCTGTTCAAAGAGTCCTTTCCTGACCACCTTGGCTAAATGAATCCTTTGCCATCTGGTTACTCTCTCTCATATCACTTGCCTCTATTCTTCATGACATGGGTAAATCTGGAATTAGTTATTTATTTTCTGACGCTTTCCACTGGGATGAAAACTCCACTAGGGGAGGGGACCTTGTCTGCTTGTTCACCGCACCAACAACAATTCTTCAAACAGTACCTGTCACAGAGTAGGTGCTCAAAAGATATGTCTTAAAGAAATGAATAAATAAAAATTAAATCTTTTGAGAATAAAGCTTCCCCGCATCACCAGAATCATCCAGGAATGACAAGTCATAGAATAATAGAATTTAACACTTTATGTGTGTCAGAGAAGGAGGGTGGAAAATCATCAAGGTATCATGATGTACCAGTCTGCGCCTCCTCAAACACAACAAGTCCCAGAGTGAAAAGTAAAGTTACCTTATGAAAAGCTTTTCCAAACACTCTTTAAAGTATTTAAATTCCTAGGACTGCAAGAAATCATCGTTAAAGAAGAGAATGAATATGAAATGACTTGACAGATTGATGGGCTAACCACAAAGTTAAAAAGACCTGGTTCTAATAGGAAGCCAGGGCAGTGAGGTTAGAGGCAGCTCCTGCTGTTCTGGAGCAAGAGAAAATTGGGCAGAGTGAGTTTTCCTGGAATAAAATGTATAAAATTAATATTATATTTTGTTATCTGCTGTGTGTACTGTAATAGTAAAGAATATCTGCCTAGCTCTTTACAGTTTAGAAATACCACTGTTTACAGAGTTTATCTCATGTGATAGGACAACTGAGGGATAGGATCGCACAGTAGAAAATCCATGCGACCTAGTGTCAAGAAACCAGCTCCATTAGTGAGAAGCTGTGACCTTAGCAAGTCGCTTTCCCTAGTTGCTCTTGGTAAAATGAAGGTGTTAAGTTATATTGTTTTAAATCCCATTCAGCTCACTTTTTGAAGCCATTTATATTTCACTCATGACAAATCAGTCTTCTCTTTGATTTATGTCCAAGATATAAAGTTCCTATGGTCTTCATTCATGTACCCAAAGTCAGATTGTTTGAGTGATCACTATCTTGGGTGCCTGGCTAAGCAATCTGGTCCATCTTTGGGTGGCCTTCTCTCCTTTTTAATTCTCTCTCCTCTTTGAAACCCTTTCTGACTGGTTCATCCCCCTAGCTCTACCTTCCTTGGCCTCTATCGTTTTGCATTGCACTGTATGCACTCCCTTCCACAACATCACCACGGGTGCCTGCCAGTTTCACAAAGAAATTCATTTGTTCTATGTTATATCTCAAAGAAAAGTTGAGCAATAGCTAATCTGATACATTTTTTTTTCTATCTTCATGGAAGAAGACCAGAGTTCCGTTTGTTTGTTTGTTTGTTTGTTTGTTTTTCCTGTAGTTTAAATGCATCTTCTGGAGATTATGGTCCTTCCACCCTTTTATTTTTCTCTGCCTCGCCTTGCTCTGCTATCCATGCACAGACGTTGGCACAGGGGTGGGGGCAGCGAGGGATGTTCAGGGTCACATATGTGGTAGGGTATGCTCTTTACCACTTTCCCTTCTGTATTTTGGGGTGCCTTTGCATCTCACTGGAACCCATCTATTTTTCATCTTCTTTATTTAAACCATTTGATGCCTCAGCTTCTTATATGTAAAGTCTAGCTCACTATATCTTATGATCAGGAAACTTTCTGCTTTCAAAATGAAAGTTGCTCATTCTGACATAGCAATTAATTTTCTCCTTCCATGCATAGCTCTCCTACGTGGAGAAGATCCCTCTGTACCTCTGTGTGAGTACTGGAGCTCTGACAAGATGTGAAACACCTGCATGATTCTTTGAAGTATTCAGTCCATCATATTGTGTAGAAAAGATACAAATTATCCAGGTGTTCAGAAGCACCTGTAGGGTCAGGTAATCTTATATTCATATTCATTGTGATCCCTGGTAACGTGCAAAGCAAACTGCATATTTTTCTTCTTTCTCTCTCTCTCAATATTTTGAAATACTAGTTTGGATACCCGGAATTGCATAAGATATAATAAGATATAAATGCACTTGCAAATGAGAACAGGTGTCTATATTTGTTCATTTATCCCCTCCTCCTGTCTTCAAGCTGCTGTTTGAAGCTTTATGCAGGAGGCATACATGCACAAAAGAGACTGTCAGTACTTGGCTGAATCCTTGTCTTAGTAAGCGTTCTAGAAAAGTATCGCACAGTCAGGCTGATTACAGGTGCAACGAATCTATTTTCCCTAAGCTAGTTTTCTGTGCTGCCAGGCATATAACTCTCTGTCATCCAGCTATTCCTCCCCCACGCCCTTGTGTGAATGTGACAACCGACAAAGCAACTTCTGCAAATCTCTGCCTGGAAACGATGATCCTGCTCACTCTCTTTTTGGAAACAGTGAGGCTCAGATTTTGGTCCATGTATGAGATGATATTTCAAATCCAAAAACGGAAGTGCTTTGGGAGAGAGTCCCAGAGTAAGCCCACGAACTCCGGCTGGCCTCTTCTCTTCCAGGAGGTGCATTCCCTTGACATTGTTTTGACAGACAAATGAATAAACCCCATGTATTGTAGCATCGTAAACTTACTGTTTTCTTTCCCTTTTCTGGAAATTCAAAACCTCAGACATCAGTGGAGACATAGAGCAAGTCTTTATTTTCTGTATGTCGGCTTTGCAGGAGGGTTTTTCTGCCTGTTCACTTTGCACGGCTGCTGGTTGCGTCAGTCCTTTCTTCTTTATCTCTTCCAGACGCTGGAGAGGCAGAAGGAGGCTGAGAGGAGCTGGTTTCACAAAGCTGCCATCTGATTGGCTGGCCGCTGGTGGCTGGGCTATAAAAGAGACCCCGACAGGACTGGGAGGGAGACGCTCAGAGGATTCTGACAGTATCTTTACCGGAGAAAAGTCAAAGTGAGCTCCAAACAGAAGCCACAGCTCCTCCTGCTGCATTTCTTTCCTAACGTGAATCCCACGCTACGCAAGATGTGCAAAGGACTTGCAGGTCTGCCGGCTTCTTGCTTGAGGAGGTAAGATTATTTTCAGCCACTAAACCAGATAGTGTTAAACTTTCAGATAGACTTTTTTAGTTTTTGCATATCCTACTTACTAACCTAGCTCTTTGGAATTAGAAACAATGTGACCAGGAGAGCATCGGCCTCCTAGCTTTCCTCTAAGACTAGCTAGAAATTGTGACTTAGGAAGTGTTCTCCCCAGATCTTAGCACCTGTGTGTTGTTGTATATATGACCTCAGTTTTGAGGACTGTTCTTATCCTCTGACCAAGCTCTTTCTAATTAAGAAGTGATAGGAAGTTTTTAACTATATAGTGGTCTGTAATATCTCTACCTGTGATTACTGTCCTTTGAGCATCACTGGGGTAGGTAGACTCATGGGTCTAGTCAATCTTGTTTGGAGAGGGTACCCTAGGATGGGGTTTGGCTACATCACCAGAAAGGCACCGCACTGTCTATGTGATGCCACGGTATGTTTCACTCTGTGTTCTTATAAGCAAATGCTACAATAAAATGAGTTTCAAAACTGGGTTTCTTTTATCTGCTTTTACCTCTGATTCTTGAAATGTCATATGTGAGTGATGGTTGAGGAGCATTAATCATAACAAATCAGTTAAGGGCTTTATGGAAGCTCTTATCTTAAAGATACAGTTTTGTCAATGCACTGTCTCTTGACTTAAAAAAAGTTAAAGATATGCAAATATTCATGTTTTTGCCTTTTTTAAAAAAGGTATAAATAAATGCTTTCAGAGGATGATCATATATTAGCTAGTAGAAAAAATACAAAACTATTGCACATTACATTAATTAATCTTACAGTTAAAGGTAAAAGTCAATTCATAGGTATACCACCCCCTTTCCTGTTCCTCTGCAAATAGAGATAACCTTAAACTTAATTTAGAATTATCTCAGAAAGCACAGTCTTTTGTGCATGCTAAAGGAGTTTACCTTTCAAGTATTCTGTCATTCACTGAGTGTGAAAAAAAGAATTCTTTTTCTTTTCACCCTTTCCTGGCTGCTTTAAAATGAAGCAGAAGGGTCTGGGAGAGGGTACCTATGAAAACAGTGCCTCTGACCTCCACCATCAATTTTCTAAACTGAATGGAACAAATTACTCCAAGCTTCAGTTAACTCATATATAAAATTAATCACACAAAATACAGGAGTGTCAGGAGAAAGTTATGCTCTGGTAAATGTTTTAGGACACAGATGAATAATTGCTCTAGAGCGTTCCCCTCAAGGAGCTGAGAGGCTGTGCTGGGGAGGTAAACTCTGTGTCAGCAGGGTGAACGGCTCCCTCTTTCCTCGCTGGTGGACTGTGAATCATCTTGTCCAACACCTTCATACTGACACAGATGCCTGAGTCTCCAGAGGGAACGTGAGCTACTCATGGTCACATAGGTGATGGGTGGCAGCGTGCAGATCAGATCCAGGTTTCTTACTTCAGAGGTCACTGGAGTCATTTTGCTTTTTATTTTTATGTTTGTATTGTGTCATAAGGACAAGTGTAATGTACTTGCTAAGCATCCTTCCAAGTCTTCATGTAATGACTCCGCATCAGTCAGTAACTGTCAGGTCCCAGCCGGATCTGGCATTTGGAAACATGAAATGATGTTCTGTTTTGACCTAATCACAACTAGCTACATCATTGCCTTAGAATCACCTTAGCCATCATGATTAGATGTTCCTATCATTAAAGAAGACTTTGTATCCTGTGACCTTTTGGGGAAACAGGGGAGGGAAAAACAGTCTTGTAAAGGAGAAAAGACACTATTTTAGAAACAGTTCAAGAACATAATGGATTTCAGACTTTCTGGAGAAATGCAGATAGATAAGTCACTAATATATCAGTAGCCATCCTAAAAAATGTCCTTTTATCCTTGTGGTTTTCTTTTCCCCCATCTGAGTAGAAACATCTAGTCATTCATTTTTTTCAAAATGACATTAAAATTATGTCTTGGCTTTTATAAGAAAAGAGAGCCAAGCAAAAGAATAAATAACAAAGAGTGAGAAAGATGAACTAAAAACTTATTGTCAGGTCCTCCTCTTTGAGTAATTCACGCTCCCTGCCGATCCTTAGCTCCCTATTAAACAGTGGCTATGGGCTGGAAGCTCTGCTCCAATTAAACGATCACAAGCATCAGTGATGAACCCTGCTGGTTTCTTACAGTTTTTAAGCCTCAAATGTCCTTTATAGTGTAAATATCCGTATAGCATACCTATTAGAAAGGAAAGCTGAAGCAGCAGCGGGAGCTCAGATCTCAGCCTGAGCATTTGTGTTTAACCCCTCACCTTCCACTCCTCTCTGCCGGAGCCGCACACCTCTGTGTACATCCCGCAACATGAACTGCTTGGCCCGCCACATACAGGGCAGGAGTCGGACAGACCTTTACCTCCTGAGGTGCTTCTGCATTCCTCTGCTGGCAATGAGGCAGATGGAAATAGCAACCACCCTCCAGGAGGTGGCATGAGCCAAGAAGGTGCCCTGTGTCACAGTTCGCTGTTTGCTCTCCAGTTCCTAATAATTACTCAGAGAACAGTCAAGTTTCCAATGCGTTTCTGCTGGAGATAGCTAAGTGTTCCATTGGTCAAAATGACAGGTTTACAGAAGAGGCTCCTCAGGTAGACTGAAGGGTCAGAATTCCAGATACTGATGAAGGAGGCTGTGCTCTGGGTTTTGTAGGAAGTCACAGACAGAAGCAGGAGTGGAATCTCGTTTTCCTGAGAGTTCATGACGACTCCAACTCCCATTTCCTAAGTAAACTGCCTCTGCCCCGCTGTTAGAATGGGCTCTTTGAACTCTACCACTGGGGGGTCTTTTAAAGAGAGCTGATTATCATTATTCTTTTTCTTTACCCCCTCTTCTGCGCAGCGCAAAAGACATGAAACATCGTTTGGGTTTCCTGCTGCAGAAGTCTGAGTCCTGTGAACACAGTTCTTCCCACAGCAAGAAGGACAAAGTAGTGCTTTGTCAAAGGTAAGAGAAAGGGCCTTGGGGAGGCTCCACTGAGTATTAACTATCTGCTGACAGGGATGTTCTCTGAGGAGAAAGGAAGCTGTGTCCCTAGTTAAGCTGGATTTGGATCAAGGCAGCCTCCATTTTTACGGAGATCATACTTGCACTTGAAATTTCCATACATTTAGTGGAAAGACTGCTTTAATCAACAGTAGATCTCACCGTAAGGATGGAAAATAAAATCTCTGCATTTTATTCAGGGTCTTGTATTTTTTGCCCCAATTTTGTAAAATAGTATCCAAATTATTCTTTTTCTCTGTAATATCTCTAGGGTGAGCCAAGAGGAAGTCAAAAAATGGGCTGAATCACTGGAAAACCTGATTAGTCATGAATGTAAGTATGACAGCTTTTCCCCAACCGCCACCCTTCCCCTTCCCCAAGATAAAGCACACTGGATAGACAGCTTATTTCTTACTGTGTTTGATCAAATAGGAATTGCAGAAAGTCTTGGATGTCTTCTGTCTTCCAGACTCAGGAGAATCGGTCTGTTTAAAATTTTGCCGTCCCCTAGAGTGTTGTGACATACGGTGGAAAGCTCATGCACACTCTGTGCAGAAAACCATGTGGTTTTCCCTGTGGACAAAGGCTAGAGGGAAAAAAAATCCAAATATTGAGATTTCTTGCAGAATTAACCTCAGTTTCTCTTTTCCAAACCCACTTGGGCAATTGATGGTGGTGTAGGCATTTCACAAACATAACACTTTCTTGAAAGAGATTTCAAACGTTGAGCAAGACACACTAGGTATAACAGAGATCCAATAGATACCAGACAGAGATTAGGGTTACCTGACCACAAATGACCTCCTCAAAAGAGGGGGAAATAAGGGGTTATTTGAATTGATACCTTGTTCCCTCAGGTACCTCGTCTTTATCTGAAATGCAATCCCCACCAGCCCAGCCAGTGTGATGACAACTGTGTTTCTTTCTCCCCTATCGCAGGTGGGCTGGCAGCTTTCAAAGCTTTCTTGAAGTCTGAATACAGTGAGGAGAACATTGACTTCTGGATCAGCTGTGAAGAGTACAAGAAAATCAAATCACCCTCTAAACTCAGTCCCAAGGCTAAAAAGATCTATAATGAATTCATCTCGGTCCAGGCAACCAAAGAGGTAAGTAGGTCTTCACAGTAAAGAACTCTCTGGATCTTAGTGAAAGTTTCTAAAATTCAGCGGGCATGGTTCCTTAGCTGATGTAAATTGGAGATACAATGGCGGAGCAGATAATTACAATCTTGATGACCCTAAATAAATCAGTTCAGAAAAAGAGCTTTCAACCAGATGACTCAGATGATTCCCCCTTAATGAATTTTTCTGATGAATCTCCCCAGCTTGTGAGAAAGAATGGAGGATATTGCCTGCCCACCCTGAAGCAGATGACCCTTTAATGCTCCCTTTCCTGGACCAGGATGGAGCCCAATGTCCTTTTATTTCACTCCTGACACAGTTATTCAGTACAAAGCACACAGCCTGCCATCCTTACCGTGTAAATGTCTAATGGGGCCTTGGTCTCTGCCTCTCAGGTAAACCTGGATTCTTGCACCAGGGAGGAGACAAGCCGGAACATGCTGGAGCCCACGATCACCTGCTTTGATGAGGCTCAGAAGAAGATTTTCAACCTGATGGAAAAGGATTCATATCGCCGCTTCCTCAAGTCCCGGTTCTATCTTGATTTGGCCAGCCTTTCCAGCTGTGGGTCAGAGAAGCAGAAAGGAGCCAAGGGTTCTACAGACTGTCCTTCCCTGGTCCCCCAGTGTGCCTAATTCTCGCTCAGCGGTGGAGGGCAAAAATGCCAAGACTTTATGCCTGGAAAACCTGAGGCCAAATATTGATCTGCATTAAGCACCAGTGCTTTCTCCACATTGTAGCCTAGTATTCATGCTGCTGGCTAGGTGTGAGTCACTTCCATACGAAATCTAGATTTAGTTTTGATGTTTTGGTGTTCATCAGGGCAGGACCTCATTCCAGTCCAATTTTCCCAAATTTCTTTTAGGGTGCCATGTGAGCAAGTATTCAAATGATTGTCTTGGGGGTCTGGGTTTTCAAAGACTGTTGGCAGTTCTCGTCTCCGAAAAGTGTGACCTCAGGTTGGTTGGTTGGTGGTTGGGACACATCGTGTGACATCCACAGACACGTGTGTTCCGTTAGCCAGCACCTTCTCCGAACTTAAGATGTGTAAATGAGGTTGATCAATTCTATGTACGTATGTGTGTGTGTGCATATGTATACATGCATATATATTTTTGCAAGAATAGAAGAATAGACAGGAAAGACCCTAGGTGCTCATAACTAGAGTGTGTGTACATACTTACATGCATGGTCTGATTTCCATCTTTCATCCTGCAATTGAACAGGGCAAACTAAACCAGCTGCCCTGCAGGCTAAGAAAGGAAAGCTAAACTGTGGAAAGTTGACTCTGTAAAACTCCACGAGTCTTGCTGGAGAAGCATCAAAGGGACTTTATGTTTAATTTAACCACTGACAGCCTCCAAGTTGAACGGTATTCTAGGGAGTGAATATAAAGAATCTTATGCCTGACTGACACAGTGCTGTCTCGGGCTGGTCATCACTAATGGCACTTCTGAGTCCCCAGGCTGCTGACCTCCCTTCCTTTGCCTGGGTGCTTGGTGCATAATATCAACAGTCAGGTTGGTACGGAGTTGGGAAATGGGGTGCTTGGACTGAATGAAGAAATGGAGGTAAGGCCTTGCCAGCTCTGCCTACTATGCGGTGCTGGCTGAGGAAGGGCACAGAATTTAAATGTTAATATTCTTACCTTCTGCTCATCTTCCCTCTCTTGATTAAGGTGCTCTTCTCATGTTGTTTTTCCTTGAGAATTTTAGCTGTAAGACGAGTCTCCTTATTTCCCCGTGGTTGTTTGTTCCCCTATAATGGCTCTAGGCTCTATGCCTATCCTTGTAAACCAGCATCAGGGGAAAGATTATATTTTATAAGGGGAAAATGTTTTCGCAAAATGAAAAACCCTCGTTAAGTTTTTCTTTTGAAGGTAGAGTCTTGTTCATTCCACCCCAAACATCAGAGCTAACAGATCCTGAAGGCATTTCTTTCTAGGCTCTGAGATGAAATGAGAGACAAAAAGAAAAAAAAAAAAGAAAAAGGAAAAAAGGCTTTCAAGGATATCTTTTGTTAGAACTACTGTTTGTAACTTTCCAAGGCACATGAAATACTTGAAAATGTCTCATTTATGTTATTTATGATGTTTTGTACAATATTTTTATTATTGTATTGTTTTATAAATGGAGGTGCAGGATATCACCTGAATTATTAATGAATGGCCAGGAAGTAATTTTCTCCTCATTCTTCTAAAACTACTGCCTTTGAGGTGCACGTACATGCATCCATGAACACTGCACCATTTCTCCAGTATAAATTACATACATGGGCACCTTTGTGGCTTTTAAGTCAATAGATTGGATTGAAAAATGAAGACACCGGAGTGTGTGCGTACAAATCTCATTGTATTAAATACACAGGTTTCCTCAATTGTACCTTTTTTGTCTCTCTGCCAGTTTTGCTTTCAATGTCCCCAGAGTTTCTCATCAGTGTCCCTTTCTGTTATACACAGCTCAACACTTTATCTCCAGTTAACTCCAGGATCCAAACCTGTAACTCTACTGGTCTTGCCCTATTATAACTCTCATGACTTTCAAATTGCATCTGTACTCACGGACTGTTGTCTCTCCAGTAGGTCTGGAAGGTAATTCTGAATGAGAAGTAAATTATTTTATGTAACATACATTTCAAGCGTGTTTTTCAATTGTATTTCCCCCTTGTTTCATCACTCTTTGACATGCTGAACTTACCCACTCATGGTCCATGGACAGAATACTCCGTCCATATGCATGCTTATTTTTATCATCATGTGCTTTAAAGGCCTCAGAGCTGATGCTTCCAGTGAAACACATGCATCTTAATAATAAGGATAAATAAATGCTTCATACAAACTATTCGCTTGTAAACACATTAATGATCCACAGAGACATGTTATCAGAAATAGCAGGGTGTAGGGTGATGATAGAAAATGGCTTATATCCAATCTTTTATCTCTCCCGTGTCAGCTCTGAGACAGAAAGTGGAAAATCAGTGTTGTACTTTCTTCAGTTCCTGCCACTGAGCTGCTTACCTTTAGTCATAGAACCAAGGCAGTCTTGGCTACAGAGACTTTGCTAAATAGATTTGGTGGTTTACGGGCAGGTCCTCAATAAGTTTTCAAAGAGTAGAGTTCACCTCCCAGAGTAGATCTTTGTCTACCTCCTACTACCTGCCTGATTGAGAGGAGATGGGAGCAATAGGAGACTGAGGAGGTGGAAGGGAGCTACAGATGACTGAGGGGTAGATCTCTGCCCAGACTGCTCAAGTCCTTTTCTTGTTTTCCCTGGAAAGGAGGTCACAGAACATTCACAGTCTATGTCTGTTCTATAATGAGATCCCCACTTCTGTCATGCTTACAAGGTGTTAGGGACAGAGGATCTTAAGCTATTTTGAGGAACAGATCCTCTTAAGGATCTAATGAAAACCATGGACCATCTTCTGAGAAAAATACACAAAAAAAATCCAAATTTCTCATAAATACTTAAAGGAAACTCTTGCAACTCCACTTTAAAAAGCATTAGGCTAGAATCTCTCTCTTGTGCTATAGCTGTGTCAGGCTCTCCCAGAGAGTATGCAGTTGCAGCTCATATACCTTAACATCAAAAAAGCAAAAAACCCAATTTAAAAAATGGGCAGAGGATCTGAACAGACATTTTCCCAAAGAAGACACACAGACGGCCAACAGACACATGAAAGGATGCTCAGCATCCCCACTATCAGGGAGATGCAAGTCAAAACCACAATGAGATGTCACCTCACATCTGTCAAAATGGCTATTATCAAAAAGATAACAAATAACAAGTGTTGATAAGGATGTGGAAAAAGGGAACCCTCATGCACCAATGATGGGAATATAAATTGGTGCAGCCACAATGGAAAACAGAATGGGGGTTTCTCAAAAAAATACAGGACTACCAGACAATCCAGCCATTCCACTTCTGGATATATTTCCAAAGAAAAACAAACACTAATTTGAAGGTATGTATTAACGCCTAAGTTTATCGCCACAGATGAAAATGTTTTACATTTTGTAAAACTGAATCTGTCAATCTTTGCTTTATAGATCAAAGTTTCTCAGCAAGTTTACTGAGCCCATCTTCATCAGAATATTACTATATCCTTCTATGTTGTATTCTAATATTTTCATTTAGATTGTTTTTAGTTTTATTCATGGTGTTAATATATTTGGAACTTATCTTTATGTATGATGTCAAATAAGGCTAAAAGCAATGCCATATGATTTTTTGAATAATCCATGCTTTTTCTATTTAATTGAAATACCATTTTATCATTTGGTCAGTTTCACTATGGACGAGAACCTGTTTCTGAATTTTGCCTAATGATGCCAATTTCTATGCCAATACTACGCTGTAGTTTGTCTTGGTATAAGGATTGTAGTTTTACTTTTAGTTTTATTTCTGCAGATGAAAAAGTTTTTATTTATGATTTTTAAAATTAATGCAATAAAAATCTAAACATAAACAACAACAACAAAAAACTACTTTCAAGGGAAAACTGACTATCCATCAGCCTAAGCCAAACAAAAAAGTCATCAGAGCAAAGCTAGTCAGATAAATTGGCTCATGTGACCAGCCAGACTCAAAAGTGCAGTATAAAAACTAAAGTGTTCCATTCATTTAATTCAGAGACTGAGTTGAAAACATAAGATTGCTTAGGCCTTAAAACTACGTGATCACGAGATAAATTGTTCATCATCAAAACCTGCTGTTGTAATATGCACTGCTTTTCTTCTCTGATGTCTAGATGTCATACAAAAATATAACATAAGAAAGGAAAATACTGGGTTTTGTCCTTTCTGTAATATAGAAGAGGCAAATGTGAGTGAGATGACTCAGGAAGGGTTCACCTAGAAAAAGAGTTCATTTTTTTTAGTCTGTGTGCAAAGTGATAATGAGGGAGCTGGGGTAAGGGACTACTGTACTTCTTAGGTACATCAATGGAGGTAAACAATGCCAGGAGAAAGAACTGAGTTTCCAAAGGAACCTAAAATTTAAAAATAGCATCTTACACAGTAATAGCATGCTTATTAATTGCCAAGTCTAGGCTGAGTGCTTTACATGATCTCATTTAACTCTGAGAACAAAGCCCTGAAGTAGATGTGATTAGCATCTTTCCATTGTGGACAGGAAAAATGTGATACAGGGAAGTTCAGAAATTTACCCATGATCATATGCCAAAGAATTGATAGACTTGAGTCAAACCAAGGAATCTGCCTAGAGTCCATATGCTTAGTCTAGTCAAGAAGAAAGGCAAAAGAGGGAAGAGAAGGAAGAAGGAATCAAAGCAAGCAAGGGAAGAATGATAAGAAGAGATATAAATAGAGATAAAAAGATAAAGAGAGTGGAGATAGGAAAGGAAGGTGTGAAGGGAAAGATGGGAAAAAAATGCGAAAGAAAGAAACATGAAAGATATAGTAGAAGAAAAGGAAATAAAGATACATGTTATGAAGGACAAGATACCAACACTCCCTGCTCTCGTATCTGATTGGCTACCACACTCCAGAGCATTGTGCTGCTACTGGGTTATCTCGGACCGGACCCTTCCTGAGCTGGGGCAGGTGGAAGCTCTCTCTGAGGATAGTAAAAAGTAAGTTTGGGAAACAAGGGATAAATCCTAGGCCAGGGTCCTCTTTAAGAATCACTTCTGTTTCCTTTTCTTCCTTTCTCTAGTTTTGCCAGATCCTAAACCATTCTCCAGAGAAAGTCTTGTTTGTTTGTTTTTTAAATACCTGAAGGAAGAAGAAAAGTGGATAAAAAAACAGCTCAACCCTCCTTTGGTTCCAGCTCATCTGTTTTGGGGTGACATTGCACAGGAAATTCATTTAGCCCCTGTTGGAGTCACACACACATAGGATCCCAGATGGAAACAGGCATTTGGCACAAGATCCTGGTCACGTTGCTCCTGACCTTTCCTACCCCCTGGGAGGGAAGCCAGAGATGACCACAGAGTCTGGGTTAAAGGGAACTGTCCCCCACATGAGTCTGGTTAAGGCAACAGCCTGTGCAAATTGACAGAGTTAGACCATGGGAATTAGCGAGCGGTGACCTCTTGAGAATGACTTGGGGGTCAGTTTTGGCAGCATTGTTCTTCTGAAGAAAGTAGAATAAGAGTTTTGTTTTTGTAGTACTACTTGTAAAATTCCCAGATTATTTCACCAATCCATCTGGCTTTTCTGGAACTGTCTTCTCCTAGGACAGGATATGCCTGAGATAATCTCCTCAGCAGCAACAACAAATTATGGGAAACAAATTCTAGTTACGTCATAGTAAAGACAAGGTCTGCTCATTTTTCTTTTACCACCATGCCTATAAGCTCTGTCTTTTTCATTTTCTTCTCATTTCTTCTTTGTAGGACTTGGAATCTTTGCTACCCTTTCCTTGTTGCTAGTATTTTCATACCGTTGGGGTGTTAGAAAGGCCACGCGTAAAGGTAGTTTGCAAATTCCAGATCAATTTCTCTTCCAATTCCTACCTTGGAGGTGGCCTTACCTTACATGGAGACCCTTAACTAGAAACTGCAGGCTCATCCTTGGTAATTCTTTCTCATTCACTCTACACACCCAGGAGTTACCCAGCTCTGTAGAATTCCTCTGGGTGAGATCTCTCAAGGTCTGTTTCTGCCTCCCCTCTGCAATTGACCATAGCAGGCCCTTCATCCAGGCCCTCATCATACATGGCCTGGCTTGTTGTCTTGGCCTTACTTCTAGACTCTCTACCTCTGGTCAAAAACCCTCTACTTCACTCCAAATAACTGCAAGTCTGCTCTAAAATGCACATTTGATCTCTCACTCTCCTGCTTAAAATTTGCAATGCTCCCAACCCTCCAGGCTAGTAGTCAAGACTCTCTGTGGTTTGGAATTCTTTCTAGATTTCTGGCCTCATCTCTTACAAATCCTCCTTTGATGCAGCTATAACAATTTACAGTTTCTAAAGTGACATGTTGTTCATTGACTCTGTCATCATCCAAGTCAGTCTTCTAAGCCTCTCTTTTATCTAACTAAACTCCTACTCTTTATTTGAAACTCAGCTGAAGACCTACCCACATTGAGAAATCTTCTCCCACTTCCAAATGTTCCTCTGTGGGGTTCCCTTGATATTCGGTCATGCTTTTATTATTACTAGCACATTGTCCTATAACCGTTGACTTATAAGGGGTCTCCCAACCCACAGTGCCAATTTCTCAAGATTACCAACCATGTCTCCTTTAATTTTATAGCTCCTGCTCCAAGGAATGAGCCTAACACACAGATGGGGACTATAATGACTGAGTGGCTGATTGTGGTTTTACGTCCTCCTGGAGTCATCCAGCTCCTCCTACTTTCTAAGTGCTTACTGTGTACTGAGTTCTTACATGAGCCAATGATCTCAGATTCTACTATACTTTTGCCATTTTCCTCTTGGAGAATGAAAGGATATTCCTCCCAGGCTTGTGCTGGGGACTGAGAGTGAAATAACCAGAGTAAGGAAGAGTGGTTGGAGCCACTTTACAGAGAAAAGAAGATTTTAAAAAAAGAAGTTTCAAGAGTGCAAACAGTGTGTTTTTATATCTATTTTATACATACAGTTAGAACTACAAGGGTGTGTATGTAGCTCAGTGGCAGAGGCCATGATTAACCTGCATGAGGTTAATCCCCAGTACCTCCATTTAAAAAAGAAAAAAAAACTTACATATACTTTCTATAATTGTATATATAATTAAAATCTGTGTGCTCCTGTATGTGCAGAACTCTTTTACATCCATGGCATAGAATGCTAACGTTTATTATTTGGTTTCTGCTAATACCTCTCTATGTGTATTAACTTATTTAATGCATGTAACAACCTCAGGCACTAAAATGTATCACCTCCCTTTTATAGATCAACTGAGGCATAGAAAGGCAAGCAACTTGCCCAAGATCACACAGCTCACATGCAGAGGAGCCAGGAGTTGGCCCCAAGGCACGTGGCTCGAGAGCCCAAAGTCTTTGCTACACTGCCTCTCACATAAGCCTGAAGTTCTGTCTACCTGGTCATCACTCAGAAAGAAAGAAAGAAAGAAAGAAAGAAAGAAAGAAAGAAAGAAAGAAAGAAAGAAAGAAAGAAAGGACAGAAAGAGAGAAACTAGATTAATTGACCACTCTTCCATCAAAAACTGTTTCTCTGAAAGTTTCTTCTGCTAATTTTGTATCACACGCATTTCTTGGTATGCTCCTATATCCGTTTGTCTCCACTTCTTCTTGTACAAATTTTAACAGCTTGCTCCTGACTGTGCTTTCTAACACTCCACTGCATGTTTCCTTCAAACCCTTCTCCCGTGACCTGCACGAGATACCCCTATCACTGGAGCGAGAGTCAGGACTTCTAAAACCAAAGCAAATCTAGACCAGCGCTGTACCGGCACCCCTCTGCAGAGCCAGCTCACTCAGTTGCTTCCTTCATTTCTACGTCCCTGTCGACACTTGGACTCTGTGCAATAATTACAGATAGCAGGTGGGGCAGTCTCCATGCCTGCCTCTGATTCTGTTCCCCGATTTATGGCTCTTTAGCACACTGATAATCGAGAGGTAAACTGGCATTCTGTGACCTCAGCACTGAAAATAAATAGGCTCCCAGCACTATTAATTTCTTAGGATGAAATCTTACAGAAAGTTTGAGTCAGATGAATAAACTTAAGTATAAAATGGAAGACCCATGCACAGGAAAGGGAATACTTAAAGCAAATGGGGAAACGATTACAGGTAAATGTTTAAGTCCATATTTTAAAGACAATAATAGTTTTCACTTCCTCGAGGCTGATATTTAATTTGGCACCGAATTTGTTCTTTACATAGTTTTCCCATTCAATTCTTCCACTCTGCAAAGTAACAAAGCTTTTCAGAGTTGAGTGTGGTTGAGTTATGTGCCCAAGATCTCAAGCAAATAAACAACAGAACCGAGGTTAAAATAAAATCACTTTGAATCCAGAGTTCTTCAGGTCTTATTGATTCCTAATGAGTTTTTCCCCAAATTATTCTGCTTTTAATGATCACCTCAAAACAACTCTTTCATGAAGGGAGATCAGCATGTGGAAGTGATTTTACATGAACTTTTACCCAGTCCTAGATAACTGATCTGGGACAAATGAAAACTCTTATCTGAAGCAGAAATTAGGGAAGCTTCACATAAATGACAGATTCCCAGGTTCCAGCTCCAAAGATTTGGTGTTTGGAGAATGGATGCCATAAAAAATATATACATTTAACAGACTGTCTAAATAATCAGTTTGGAAACCATTGATCTAGGGGACGGAGGCTAGAACCAGGAATCTGAAACTGTATCCATTCATATAGATAATTTCCTACCGCTCTCTGTATCTTAGTTTCTCCACTGGCAAAATGAACTTAATAATCCAGTCTGAACTGGACACAGAACTGTGCAAGGAGGGTAGCCTGCAAGAAGTACCTGAAGGATAAGGAGAAAAGGTCCCCTGACTGGTTATTCACATTGATAATGACTACGAATCATAGCCTCTGAAACAAAAAACACATTGGCTCATCTGACATTCACAGCCACCTGTGAAATAGGTATTATTGTTATGATACCCATTTCTTCAGAGAGATGAGGAAACAGAAATTTGCATAGCTAATAAGTTGTAGTCTTCAGTTGCCTAATTTAATGGTCTTCCCACTATACCACACTGCTTTCTACATTATAATTATTATTTCAGGGGGTTGGAAAAAGAAAAAGAGAGAGAAATTTGATAGCAAAATTATAAGACAGTGAACTGAAATGATAAGGTTATTGAGGAAGCACAAAAGTTATTAATTCTTAGGAGTAAACAGTTCCAAAAATTGCTGACTTATATCATGCATCTTCAAGAGACATACTTGAAAATAATAAATGTGAAGTGAACAAATTCCTCAGAGGACTTATTCCTTTTTATAAGGACACTAGAATGATAATAATAATGAATGACAATAAGTGAACTAATGGATGATAATAAGGTTCCTTAGTAAGTTAGAATGAAAGGAAGTTAGCTAAAGACAATATTTCATTGAGTTAACTAACCATTCTCCGTAAAAGAGTAAATCTGCCTGGAGGTCATTAAAAATTGTATAATAATGCCTGGCACAGAATAATTGCTCAATAAATGGTGTCTGTTTTTACTATTACATCTGGAGTCACCTTCCTTCACTCAGTGCAAACTTCAGAGAGAAACTGACAAATTACTACTCTTGCATTCTCCTTACTGTTCCATGACAGCCATTCTTTATGTTTTAATTAAAGCATTTCTTTTCACCTATTTCCACAGTGTAATCTACTCCATCAGTAAAGTTGCTTTTGCCTGGTGTTTACTGACATCTAGATTAAGCTCAAACAAGCACCCTGATTGTCTAGTCAGCTACCTGAACATTAGAAACCGTTCAATTAGGAGGTGTTGTCAGATAGCCTGCTTTACTGGAAAAGGTGAATTGGTCACCTGAATTTCACTTTCACAGGTCTCTGGAAAAGAGTTGTTCCAATCAAGCAGATGTCGCTTGGTGTACAAGATTCTCTCTTGAATCTAGTTATTCTTTACCTGAATTAATTTATTCCAGGAACTGGACTATTCCAAATAATTCAGGCACACTGGGCAGTGACATTGATTCTTTCAGGTGACAGATTGTCCTTTAATCAGTTCTTTTCTTTACTGAGGTCTGCTGACTTCAGAGTGGGGAGAAACCCACTCAGGAACATTGCCTTTATCAGCAAAAAACTCAGGAACATTGTCTTTATCAGCAAAAAACTACCGAATTCATTTTGATGGTTTTTTCACCCCTCACCAGCAGATGACAATGATAAAGTCAGTATTGTTACTGTAAAGACCTGTGTATATCTATTACCCAAGATGTTTCTCTTTAAGGCCTTGAGGCATCGAAATGAAATCTTCCTCCCCATCCATCAGTGTTCAAGATGAAATGAGAGCCAGAGAAACAAAGTGAGGAGGGAAAGGGAGATGATCATCTTTACAAGCTGAAATTGGAACTATACTCTAATAAATCTCTTTTATTGCTTATAGTTCATCAGTTTTAATTCGGAATGGGATGAGACAAAGATAAGCAGACCTTGTTTAATCTTCAACGAGTCATGTGTATGAAAAATGCTCACTACCTGGGTCACTTAGCCGTGACAAAATTATCATCCTTTCTTGTTAGAAACATTTCTCAATTTCACCTTCACCTCTTTAAATAAGGACAGAACGTTCTTGAAATTCATGTCCACAGATTAATAATTAAAGTGAAGACAATGTTATAGAGGCCCAAGGTGAATATTTTTATACTTGCCCCCAAAATATAAGGAACTCGTTACCTGCAGCCTGAGAAAACAGGAAGAAACAGATAATCGATATCACAATCTGTATTTTCCAGAGACTGGCCACAATTAATTAAGAAAAAAATCAGAGATGTAGGGAAAATAGTTTTAAGGAATTTTTCAAAAATAGTCATCTATATGGGAATCAAAGAGAGCAAGCTGGAACTCAGCGGGGTTCCCGGAGAATTAAAAATGTTATTGGCCGTGAAACCCTTGAAAAGCACTGGGCGATATACTTAGGTAAGGTGTTACTGATAAGGCTATAAGGAATGGACATAGTACTGGATGACCTCTGGTAAAGACACACTTCAGTCTAAGTAGAAAATCCAGAAGTGTTATTTCTAGGCTAGACACTAACAACATTCAATGCACAATGAATTTATGCAGTCATAGGTTATCTTTCATTATGATTAAGAAATCGTTCCAAAAAAAAAAAAATCAGGCATCTCCTGATTTGATGTAACTTTGATGCAAGCTGGAACATGATGTAATGTTTTAATATAGAGATCCTTGGGTAACCTGATGATGGAAAATATTGAGAATGAGAAGATAAGAGCATTGGAGTGTGAGAGGACTGTTAATAGTCCATTGTCCTTCCGCTGCTCCAAGGGCTCTTGAGATGGGACCATCAGTCACAGTAGAATGGCCCTGCCTCCCTCCATGCAACTGGACACACAAAATAAACGAGGCTAATCAGACTTTGTCATTTGCCTCTTGAGCACAAAAGTGTCCATGAAATCCAAAGCTTGATTATTTAGCTCTTCTATGAACTTTACAGCACTTTTGCTACATTTTTTTTTCAGTTTCCTTAAGTTTGCAAAAGTTGATTTCTCTAGTTTAAAACCAGAGGCCACTGGCAGAAATGTGTCCTGTCAGGTGGAAATATTATATAAAATCCTCAAACTTTATTAGTCTTCATATATGTAATTTAAAAAGCCTCTGGTAATCAATTTAGTTTCCTTATTTCGTGACCCATGGAAGCAGCTCTGCAGAACACTAAAACTGTCCATTTATTTTTGTATCAGTCAACTTCTGTTGCATAGCAAACCACTTCAAAACGTGAAACTCAATGCCTTAAAACAACACTTAACAGGCACACCGCATTTTATTGCTTTATTGTGCTTCACAGATGTCGCGTATTTTACAAATTGAAGGTTTGGAGCCACCTTGCATGGAGCAAGTCTTTTGGTGCCATTTCTTCCAATAGCATTTGCTCGCTTCCTGCCTCTGTGTCACATTTTGGTAATTCTCACAATATTTCAAACTTTTCCAGTATTATGGTATTTGTTATGGTGACTTGTGATTGGTTATTTTTGATGTCACTACTATGACTAGCTGAAGGATCAGATAACAGCATTTTTAGCAATAAAATAGTTTTATATTACGGTATATACTTTTTAAACATAATACTATTGTACACTTACTGTACTACAGTAGAGTGTAAACATAACTTTTATATGCACTGGGAAACCAAAAAATTGGTGTGACTTGCTTTATCATAGTATTTGTTTTATTGCGATGGTCTAGAACCAAACCCACAATATCCCCAAGGTGGGTCTTGTACTTATTGTAACCTGAGTGCCTATGGAATTGCTAAGGGTCCCCTGGTCTAAACCAGGCACAGTTGGGCTTGTCCTCAGGTGGCAACTTGTGCCTAGGGCTTCTTCACATGCCTGCTTCCTACCCTCCTTGGTCAGCAGGCAATCCATATCACGTCCTCATGGAGATGACACGAGTGCCAAGTGACAGGTTCCATTCTACAAACATATTTCACGTCCTTCCTGACATCTCATCCACTAACATCACATTGGCCAAAAAAGTTACATGGCCAAAGCCATGCCGGTAAGCCAGGCTGGCAAGTACACTTCGCCTATTTCAGAAGGAAGAAGTGAATGAATATTTGCTGTGAAACAATCTGAATAATCACATCACAGCTTTCATTCATATTTTAATATACCTTTCATACACAAAATGTGCTCACTCCATCCTAAGACCTTTAAAAGACTTATTCAAGTTTAGCCTCAAGCTTGAAGTTCGGAATCTCTTGATCTACTTCATGTTCAGAGAGAGTTCATCTTATTCCATAGATCCATACATTTACAAGACAGTTTGCCCTCCACACACATCAATATATAATGGGGTATGAGCATGGCAACTATTTTGAGAAAGAAACAATGAAAGGCCCATAGTAGTCACTGGTCAGGAGAAATTCTGAAATCGTGCTGAGCAAAAATGGCCACTTCCCTCTCCACTGAGGGTAGAAAGATTCCTTTATTAGTCACTAAGTCATTGTTTTCGACAGTTCTTGGGCCCAGCCTCTGGGAGTTTTGTTTGTTTGTTTGTTTGTTTCCTTTCCCATCATGCTCCTTGGCTATTTCTGAAGAAGGTGTCAGTAAATCTGCCCTCTTGGTCACTGAGCAGCTTTCTCTACCTGCTTCCCACCTATAGAAAGTTGGGAACGTGGAGGTCTTTTTACATATTAAGCAATATCAACCTGTTTTTAGTCTAGGTTGGCAGCACTTTTACCAGCACAATTCTATTAAAACTGTGTGGGTTTTCTATGTATTTGATTCCAGGCAACTCCATGTTGCCAAAAGCATATGTACAACTACTTTTTAGGTATGCTCCATTTCTAGGATAAATCACTGGTACTTCAGGCACTTCAGACTCCTGTGGTACCATGTCATTAAGCTTTCTATCACCCCCTTTTTTCAATGATGGAACCCTAGTTGCCAGATTTTTAGGGAAATAATAAAAATCCATAAGTAAATATCTATCACAGTGCATGTCACACAGTACATGCTTCGTAAATATTACGTAGCAGTTCATTCTTATTTCATATGGTTGTTAAGTCCATCTCTTATAAATTTGGTTGAATATTAACAGATATTCCCCAAATAATATATTGTTTAGAGTCTAGTCATCCAAAGAGAATTGATAAAAATCAAAATTTTATATTTGCAAAGCTGAGAACTACATGACTATTATGGAAGTGCACCAAAGAGCCAACTTTGCATAAGGAAAGTCCCAAACCACCTCTCTCATACTTTGTAACACTGCTAAGAGTCAGCAAGACATTCATGGAGGAGTATCATAAATTTATAAAAAAATTTGTACGCTCTCTGGTTTTACATTTGGAAAATGGCATCATGGTCCTCTACTTAACCCTAAGGCGTTCAACATTGAACAAAACAATGGTTGCTGATTTGTGCCACTGAAAGGGGGACACTGTTAAACTCCAGAAAGAAGGCACACGAATCTCTCATTAGATGACCTCATTAATGACTTGAGGCAATCACTTTCTGAGCCTCTATCTTCTCATCAGTTCAGTGGGCAAAATGGTATCGACCTTACAGTGTTTTTGTGAAGACTGAATAAGGTTATGCACTAACACACGCCTAGCATAGGACACATAACTGTCAACAACAGTTCTGAATCCCTTATAACCTGCCTTTCAGTCTTTTGCTAACTTGGAAAGCTACAGAACTACGTTTCTCAGTCCCCTCTGAAGCAAAGTTTCTGAATGTGACTTGAACTCCATCAGCCAGGCGGATTTGTATGCGTCTTTGATACAGAACGGAGTTACACAGAGAAAGAGACAAGATATAGGGAAGTCACATTGCTGGCAAGGATCACGGTAATGGGGGTAGAATTCTGGATCTAAGACCCTTGGTGTCACTTTCCTGATTCAGCAGCTCTGTGTTTATCACAGAGGTAGTCTTACCCTGAATCCAGCAGCGACAGCAACTAACTTCATGCTTCTGCAGTTCCTTGAAAGCGGGAGAGGTAGCACCTGCTCGCTGGCAGCTGTGTGGGTACTGGGTGTGCTATCGGTAGCCCTTTTCGGAAGTTCAGCTTGCTTGTTTCTTCAGTTCTGCCAATGATTTTGTGAACTATCTGCTACCATTTGTAAGTCCATTTTGCTTAAGCCGGTTCAGTGAACTTTATTTCTACATTTTGGAACCCTGATAAGTACAGTGTACATTCTGATGTTACATCTGAAGATAAGTCTCATGGAAAGCTTCCTTTTAGGGAATAAAATTTTGTATAATGGAAAATCACAGCTTTAGGAGGCTTTGTATTTTCAAATCCAAATGATTTATGAGTCGTAGAACATCAGAAAAATTATTTCACTTGTCTGAATTCAGGTTACTTATCTATAAATTTTTGCTAATAGTATCAATACAAAAGGTTTCCCATTTTTTCACAATGTATTTATTAACCATTTACTAAATGTCAATTCTTCTAGATACTTTATTTGGACAAGACAGACTAATGCCTGCTCTTATGGTTGCTTAAACTTTAGTGGGAAGACAGAGACAATAAAAAATAGGAAAAATATATAATATGTCAAGTGAAAATAAGTGCTTAGAGAAGAAAAATAAGTCAGAGAAGGGGTTAGCATACAATAGGGGAGGGGCGGGTGGATCTTGTTTTATGGAGTATGGTCCAAGAGGGCTTTTTGAGCTAAGACATGAAAAACATGGTTTTCTGAAATAAGAATGTTCAGGGCACGGGGAAAGCATTCTTTGCACATTGAAGGACCAGCTTGCAGGCCAGTCTGATTGGAGTGTAATGAGTGATGGCGAGAATAGTTGGCAATGAGGTCAGAGTGGTAGCAGGGGACAGATCACAGTTCTCAGGCCATTGGAAGGTCTTTATTTTACTGGAACTGAAAATAGATACAATATGTACCTTCCCTAGCCTGGAGTGTTCAGAGTTTCTTTCTCTTTCCACCACAAAGTAAGTTGGTTAAATCTCTGTGATGTAAGGCCCACCTAGTGGGGATTCCAGGCTTAATGGCAGGAGTTTTTTCTTTCCCTGTATCCTCCTCTCTCTCAGAAACTATAAAAAAGTTACTGATCTTCACGGATTACCAATCCATTGAGTCTTTAGTAACTCAATGAATACAAGGTCATGTAAAGAGGAAGAAAAGTAGAGGAAATCAATTTGCAAAAAATTAAAAGAAATATTTGCAGCGTGAGAGAAAACTAATTGATCAGCCTCTCAGCTAACGTCAACAGATTTTCTGATGTAGAGCATATCCATCCGAGTCTCCTTGCCTTCCTTCTCCTGTTGGACCTCTCTGTGAAGCCATTCTTTAACACATACTGTTCCCGCTGCCTGGATTGAACATCCCGCTTTTAGTCTGCTAAAATGTCTTAATTTTGCTTCTAAAATAATTATGATCGAGCTTCCGTGCCATCTTCTCTGTGAAACCTCTTCTGATTCCCCAGAGCAGAGCTGATTGATTCTTCTATCTGTTCTCATCACATTTCTTTCATGTCTTGATAGTCTTTCAACACTTAATAGTCTCTCCTGTCTCTCACACAAGGCTGTGTGCTCCTCATGGCACATTTATCTCTCATTCTTTGTGAGGAAGAAAGGAAGGGCGGGAAGGAGGGAGAGAGGGAGGAAGGAAGAAGAAAGGAGGGAAGGAAGGAAGGAAGTGTTGTCAGAGAATAGGTTCTTGATTCACCCAGGGAAGAATTCAAGACTGAGGCATGGTAAAGTGAAAACAAGTCTATTTAGAGAGATACACACTCCATAGCAGAGTGCAAGCCATCTCAAAAGGTGAGAGGGAGAGAGATCAAGAGGGTGAAGATGTTCAGTTTAAAGTAAAAGTAGATACACACTTCACAGAGTGTGGGCCGTCTCAGAAGGCAACAGAGAGAGCAACCACAAGGTGCAGAGCTGTTCGTTTTTATGGGCTCGGTAATTTCATATGCTAATGAGTAGGAGGATTATTCCAACTACTTTGCCCAAGAACTGGGCCCCTGCCCACTTTTTGACTTTTTATGGTCAGCCTAGGAACTGTCATGGCACCTGTGGTTGTGCCATGAGGCTCAAGGTCTACTGGAAGTTGAATCTTCTGCAGTCTTGGTAGTAACCAGTTTGTTCTGTCCTCAAATGCTGTGTCATTCCTTCAGTGGTTGTGCCCTGCTCCCTTCCCTCCTGTCCGAGAAGGAAGGAAAGAAAATTATTTATATCCTTTGTTGCATGCTTCTCAAACATTTTTGGAGACAAGCAGGATATATAAAACTTACAATAAAACATAAAATGCTTAGAACACTATAAACGTAAGTGGGCATTCTGCTGATAATGAAATGTTGGCGACTTAGAAAATTCTAAATAGGAATCACATTTTTATTAGAAGCATTATTTGTTTCGGAAAATCTTAACATTCTTAATTCACTTCTCCTGACCTTTTGCGAAATTCCCTAAGATGGAAATGAACAGCAGAACTGTATGTTTTCTTTATGATAAGCAGGAATTTTTTGCTTATCTTTATTCAAATAAAACATTGATTGGAGTGATCTGATTTGCCTATTGAGAAATTGAGTCCCAGTTTATCTGATCATTTGATATGCTGGCAAATTTAATAAAAACAATTTCCACTGAAGTAGAGTTTTATTTTTCCAATTTGTTTTGTCTGCTCTGAGCTTTATTTCAATGAAACTGAACCAAAGACCTGAAGAGAGCCAGAACATTGCTAATAATAGCACAGCTCACATTTATATAGACTTCTTTCTGGAAGGTTAGTGGATCAGACAGTATTATCCTGCCATCTTTTAAAAAAAGGAACCAGGTTCAGAGAGGTTACTTAATGTGTCTAAATTATATTATACAATTCTATTCTAAAACAATGCACATAGGCATTTGTAGAGTATTAATATGCACCTAAAATTTTCATAGACTTTTAATTGTTAGTTTTATAGTAATAAATTCCTAATTTTAAGCATATTATTTTTAGCAACACATTTTATTGAGTTTTGGATTTATGGCAGAGTTTAAGCTGGAAAGAGGAGAACTCTGATCATGGTCAGACTAAGAAAAGAGATTGCAGAGGAGAGAAAGAAAAGGTAGGTACGGTCAGACCACCCAACTTTTTGAAAATGGAAATGACTCAAAAGAGATGGGAAGTTCTAAAAATGAACTTTAACAATGTGGAAGTTTAGTAATATCAGACACATGACAGAGTTTTCTGAGAAAAAATGACTAAATTCTGAAAGGTTCCATACAGTGGCATTTGTCATGGCAAATCAACATAATTTAAGTAGCTTAAACCCTGCTTAACATCCAGAAACAAATAAGATGTTACCACAAAATTAACAGCCCTATTTTTCCAGCCCTGGCTGGCTTGCTGACTCGCATAGCCTAGTGTGAATGTTGGTCAGCTATTTTCTATAGCCTCATCCTCTACAAATTGCTAAATGGAAGAATAAAATTTTTTCCTTCAGGAGGCTTGTGATTCCCACTAATGCAATCAATCAGCTATGAGATTTTTGTGGATAACGAATCTGTTATTTGAACCAAGAGTCATAAAGGCAGAGAAGTTCCATTCTGTGAGAAGCAGGAGGGGTGATAATTTCTCCCTTTGCTTTGATAGCAACCCCACTGCAGAGAAAAATGCTACCCTGAAGCTAAGAAAAAATTTGATGGTGATTAAAGTAATCAGAATCCTTACATGACGAGATGAGCTGGAATGACTCAGCATTTACTATGGACCTACAAGAGTGCTAAGCACTTTGGCCAGTGTGGTATCATTTAACCATTGCTTTGTTAATGAGGTTATTATTATCTCCTTCACTTCATAGGAGTTGAAACTGAGGTTCAGAAAGACTAAATAACTTGATGAGGTCACAGGCAAGAGGGCAAGCGCGGGTATAGTCAAATGTGTGTTGTAGATTCGAGGGGAGATAATTATATCTTTTTTTTTTTTTCATAGAGAATGACTCAAAAGAGAGAGGAAGCAAATGGAAGGTAGCAGCATGGAAGTTTAATAATAGAAGGCATATGAGACGGTTCTCTAAGGAAAGGATGACTGAACACCAAGAGGTTCCATGGTGGATTCAACATGATTCAGAAGATGAACCTCAGTTTTAAAGATACTGAGAAGACTAGTCAATGTCCTAAGTGAGTTCAAGCCAAAAAAAAAAAAAAATGGTAACTCACATGAACAGAACTAACATGAGGCTTACAATTATAAATTGAAAACCTACTAACACGTTACGATGCTCATTAGAATAAGGCATTTATGCTCGCCTGACTGGAACAGTCTCCTCTCAAAGACAAGGAAAAGGAAAAATATCATGAAGCCCAAATAGCAGCTCAAATCTTCTGTTATTCTCACCTTCACTTTTCTTCCCACCCTAATGGGCTTACAGTCTGTAGCTAGCTCTGGCTCACAGTTTATTCTTTCAGTGGTTAACTACACACTCTTGCAGCTTTCTCCCTGTACACCCCAGCCAGGAGAGAACACAGTCTCTTCCTCTTAAATCCACAAAATCAAAATGAAACAAAAACAAAAGGACATAAATGTGTATTTGAGACTTTACTGAAGGTTTGAGGAGGCAGCTGGGGTTTTCTATGCAAAAGCACAAAAAAACCTTAAAATTCTTTATTTGTTACCCCTGTTCTTAAAAGCGCATTGGCCACTCTGCTAAACTACCCAATAATCTTCTCCCTCCTCTACTCTTCTCTCTTCCCTGATTTTCCCAGTAATCAAATTTCAGTTCTTGTGGGGGCTGGTTTGATGTTAATTTTTATTAATGTTTCCTTACACAGATGATACATTAATACATTCATCCTTAAAAACCTCAACACAGAGCATTAACAATAAAAATATCCACACCCTAAATCATTTTCTGTTTCTGTTTAAAAATTTGCTTACTTTTTTTTTTCATCTTTGCCAGTGAGTTTTATATTTTCACACGTCTTCCTGTTACTAATTAGCTTCTCTCATTTCAGCTTGAGGAACTCCCTTTAACTTTTCTAGTGGGGCCAGTCTAGTGGTGATGAGGACAAAAGTCTTCAGCTTTTCAATGTCTGGAGAACTCTTCCTCTCTCCTTCAATTCTAAAGGACAACTTTGACAGGTATTCTTGTTTGGCAGGCTTTTTTTTTTTCCTTTTTTTCTTTTCCCCCAGTACTTTGAATATATCTTTCCACGCCCTTCTGGATTGCAAGATTTCTGCTGAAAATTTTGACAGTTGTCTTACAAGCTGTTTTTTCCTCACTGCTTTTGAGATTCTCTCTTTGTCTTTAACGTTTGACAATTTAATTATAATCTGTCTCTGTGTGGATCTCTTTAAATTCATCTTATTTGGTACTGTTTTGGTTTCCTGGATCTGGATGTCTTTCTTTCCCCAGGCTAGGGAAGCTTTTCAGCCATTGTTTCACTGAATAAGCTCCCTGCTTCTTTTTCTCCCTCTTCTCCTTCTGGGATCTCTATGTGTATATTGATCCACTTAATGATAGCCCATAATTCTCCAAATATATCTTCACTCTCTCTTCTTTTTTTTTTCCCCCTTTTGCTTCTTTGATTAGATAAATCCCCCTGCCCTCTCTTGGAATTCACTAATTCATTTTTCTGATTCTTCTGGTCTGCTGTTGAAGCCCTCTGTTGAATTTTTCAGTTCCATTATTACATTGTTCAGCTCCGTGATTTCTGTTTGGGACTTTTACAGTATTTTCTGTCTCTTTGTTTATGCATGATTCTCCTGACCTCAGGGGGCACCTCTACGACCATTATTTTGAACTCCCTATTTGGTAAATCACTATCCTGCATTTTATTAGGATCAGTTTCTGGAGATGTATCTTGCTCTTTTGTTTGGAACCTATCCCTATTTCTTCATTTTCCTTGACTCTGTGTTGGTTTCTGAGCATTGGGTAAAAAGCCACCTTTCCCAGTCTTAACAGACTGGTCTTGTGTGGGAAATGAACCTCGTCAATCAGTCTTGCCCAAGCTCCATTGTCCTTCTTCCTAGCGGCTTCCTGCGGCTGAGGGCATGCCATGACCTGTCAGTATCTCAAAGGAGAGGGTCACAGTCAGCACCTAGATGTAAACCAGTCGGAAGCTGGACCTTCTGGAGCAGCTGGGAGAATATGCAGGTAAACCCTTCCATAAAAAAACTGGGAGATGAGCATTTTTGCCCACTCCCTTTGTGTGGAAATTAGGAGTATGTTCACAGTGAGTGCCCTGGTAGAGAAAAGAAGAGTAAAAGATGAGTCGAAGGTTTTGGTGTAAGTAAAGGGGTAAAGAGTGACATCATTCATTAAACCGGGAACACTTGAGGAGGGGTGTGCTTGAGAGCAATCTGTCTGACTTTGGTTTTACTTATTTTAAGACATGGATTTTGTAGATGTAAAAGCAGCATCTCCAATCAGTAGAAGAAAGTTGACTATTGAATAATTACTTTGGGGACAACCAAGCCATACGGCAAAAAATAAAAGTCTATCTTGGACTTCATGCCAGGATAAAATCCAAATGAATCAGAGCTTCAAAGGAAAAAAAAAATGAAATCATAAAAGTATGAGAAGAAATAATTGGACAACGAGATCATAATTTTAAGTTGAGAACATCTTTCTAAATGTGACGGATTTTATTTTTAAATTCCTCATCCTGCCAAAATCTGTGCTTTAGCAGATGCATTCAGTTTGGATTCTTAGCCTACGTTCAGTGCATGCATGGCACAGGAATCTGTCATTGCCACGGGAGGAAATGGCATTTGAAATTTTAGGCTCATTTTTCTGAAGTCTTTTCCCCCTTCAGTGATATCAGCCCCTCAACTCCTGGCTGCCTCTAATTTTTACCACTCAGCACAGTGATAAAGCTGAAAGCTCTAGGCTACAACTCTTTTCAGAATTTATGCTCCATGTCAGGAGCCAGCTAACTCTATGAGGGGGAGAAAGCAACAGATGAAGGTAGGATTTATCTCAATATATTTTGCTTCACTCCAAATTTTACCCTTTAGTTTCTGACTGTTTTGGGTGCTCTTTGATGGTTTCATACAGCTGTTTTTTATTTCTCTCAAATTTTATAGTTTTTTTTTCAGCAGGAGGGTTAATATAATACAAGGTAGTCTGTCATGGATACACAGCCCTTCTCTAAGGACTTAATCAATCAAACAGATGACAAATTAAGTAAAAATATAGATGATTTAAGTAGCACAATTTAACATTTGAACATTTGTAAACTTAGAACACTAAGGCCAAAAATGAGAGAATACACATTCTTTTCAAGTCATCTCGGAAAATCTGCAACAATTTACTATGTGCAAGGATATAAAATGAACCCTAACAGATTTCAGTGAATTATTTTTATGAAGAGTACAGCTGTGGAGTATCACCTCTGGTCCCGCCTGACAAGAGAGCCCAAACAGTGACCCCAGGAAGCCTTGGAGCTCAGTTCGTGGCATTTCCTAGCCTTGTAACTTGGCCTAGAGCCTGCTCAGAAGCAGAGCCCAGCCTATGGTCTCACCGAATTGCTGAGCACAGCCCATGTTCTTGTCCAAGCAGGAGGCCAAGCCAATGACCCCCTTCAATGGTGGAGCATAGCCCACAGCCCAACCCAACCAGAAGCCTGGACAGTGATCATGTCAGACAGCACAGCATAGCCTTCAGCCCCAATCATCTGCAGGGTGCAGTTGGAGACACCACATGACTGGATTTCAAATAACCAACATAACATTACCTCGAGCAGAATTAAAAAAAGGAAGAAAAAACTAAGATCAAAGAGAGCTGAAGGAAAAAAGCAATAAATATTGAAGCAGAAATAAATAATATAGAGAACAGAAAGTTTAAAAAATCAAAAGAGGTTTTTTGAAAAGATAAACAAAATCAACAAAACTTTAGTGAGACTAATGAAAAGAAAAAAGAGACATATGACACAATCAAAAAATTTTAAGTGAAAGAGGAGACTTCAAGACTTATACCACAGAAACACAAAAGATCATAAGAGACTACCATGAATAAACATGCCAACAAGTTGAACAACACAGAAGAAACATGCAATCTACCAAAACTGAATCATGAAGAAATAGAAAATCTAAGACCAATAAAGAGTGAAGAGATTGAGTCCTTAGTCAAAAACCTTCCAAAAAAACAGAAGCCCAGGACCAGGTGGTTTCACTGGTGAACTCCACCAAAAATTTAAAGAAAAATTAATGCCAATACTTCTCAAGCTCTTCCAAAAAGTTTAAGAGAAAGGAACACTCCAAATGCATATTACAAGTCCAACATTTTCCTGACACTGAAGCCAGATAAGGAGACTCCAAGAAAACTACAGGCCAATATGTGTAATGAGTATGTATGCAAAAATTCCCAACCAATAATAACAAACCAAATTTAGTGGCAAATTTAAAAGATCAAACACCAAATGGGCTTTATCCTTGGGATGCAAAGTTGGTTCAACATACACAAATTAATAAACATGATACGCCACATTAATAGAATGACCGATAAAAACATCTCAATGGATGCAGAAAAAAAAATTTGACAAAATTCAACATCCTTTCATAAAACTCTCAACAAATTTTATACACAGAGAACTTACCTCAACATAATACGAGTCATATATGATAAGCCCACAGCTAACATTGCACTTTCTACATTCTCCATATCTGTGAGTCTGCCTCTTTTTTGTTATATTCACTAATTCGATGTATTTTTTAGTGTTTATGAACAGATGAATGGATAAAGAAGATGTGATATACAGATATCACACAACGGAGTACTACTAAGCCATAAAAAGGATGAAATGTTGCCATTTGAAGCAACATGGATGGACTTGGAGGGCATTATACTAAGTGAAATAAGTCATAGAGAGAAAAATACTGTGTGATACCACTTATATGTGGAATCTAAAAAATACAACAAACTAGTGAATATAACAAAATAGAAGCAGACACAGATATAAGATCAAAGGAGTGTTGATCAGATGCCATCTGGCCTACCCCAGGGAAATCCTTTCCAGGAAGGACTATTTCTTAACAGCTCAGAATTGAGAGCAGTGAGTGATTGCTGAATATTTGTGATTAATGAAAATAACATTCAATGTTCTAGGGACAGGAGATCATAAATAATGAAATCCTGGAACTCAGCTTGGTTTTCAGCATTGACACGGCTAAGCTTCACTCTGCTCTGCAGCTGGACATGTGAAGGCATAATGGAAAGGTGCCTGCTCCTCTAACGGGAGAATGGTAAGGCAGTGTATGGGTCTTGGACCAGAAGTCAGGACACAGACGTCTTTTCCTTTCCGCCTGTGGGAACTGGGACTATAACTTAATCTCCTTCCACTTCTTCCTCAGCTGTAAAACGGGGATGATTTCATCTGTTCTTCCTGCCTCACAAAGTTACTGTGAAGAGGAATTGAGCCTCACTTTTGTCTGGCATTCATTCATTCATTCATTCATTAGTTTCACAAATATCTTTTTATGAATATAATTTGTCACAGGCATTGTCCTGTCCTACACCCTTGGATTACACAATTAAATAAGACGAAGATCATAGTCTAGATGCATAATAAGAAACACTGCAACCTTGGGCAAGTTACTAAGGTTCTTTTCTCACTATCAAAATAGGAATGCTAAAACTATCTCATGTTTATTTCTTGGGGTTACTATGATAATAGACAGAAAGAGCTTGGCAAGATGCCCAGCATATAGCACTGATAGTTATTTTGTTACTATTATTAATATTGATATTTTAGACAGGACGTGGCGAACGAAAGAAGTTAATCTTACTTTGAGGGGGTGTGGTCAGAATATGTCCATTAATAAATGTCCCTCCACCTGAGTCTTTTAAAAGTGGCTCATTTGGATTTTCAAGAATAAAATATTATAATAGCTTTTCAGAAAGAGTGACTATTTTATTCTCTGTACTATGAAAACGCTAAAGGTATTAATAGAAGGCATGCTTTTTCCCCTTAGTAGGCTCTGGCACGTTTAAAGAATATAGGTCTCCTTTATTTTTTAGTTCTCATCCACTATATGACTGCTGCCTCGGTATTGTTTTTTCGTTTTTCATTGCATTTGAGTTCTGTTATTGCCTTTAATAAAAACATCAATCCATATTTTAAAAAACGGCTCAGTTGGGTAAGGATGGGGAAAGGTCACGCAAGGTAAGGAGAAGGCAAGGCAATGGGTCTGGTAGTCGGCAGTGTAGCACCTGTTAGATGAACTCATTCAGGTGGGAGATAGAAGACGGTGAGTGTGCAGTGTGAATATACAGTGAAGTTCACCACCTGGGCGGCGCCATGTAAAGTTGGAGCTCCTTCCTCTAGGATTTCACATTTATGATTGCTAACGTGTCACCTCCTTTTGGAACTCTATTTATGCATATATCCTCCCAACTAGATCCCAGGCCCTTCGGAGAGCAAGGGCTGGGTTTAATTCATGTTGGTATTCCAAACCAGCCAAGGACCTGGCACATAGGAGTCAATAAATACGTGTATACCGAACAACTGTGGTGGATGCTGCAGTCAAGTTCAGAATAAAGTGTTAATGTGCAGAGAAGCAGAGAGCCACTGACTTTGCCAAGAATGCTGCCAAAAGCTTCATAACAGGAATGTCCGTAAAGATCAGATCAGGATTTTTGTGTTTATCCTACTAGCCTGCCATTTGCAAAGAGAAATTTCTTAGGCAGTATGTGGTTTGTTCCAGTGATCCCTCAGGATCTAGAAAATTCAGCTGTTTATCCTTTGAAGCTTAGAAATGAATGTTTCTACAGCTGCTGATTTATTAGCATTACTTACATTATACAAACCTGGTCTGTCCTGGCTGAATTACAGCTTAGCTGGACTAAATATATTTCCTGACCCCCAAACCAAAACACATAGTCTGACAAGTGTACTTTTAAGAAAAACAGAATAGGATATTTGAAATGGCAACCGTCTTGGAAAATCTCTGTAACCTCTGGTTACTGTTAGCATAGTCTACTACTGCTTTGTGCCAAAGCATGTGTGAATTCTTCAGGGACCCAAAGGTGATGGTCTGTGGTGGACAAAGAGACCTGGAGGTGAGTAGAATTCAGTGGGATTCTGCAGAGGCGGGGGATAGCAACAAAAAGTGGATGTGGTGGGAGGAGAAAATGAACGAGGCACTCGGCACACGGGATTACAAGCCTCTGAAGAAGTCAAAGAGAAAATCCAGATGGTACCTTCTTCAGGGTGAAACAACCTGGTTTGAAGTTAACAGGAGGGGAAAGAAAATGAAAACACCAAGCTCAGTTTTGATAGCTACCATGGATCCCAGCCTGGCCCCTTTCTAGCTGCGGGACCACGAGTTTATCACTGATTCTTTTTGAGTGTTAGTTCCTCATAAGAGAAAAAAAAAAAAAAGACTAAAGGTTATTGTGTCATAAAATCATGTGTGTATCCACCAAGAATACAAGTAAATTAAAGTTGGAGTAAGAAGGAAGCTATATTATAGAAATTAAAAAAAATAAAAGGTTTAGAGGCATTTGGGGATCGCATGTCTCTTATCGTGACAAATGTTCCCAGCTAAGTCCTTCTAGAATGAGTAAGAATAGGTAGAAGAAGAAAAAGGGTGTATATTTTTAGCTTGTGTGAGAGACCTTCTATTTTGCTTATCAGCCACCTATAAGTTGTCTGCATCATGAGGATAAAGGCATTTGAAATCCAAATGAAAGTAGAAAGAAGTCAAAGTAGAGAGATAAAGAGAAAGTTCAGAAAAATATAGGAATGAATTAGTCCCAACAATAAATGATATAATCTTACCCCAAAACAGAATTGTGCAACACCAGAGAGAGAGTAACTACAAAGACTCTGAGGGAAGAGAAACTGGAAGTGGGAAGCTAACTTAATCACATGTGTAGAAATGATCTGAAAAGTTATAGAAAACATCCAGATGTGAGGAGTCACTACGTACTAATGCAACGTAACCCTGAGCCAGTATCAAGCTTTCGCAAGTGGACCTAAACGCATAGCGTCAGATGTCAGTCAGGAGTTCCAGACTGGGGGAAAATGTGACAGATAGACCAGCTGGCTGAAATCTAAGATCAAACATCTTTTTAAGCGAAGGAACCAGGCAGAGACTTTATAAATAAGCCTGACCACAGACTAAAAGAAAATATTCATGTATGCACTCCTGCAGCCTTCTCTCTTTCTTACCCACTTAGATAAACCATGACTCTATTCTTGCTAACCTCCAAAGAGAAGACTTAAAAATAAAAATTATATTTTCCTCTATTTATATATATATATATATATATGCACACTATCATCCATGTGTCTTCAATAGAGTATGCAAACATTATTCAATGTTGTCGCTCTATTACCAACCCAGAAAATATGCTTTTAATGCTTTAATGCTGAGTTTGTTTACAGCATGTTGTAGAGTCTAGCGTTAAAAAATAAATAAAATGAGCTTCAAAACTAGAACCAGAAGATCCCTGCTCTCGGCTCAGCTGTGTTGATGCTAATTGTGTGACCTTCTCAAGTCCTTTAGACTTTTATGAGGCTCAGAATCCCCATATGTAATTGTGACCAATTTAATCCTTTAACCACTTCAGAGTTTTGATGAGTATCAAGTGAAATAAGGTTGAGAAAAATCTATACAAACAGCAGTTATTACTATGTCTTCAGTAGACTGTTGTACTGAAAAGGCCAACGTATTTGCAAGCAGATATCTGGTAGACCAGTCAACTGGCCATGATTCCATGCCAACTAGTTAAATTGTATCCTAGACTCTCAGGACTGAAGGAAACCGAGGAATAAGACACAGCCCCAGCCTTTATTTAACTCACAGTTAGGAACTGGTTGTAGGAAGGGAGCAAAGGGATGGAGATAAGGAAATATTATTTCTCTTTCTCCTGATGATAACTAAAAAGTGTTTACTTTCCCTGATCATGCCTCTGATGATCCATATTAGCAAGATATAGTAGGAAGCAACTGACCTGGATGGGGATCAGAGGAAAAAAGCCTTATTTTATAGGTTACAAAGTCTTTTTATACATGTTATTTTATTTACTCCTCATCACTTCTTTGTGTTATAGTAAATCTAGGTAACCCCTTTTTTGCAGACAAGCAAAAAGAATCTCAGGGAGGTACACCTGTTGCCCAAGATGGCGCAGAGGAAGAACTTAGCCTGCAACTCAAACTTTGTGACTCTACGTCACATGTTCTGAGCCAACGAGGAAGAAATGATGGTTCTAACTAGAAAAGCCAGTTTTCCATCTCTCAAGCCTAATATTATCTACACATGATTTTCTGAAGTCTATACTTACAGTTCCAAAAGACATTGATTTAATGTTTACCAGAATATGCCATCTCTACCTTTAAAACCTCTTCTGTTTCCTGTCTTGAAGAGCTAAGATCTGAGTAAATGCTTTCATTTGGATTTCAAATGCCTTTGTCCGCATGATGCAGACAATTTATAGGTGGCTGATAAACAAAATAGAAGGTGTCTCACACAAGCTAAAAATATACACTCTTTTTCTTCTTCTACCTGTTCGTACTCATTCTAGAAGGACTTCGCTGGGAACATTTGTCACGATAAGAGACATGCGATCCCCAAATGCCACTTTTTAGAGGAATAAAGTGCAGTTTCAAAGGGGACAAGATTAGCTCTCTATTCCCGCTTACCTCCTGAAGTGAAACAGCAGTGATGTTAGAATGAAAAGTCACAATCGCTGACCGACATAAAAAATCAATAATAATTTATGTCTTTTCTCTAGTTTTTTTTTTTTTTTAATGCTGAGCAAATTGTCTGGGGATGTGCAGGGATAAAGAACTTAAGAGATGTCTGATCTACTTATGCAGGAAAGGAGCAAAGCCACAGGGCCAAGGAAATCCAGGGCAGAGCTGCCTTGAAGAAGGTGAAGTAGGGGGCTGTCTGCCTGGAGGGGGAGGGTCTGCAACGGCTGAGGTCGCACAAGCCGCCGTCTGTCTTGGTGCCAGCCTCCCCCCACCTCAGCTTGGTATTTCTCTCACTGACACAAAAGTGGTGGGTTGTGGGAGGGATGTTGCCTCCTGAGAGCATAGTTACAAGCCACAGTCATTCAAATCTCCTTTCATGATCTGTCCTAGGATCTTGGGAAGAGAGGGGTATCTGGAAGTTCTCACGTCCAGACTTTTTCAGAATTTAAAATACTAGACTTTTGCTTTTCCAACATTCGTCAAAGAAGTGACTTCCCTAACTCTTCCACGCAATTATCCTATCCAAGGGGTAAGGATGTGTCCTTCGCGGAAACACACCAGATGAGAGGAGTGTCACCCACTTCAGTGAGATGGGGTCTGATGGGTGTGAAAGAAGTCCCCCTGGGGAAGAGATATCTCTGCTCTAATTCTTTAAAAACGTGTAGGTGTGAGCTAGGTGAGAAAGAGGGAATGTAGTGAAAAGAACTGCCCTGGGCAAGGCCTGGAGCATGAGGAAGCATGGTGCATTTGGGGTTCTGCAAGACATCATGTAAGATTGGCTGGCTTGGAGAATTTTGTGTCTTAGGCTAAGGATGCAGGATGCTATTCTCCAGGGTAGGGGCCATCCAAGTTTTAGAGTCAATACAAATTTTAAGAGTAAGAGTAATTTTTCAGGGCATCCAAATAAGAGAAGATGTAGTATTACTATCCATTAATTTAAAATATTTGAGATGACAAGCTAGGAAAAATTCAGGAGTAGCTTTTAGTGGAATTGTATTTGCTCTTAAATCTTGGGTATTTAAAATAGTACATGGAATCTACAAATTTCAAACTCCCAGTCTGTCCCTCTCCACCCTCCTCCCCACTCGCAACCACAAGTTTTTATTCTATGTCTAAATTTGTAGATTCTGACAGGTATATATAGAATAGATAAATAAGATTATACTGTATAGCACAGGGAAATATATACAAGATCTTGTGGTAGCTCACGGTGAAAAAGAATGCGACAATGAATACATTTATGTTCATGTATAACTGAAAAGTTGTGCTCTACACTGGAAATTGACACGTTGTAAACTGACTATAACTCAATAAAATAAAATTAAAAATAAAATAAAATAAAATAAAATAAAATAAAATAAAATAAAATAAAATAACATAGTACATGGATATGTGAGGTGGTGTTCCATCAATGGATAGTGAAGAGTGCACACGTGTCTTTGCAAACTCTGCAAGACTCTCTCTGTCCCTTGTGTGTATTAGGAGTGTGGAGACTCATAGAAAGGGTTTAAAGGGACATCATGATAAGTCATAAGAGGAGTAATGTGCCCAGAGAAGTACTCTAAGGTACTAGTACTGTAAAAGGTTTTGTGCTACTTCTCATGAAAGTCTGCATTTAAGAAAGAAAGTGACAGACAGTGCTTAACAAAATGGAATAAATTGAGAGTGGTAGTTTGCAATTGGTAGTTAAGTAATTTAGCATGAGAGCTTTTTGCAAGTTCTTCAAATCCTTGTAAAGAGTAAAACAATACATAACAGTTGCTAGAATAATATATAGGATAAAAGACCTGCTCTGTGTCCGGAAATCTTATTACCTGGTGCTGTCAAGGAATGGAGCCATGTATAACACATATGGGTGACTGGTTTTCAAAAAATAAAGTTACAATGGACAGACCTCTATCTCCCTCATCAATACTCTCTTCCCCTCAAGCAAAACATCCTCTCCCTCCTGCTGTCTTCAGAAAAGTTTTAAGAATTAAGCAATGTGCGTCATCCTATTGGATTTAGGCACATTAAAATATGAATAGCTAATAATTTCTAACAGGATATTTTACTTCTAAAGGAGTAGCTTGTTAAATGTAAAGGATATCTAATTGGGAAGATTATTATAGAGATAGTGGAGAGGAATATACTTTTGAGAAGTAGAGTTCCCTGCCCCCTCAGCCCTACCCTACCATTTCTCTGGTATCTTACAGTTCTTTGATATCAACTTTAAGAACACCTACTGTTATAGTTATGTGAATGAGGCATAACTCGAATATTGTTCCAAAGAAATAAACGGACTGGGAATCAGGTCATCTGTAAGGAGTATGCCCTTATCCAGATGTATAACTTTGGACAAGCCATTTCAGCTCAATGGGCCTCAGTTTCCTCATCTTTAGAATAGAGATGGAGAAGAATGATTTCTGAGGATGGCAGAGTGGTTTTCTGTGTGTGACATGTGTTACCGACCTGATCACCCAGGGCAATTCAGCTGATCTGACAGGCCAGGCAAGTCGATGCTTCTTTTGCTGTCAGAGCTTCAGGTGTTTTTGTCCCCCACCCCCACAGCCAGCTGCTGGTGTCTCAGAGGAACAGAATCTTTGCAGAGAGAGGAGGACTGGGCTTCATCCTGGGCACACGAGAGCATTTGTACTGTCTATCCCAGCTCTGACATGTTCTGGACTGAGGTTCTTCTCATCACTTTGAAACCATGCCCCATAGACTCAACAGAAGCTGATGGAAAACAGGAATTCTTGAGCTTTTCTTGGCTTGCACAATGAAAGGGGACCAGCTTATTAAAACCCCTCTGCTTGTAAACTGCCTTTACTGATTAAGCCCACTTGAGTTATTTTTTTCCTTCCTTTCTTTCTTTCTTTCTTTCTTTTCTTTTGTTCTTTCTCTTTCATTGCATACCTTTCCAGCTTCACGTAGCCCAGTTGTCTTACAGGAATTTGGGGTCACTTGTCGCCCAGTGTGAGTCAGATAATGCTGACTGACCCTAAGCTGGGCTTGAGCAGCTGTCCGTGAATGGCCTTCTGAGGTCAGAGGGCTGGAAAACTGCACCCTCAGATCATACTAAGCGCCTCCATATGGAACATGCAGAAGCAGGTAAGCAACGTGTACCTGCATGGAACACGGGTCCCCTCACCTTCTCCCTACCTCTGACCACCTTCCCCCATGACTGAGATCACTCTGCTTATCCCATAAATGTCCCAACGCCCTCACCTTCAGGGAGGTGGATCTGAAGCTTGTTCTCCCATCTCAATGCTTGGCCGCCTTGTGAATAAACTCTTTTTCGGCCACAAAACCTTGGCATCTCAGCTTTTGATTTGCTGCCTGCTGGGCAAACAGACCTGATTCCATAACAACCTCTCTTCCCATTGTCAGTAGAATCGTTAGTGAAACTCCAGTAGACGGACATTATGACATTCACTGCTAAATTAAAAAGCAGTCACGGTAAATATTCAGTTAAAAGAAATAAGGGAACATCACTCTCCATTCATCCCATTCAGTAAAGCCCCTGGGTTCCAATTCCTCTTTCAGTGTCTGTGATGTTTTCCAAGAATTCTACCCGGAAGCCAAGAGGCTCTGGGCTTTTTAACAGCGCAATCTGAGGCAGGCACCTATTTCTCACATGTCACAGCAGGTCCTTCCCGTGGATCACATGGCACTGCTTCTTCAAAACATAACTAAGACTTCCAAAGTCACCTGTGGGAGGGCACGCCTACCTGTGCCTGTCTGCCTTATACTCAGCATTCTCCAAAGGTGGGAGTATTTTGGAAGTGTGACCTCGTTGACAAAGAGACCCGGAAGTCTGGCCATGAGGCGTGGCTGCCAAGGACTGAGCAAAGTCTTCTTCCTCAGAAGCGTCTTAAGAAAGAATTTCATGTCAAGAATGTCCAGGAGTCAAGAAGGACTCATAGGAGGTTGTTATCTAGATATATGTTTAATATAATATACGTGCTTGTGGTTACAGATACATATTCGGTGCTTTATCAAGAAGTATGAGTTACATAGCATACAACGTATTGGATACAAAATCAGAAGATAAACAAAGTTGTTCCTAAATGAAAACCATACAGGGTACATGCTGACAAATGGATTGCCCAACCTTCCATTTCCACTCCTTTCTCTGAGCTGATCTCCTGAAGATGAGTTGCAAGCTGTAGCATTTAAAAAAAATTTAGTCCCCCCCCAAATCTAATACTATATCATATGAAATTACTTTTGGCAGCAATTATCCAGATTACTTCTCTCCATCAGAAAAATTTTCAGATCTTCCTGTTACTTTGTTATGGCTTAGTTTAGACATTTTCCTAGCTATGAAATTAAATATTTTAAACTGTATTCATTATTACATAACTGTGATTAGACTCAACTATTTTAAATGTATCCTCATGCAGATGGAGAAGAGAAATGGAGGTATAGGTGTGAGGCAGAAAGGAAAAATATCTCAGGTGAGAAAACAAGAGACTTATTAAACTGAATATGAATGTTGAGTTGGATTTGTAGCTTCTCAACTAATAAAAAAGGTCAGAAGATTATTGTTAAATTGTGAGGTGAGGAAAATATTCCCAAGTTTTTGTTTCTTTTTTGCCCTTCACTCTTTGCTACAAGTTTCCATTCAAAGCTAAGAATGTCTCCTCACGCAGAACAGTTGATTTTTACAGCACGAAGATGCTGAGAGGGAAAGCCTTTCTTTGGATTATTGCTTTGGTCAGCCACATGACCTATTTGGGTGAAAATATATTTAACAGAAATAGCAGTTCTAAATTATTAACCAAAGAGCCTTGTCACAAGCAAATATTAAACACACACTCTTCTCATAGAATGGAGAGACTAGAAAACCAGAAAGTTCTAATGACAATTTGGACAGGATATGCCAATATGCATTAAGATGTCACGTCCAGAAGCTACAGAGAGTTGCCTGGCCCTTGGGTTTGGATGCTTAGATGTTAGAAACTGAGTTCTCCATGCTCTGCTCTGTGGAATGCAAGCTGACCAGGGAAAGTAAACCCTCTATATTTGTTCTTTTATCTAATCAAGACTCCTTAGGATTTTAAAATGAGGTTTCACATCTAGCTGCATTGATAATCAAGAAATGCATTCCTGCAAATCTTGATGATGACAGCAAGAAGCAACGTGATTTTCAATTAAGTGGAGCTGCTCTTAGACATTTCCTAGTGAATGGACACACTTCATAGGCCTGAGCACTTAACTTCCTCACCACTTCCCTTCCCTTCTTTCCCCCCTTCTTTTCTCATGGTCCTTTTTCTCCAAACCTGCTAAATTACCAGGAAACAAAGTAAATGGCCTGCTAGAAGGAATGATTTCAGGGGTAAAAATCATTTCCCTGAAATATAAATCGCCTTTGAAATGAATCTCAAATTTTCAAATTTGTGATGGGACAGATAGCCTGACAAGTTTTTGTCGAAACTTCTGGACATCTATTATTCTTTGAGAAAGAATAACTTCGCTCTATCGAAAGGGAATGTGTAAAGAGAACACGTCAACCGAGCAAATTCCATGACTTTGCAGAGGATAAAAATAAAAACAATTTCTTTATCAAGTTCTTCTCTTTATGTACTAGAAACTGAAGTCTGCTTAAAGCATAATTTATACAGCAGAGAATTAAGAGTCCACAAGGTGATACGGGGAGCAGCGCACAAAATACTTTCATGCATTTGAGTCTGTTGATTTGAAAGCAAAGCTACGGAAATGCCTCAGTTACTTCTGCATTTCAGAAGGTGTTTATCTGGGAGAAAGAAAATTGTGTGTGTGTGTGTGTGTGTGTGTGTTGGGGGTTGTTCACACGAACAAGCACTGCTTTAGCAGATAAACATGAACACAGCCTCCTAATTTACTCTAGACTCAATAGTCTGTCTCTTTGTTCTGGTCCAGTTTAGATCCTAATCTGACGCTAACCACAAACTACATCAAACCCAGGCAGAAAAAGTCAGGTTATGGCCATCCCCTGGCCTGCTTAATCTTAGGTTTCTCTCAAGAATGAGACACATATACTCCTGTTCGCATTGACCACCTCTCTACATCCCAGATGCACTTAGGACTGTGTTACATTTTCACAGGGAGGAAAGCAGCACCACAGGGCTCCTGCATTGAGTTCCATACTTTCCCCGGCAATTTACTCCAGGGAGAGTGGGGAGGAAGGGGAGGAGGCAAAGGGAGTGATAAACAGACATTACACATTTTTTTTCCTGGTACAATCATCCCAGTTTTCTTAATTCCCCCAAATTTAAAACAATGTTATTTTATTCGTGTTACCATGGAAACTTCCAGTAACACAGTTGTGGTTTTCTTCCCCCTTAAGTTTAAAAACAGTTTCAAAAAGATTTCAAAGAATTTTCTAGGGCAATTTTCATACGTTTGCTTTGCTTTCACATTTTAGGCTGTGATATTTGTATTCCTTTTAATTTTATTATTTAGAAGAGTTTCTAATGTGTATGTGCCTGTCTGTGCACTGCTTTAAATTTAAAATCACACATACTTATGTTACATATCACTGGTGGACTGCAAGGCCTTCCTTCTTCTTGCAGCCTCATGACACTGCCCTCCTGGTGCTCTTCCTGCCCTCTGCTTCCTGGGTTCAGCTCATGAAAAGGTGAAGGTCCTTCTTATCCTCCACCCACAAGTCTACCCACTCAAGGTTGTGCAGTCAATTTGTGAATGCGGTAAGTCTGAGTCTTTGAAACATCGACTGTCTTGGTGAACTCTGTGATCTCTAGATAAATCTCTGGGTATTTTCAAACATTTGGCTATTTCAAATAAAAAGAATAAGGTATTTGAAATTGTAATGACATCAAAATTTCTCTTAAAAATGTTTTGTCATTCAAGAAAAAAAAATAACTCACCTAAATTCTTCGGTTCTTACATTTTCTAGCTGCCTTAGCACGTAAAGGACTGGTGATTTCATTCTGATCTGGGGCAGCAAAGACAGATGGTGAGGAAGATGGTGCCGGGAATTCTAGGTGTGAGTTGCTTGTCACTCCTGCACATATGGACATGATGGGAACTTCTGTTTCATGCTCCCAATGTTGATCCAGCCTAGCTGTCGACTGCTTGATGACAGAGTTTCTTTGAAGTGAGCAATATTAACAAATATAAATGAACTCACACCATACCAGCAAGAGTTGGCCGTAGACCCAGTCACTCCAACCCATTTTCGGAATTTGAAACGGCAAGTATTCAGGAAGGGCGTGTTATCTTTGGAAATAACAAAAACGAGGAAAATCCAACAAACACGAACAGTGTTTACTCAAAGAGTACAGTAATATGGTTGCTTACTTTCAATATTCTTAAGGAATAACTGAATAAATGGGCTACAAATGTGAAGCTAGCAATGTGCGAATGAAAAAAGAAAAACAAAAGGAGATACAAGACTAAGCAAATGTAATCTTCTACTTGAACATTTCAGATTTTTATTAATCCTTTGAAAAATACTTTTTTAATTAACTCAATATCCTCACCTTGGTTATATTCATACAGAGTTAGAGTCTATGACTAGATTATGTAAATCATTACTTAACCAAATCTACTAAAGATTAGAAAAAAATTTTAGCAAGACTTATAATAATGCAATACAGAATTAAATGTTTAAACCTACTAAAAAATATCATGGTCTATCAGTTGGTGGTGTGTAAGGCATGTTAGGAGTCTAAACGTGCACTTTGACTATAAATACAATTCACTAAATGCAGTGAGCCAAAAGGAAGGGAAGTGAGGTGTTGCTAAAAGATCACATTATTTTTCAAGATGCAGGGTACTTATGTCACTTAGCAGTCCTCTGCATTTAATCAAATTGATTTTTTGAAAGATAACATGATGGTTTGAATATAATTGTCATTTACTAAACAAACAGATCCTAGGAGAACTAACCAGTTTAGGCTTGACAAAAATTTTCCCATCGTAGCGTACAGCCCTCTTGATATTAAGGTGGGAAGACTGCTGCAATGAGCAGCAACTGTTTTATTTTACAAGATTGGAGTTTAAATTTTTGGAATTTTATACTCAGGTGACATTTAAAATACTTTGGAAATTGAAATTTTTGTCCTATAGACTAGAGTCATAGATACATTTATACGGTAGTCCACTGTCAATCTCAGGTCATTGATTTAATACAGAATTTAATAACTTTATAGGTGGGAGGGTATGAGGGAAGTACAGGGAAAGAGGCCATATGGATTGTGTTCAGATGGATTTTGTGAAAATACAACATATTCATGGCTGTATCTTTTGTTTATAATCTTCAGTTAGCACATGGATGCTCTCAGAGGAAGATCAACATTTTAAACAATGTATTTGCTTAAAGAATGAAATAATGCCTGCCTCATAATTTTCTTGCCACCTTTTATTACTAAAGAAGTTCAGAGATAATAAGAGGGGTGACCTTCTGGATCAGAATTAAAACAACAGGTGAGATCAATTAATCTCACTTGAAACTGGTCTTTGCACATCCACATTCTTTTTCACACCAATTTAGGTGGAGATCCGTTACCTAAAGCAAACGGACCCACATTCAATGATATCATATTCTTGTCTTACATTTCCTTAAGTAGAGTTTTTCTGTCATTCTGACTGAATTTCACAACAGCATACAAGAGTAGAGGTTAATTAAGAATGGGGGCAGGAAGAGGAAACTGGAAAAGGAAGGCATTCAGGCCAAAACAATGTGGGCAAAAGAGTAGGCAACACTCTCGGGGATTTTCCCTGCTTGAGAACCTTTGAGCAAGCCTGCTATAGGAAGATAAGTGGGTTGCTGGACAATACAGGGTTGTTACGGAAGAAATAACTCTCAGGATGGTTCTCACAGCCTGATTAAATTGCTACTTGATGAGCTCCTGATAAAACTCAGAGCGCACAAAGCGAGGCAGTGAATCCTTTTCCATCAGGGCATAGATTCTTTTCTGGGCCACATCAAAGCTGCTTGGGGAAGGTTCCACCAGGTTCTTCATGGTGATGTCCTTCGTGAAGTGATCGATATTCACCTGTGAGCCAGGAAACAGGGTCACTGAGTCAGCCCAGGTTGTGGGATTTGATGAAGAGTAGTGAGGATGGAAGTGGCATTTCCCACCAATAGAACACATGAGGGGAAGAGACTGGTAGAAAGTGAAAAATATCATATCATTTTTATTTTGCAGGCAGTGGGGTAAGGCAACTGGTGTTCCAATAAATGCATGACTCAGATTAAGCTCCAACCAGTATTAGAGACTCAGTGTTAGAAGCAGGCAGCTACAGGGCAGACCTCATTTAATCCGCACAATAACCTTAAGAATGAGTCTTTCCTTTTGTAGGGGAAAGATAGATAGATAGAAAGATAGATAGATAGATAGATAGATAGATAGATAGATAGATAGATAGATGATAGATAGATAGGCAGACAGATAGAGGTTTCCTCAAGATCACAGAGAGAATAAATGTATTTGAATGCAGAGGCAGAATCTGAATCCATGTACCCTGATGCCTAATCCCACAATCTTCCTACCACAGCATTTGGTTTCACACCTCCTGGGGAGAATGAAGAAGGAGAAGGAAATTCTGGCCAGGGGTCCAAGACCTCTTGCCTGGCTCCAGTAGAATAAGGCAACTTGGTCTTTTCCTGAAACAAACCAGGATACCCTGGTTCCAGCACAATAATAATAAAAGTGGCAGCTAATGTTTATTGAGTTCTAAATCTGTGCCAGACACTGGCTGAGAACTGTGCTGAGGAACTCACTTTATCTTCCAACGCTGGAAGACAGACACTGACATGTACATTTTACGGTTGAGGGACAGAAATTCAAATGCTTTGCCCAAGCTCTTTAGTGGTAGAGGGAAGATTCAAAAGCTCAGCAGTGTGGCTTTTACCCATGAGACTGCCGTGTTGGAAGGTGCGGTGGCTTAGATATTGGTCCTGGCTGCATTGCCACTACGTTGCGCCACTTGCAGGGACATCGTTCATGCTAGAGTCCACGTGAATGGCCCCCCGGCATTCTGCAGCATACAGCCTGCCTGGGCTCGCCTGAGGATCATTTGTGAGGAATCGCTGTACATCACGTTGTATGTTTTAATGACTTTTAAGGGAGTGTAAAAGAGAAACAGAATACAGATCAGCCAGTGGTTCTGAATTTGAGCATCAGAAAGTGTTTTAGCTCTCTCCTGGGCTGCTAGAGGTACTTGCTCCTGAAGAAAAGCTATTTGAGCTCAGAGAATTGTCCACAGCTTTAGGACAGAGTCAGGGACAGAGGCATGATGGGATTACCAGGCCAGAACAGACAAGAGCAGTGAGTGATCAAAGGTCCACGGTGAAGCGAGTTGAGGCTATGACGTGGTTTTCCACAGGTGAGCGGGACCTGTATGTTTTATGCAGGGATGGTAGGTGACTACAGAGGCTGCCCTGGGAATGGCCTCGGAGGTGACGTGGTCCGATGCCTGCCTTCACGGGTGAAGACTCCAAGACCCAAAGAGGTTAAGTTACACGCCTACAAACTGCTAGTGAGGGACGGAGTTGAGGCTATAATGCATATTTCTGTATTCTCAGCCACACTAAAGCAGTGCTTCTTTCTTTTCTTAAATATAGACTGAGCTAGGTGGGCAACCTTACTCAAAATAGTTGAATTTCTAAAAATTATAAAATTCTCTATTAATTTTATTTTTTAAGTGATATATTTAAAACTCTAACAGACTGTATGCGCCAGCAAATAACAGCTACTCATCTTACTATTTTTATTTTTTGCATAGCCCTCTTCTAACGAATCATTCTGATACGTGCTTATCTGTTTACCGCTGAGCTAAGAAACTATTTTTTCATTAATTTAAAATATGGGCACTTGACAATTTGCAATATATGTGAATTATCTACTTATTGAACTACACAGGATCATTTCTCTTTTTAAAACCTTAGTCCCAATTTTTTTTTACCACTGTACCTCTCCTTCAGTTCCTGGTATTAAAGAGCTGAGGTGAATATTCAGAGAAAGAAAATTCAGATTACTCTTTGCCTGGGTAAACTTGTTGCATAGGTCAATCTGCTACTCATCATCAAAACGAAATAGTAAATCTTGGGCTCAAAATACAAGATTTGGAGAATTTTTGAATCTATGTGAGATGATTATAGTTAAGGGAGCTAAGAATCAGAGAGGTTTAATTAGAAACTTACCCAAAGTCACACATCGACAAAGGTCTTTAATTGGGACATCTTTAATTATTCATCTCATAGATATTCCCTGAATGCTTGTTAAGTGCCAGGAACAAGAAGCACATTCTCTCTGATGCTCGGCTCAGAGACTGGAAGTCAAGGCATTTTACTTAAAGCTCACAGGTCCTTATAACGGAGGCCACCATTCATTTGTTCCAGTAACTCAGCCAAAGTTTCATTTATTTTGAAACTCCATTTTTAATGTGTCATATTTCCATAATAACCATCAATCTTTTCATAAGGAACCTGGTGAACAATGTTTTCCTAGAGCTCAGAGCAACTAGCAATTGTCCAGATGGGTCTCCACCATTGGCAGATATTGCAACAAATCCTAGAATTCTGTGAAGAGGAATGAAGTTGGTAGGAAGGAAGGTTAGAAGTGGGAAATCAGTTGAAGTCAAGAAATGTGGGCCAACGTTAATACCAAATTAATCTCCTTGATAACATCATAAACTGAGATTCCATACTGAGAGAAGAAAGAACGGCCCAGCACAAATGTTATCGGAAGTAGAGGAAAGCTAACATATGGGCACGGGGTGGGAGACTGAGGAGTAGAAGAGGCGAACTGGAAAGGATTACAAAATAATTTTCAGGGCAGGTCTAAACCTAGTTCCAGTCTAGGACTCTCACTTCCTCCACTTTACCTATTGTAGTTTATGCTCCCATGCTCCTGACCTCCACCTCTTGTGTCATGGAGAGAACTCATCTGCTGGTATTAAGGTATATAATTTGTCCATCCATTCAAACATATTTACCCTTTAGAAAAGATCAGTGATGAGTAATCCATAACCAAAGGAATAAATATCAAATGGTGGAATCTCAAAAGTATAGAGCACCTGTGAGAGAAAAAGGATACTGGGGGTTTTCCCCTCTCAAGTCATCTTAAACTGATTACTGCTGACCTAGGGGTTTTGCTCAGATCACCTCTGTGCTTGACCCCAAGTCTTGATGAAATATTTGATGTCCAGATTGGAATATGGGGTACAATGTGAAATTAGTGACCTGATCAAAACATGATGAATAGGTCTTGCTAAGGCCATTCTGGATTCCACAAAAAGTCTTTTCAATTCATTTTCACAAATAGCAAAGAGCAGATAATCTACCACAAAGCCGTTTTGAAATCAATACACATCTTAAGTGTGTTGTCAATTAATGGCATATTCTCTTCTGATAACTCTGTTATCTTATAATAATTGATTTTCTTGAGTAGAAACCCTGTTGAGTGTTGACTAGACTGTAAATGAAAAAGGCCTGGGGGAAACAAAAGGATGAGGGAGAATAGAGGGGAAAAGAGTTTTTACCAAAAAGAAAAAAAAAAAAAGGAGAGAAAGGGAAAAGTGGGGAAGGGGAAAAGGAGGAAAGAAAAGATTAAGTGGTAGGAACATTCATTAGGCATTAATTAGTTCCAACCCTGAGATGTGTATTTTCACATCCACTGTTTAATTTCCTCCTTACAACAACTTTGCAAAACAGTCTTCAGTATCCTCATTTTCACAAAGAAAGAAACTAAGTTCAGAGAGACTCAGCAATGCATCCAAGATGATACCACTAGTATCATTCCCGCTTGCAACTGCATGCTCCTGAAGTGAGACGCATGTTGCTAGAACGTGGTCTAAAGAGGATGCAAGTTCATATCTGCTTGACCTTGCTGCTCCGCCTTGGCGCTCAGTTGGTGCTTAAGGAAGGTGGCTCACTCTCAAATTGCCTTTTACTGCAGATGGAAATCCTTCCTGGGAAGTTGTTGAGCTGAACCCCACTGGCCACACTCCCCCACCTAGCCACCAGAACCAACCTCATTAGGAGCCTCTGTCTGGATGAATTCTTCATAAATTTTCTTTGCCTTCTCAGCCATCTTGACAGGGGACTTGATCTTCTTGTAATCCTCACAGGCCAGCCAGAACTCGAGGTTTTCCTCACTGAATTCAGACTTCAGGAAACTTTTGAAGCTGGCAAGTCCATCTAGCAAGGGAAAAAGGTATTGGAGGAAATGCATTCAATCTATCTGTATGTCTATCAATACTATCTCACTTTGTAATGCATTGTAATGCATTATTTGCTATACATGCCATTTATGTAATAACTTTACAAAAGCTAACTCATTTGCTCCTCACCACAAACTTAACAGGCAGGTGATGCTGTACCTTATTTTACAAGAAAGGTCAGAGGCTGTTACCTAACCAGATAGTAAGTGGCAGAGCTGGGATTCAGATCCAAAGAAGTCTGTGTTTGGGTGATGAAGGTTTATCTGCATATGGCATCAAGGAATACTGTGAACACTATTGCCATTCTCGATACTTAGCAATTACCAAAAAAGAAAAAAAATACATTTAAAACTTGATTTGGCAGTATAAATAATTTAATGTTGATTATCATGTATAAACTACTTAGTCTTCTTTTTCTTTCTACAGATGATTTTTAAGAAAATATTATGTTCCAGGAACTATGGTAAATAAAATTGAGATGGTTCCTGCCCTGATGAAGCTTATAGATTATGGGAGAGATATAGAAGAAAAGTGAAGAAAAACACACACACAATTATGCAACAAAATAAAACCATATGAAATATAGTATCAGAGTAACAGCAGGGTCCTGACCTCACTTTGGGTTAGGCTTAGGGAAGGCCTCCATGAGGAAGTGACAGTCAGAGACCTGGAGGAGGAGTGGGAAGGGGACGGATGGAGCTACCACATGCAGAGCAGTTACAATGCCTATCAATTATACATTAGACTTTAAAACATATTAAATTTAACGTAATTATAACTATTGTGATTCTGTGTTAAGAGTAGATAAATGTAGCTCATGTAGAAAATATTTCAGCTTATAATTTAAATATATATATATCTTTATACATTTATATACAAATATATATATGTGTATATATATATATATTTGATTTTCTTGAGTTGAAACCCTATTGAGTTTATATATGTTGAGTATATATATGAGATTCTTGGATCTGCCTTTTTTTTTTCTTTCCTACCCCTTCAGCTCTACCCTCCAAAATGGTAAAAGACAAGGTTGGGATTTAGAAAGGCACTGGAGAGGAACAGAGGACAAATCACTCTATATCTTCAATACTTTCTTCCTTGTTTTTTTAATGGAGGTACTGGGGTTTGGAACCAGGACCTCATGCATGTTAAGCATGTGCTCTACCACTGAGCTATACCCTCCCCCACCAATATTTTCTTCCTTTTAAAGCTGACTATATGTATGCATTTTAGCCCCAATTCTAACAAATGGGTATGTATTGAGAGAGAATCCATGTCCATTTACTATCTAAGGAAAGTAGATTTCTAAAGGAGGAGAGAAAATTCTAGTTTTCCACAGACAATATCACAATTACAGGCATTCATGGTGTGTCATTTGCCTCCCAGGGCAGAAGCTGGATTGACTGTCACCAGTACATCAGGGCCCACTTTTCCTCTAACTTGTTCCCCATCAGGAGATATTTCTGCAATTCATTAGTTCTACTTGGAGAACATATTTGTGTACTGAATTCATTTCCTTTGACCTAATTTCAATCTGTTTCCCTTTCCCTTGAATATTTCTCCCTACTCTTTTTTTTTTTATAGATTTTCATTCATTAGTCATTGCCTAATGCATTGATTTCATACAATTTGCACAAAATGTGATGATTAAACCGGAAATATACCATTGTCCTTTTTTCAATTTTCCTTCTATACATTTTTATTGTCTTCATGCCCCTCACATTCCCCTGCAACTATATTCAGTTCTAAAGAAACAGAATGACTAAGTCATAATCAACTTGGATTAGGGTCACCAGTGATTTCTGGATCCAAACAAGACACTGCATTTTAATCCTCTTTCCCTGTCCTTAACCTAAGAGTATTTTTTTTTTAATTGATCAACACCTAAAAATACATCAGGGAGCAATGGTAAGTATGATAAACAGTTTTCTCTAGAAACCTAGCTAGAAGAACTACTTTAAAGCCATTTGATAATCTTTACGTGGGTAAGATCAGGTGTATTTCCCACTCGCTCTCTGCCCATATTTCCGACTATATTTCCAGCACTAATTGTTATAATTCAGTGACACGGTGGTCAATGGTGTATGCTGAAAGAAGAAATAAGACCGAGTCCTCTGTCTGTCTGTCATCCTTAAAGCCTTCATTGTTTCTTAAACAAAGGGTGTCAGGAAGCCTCTGTTGAAATGGAAAAAAAAAAAAAAAAATTCCAGGCACTTTCTAGCTGCCGGGAATTGACACAGGAATGAAGTTTTACCAGTTCCCACACAATCACATCTAAGACGGCGGAGGAAGCAATAACTTCACAGAATAAGTCCGGGGCCAATTTATTCTCATTAGCCCCCGTTTCCCCACAACATGGTGAGTCAGGCCTGTAATCACCCTTTCTGAGACTTTGAAAAAGGTAGAGACCTCCCAACATTGTTATCTATGAATCACCCTCTCTGAGTCTTTGAAAAAGGTAGAAACCGCCCCCCCAAACATGTTACCTATGACCTGAGGATGCATGCCAGGATCCCTCAACAATGTTAACTTTTACCAAGTCATCTTTTCCAGGGAATGATCTTGGAAAACAACTTTCCAGTGCTCTGAGTCTATTTCCTGCGGACTGGCTTCATCGCTCCCATTGAATCCCATGATATTATTTCAAGACTTTTTATCAATGTGTGGACTTTAAAGCAAGACTCCTAAAACAGCTTTATACTCTATCAGCCTGGGAGATGTTTAAAGCTGTTCTTTCTCTTATCCGGATTTTAACAATTCTCTGGAGGAGCTTTTCCTAGGACCCGCTAACGCCACTCCCCAGATGCTTTCACCTCCTTAACTGCTCATTTTCTACTGGTCCATTCCTCAGAGATGCTCTCTGCTGAATTCCCATTACTCCTGAGGACGTCCTCTTAGATCAGAGTCAGGTCTACTCTGGGCCAAATGTCTCTGTTCTGTGAGGAACACACATGTCTTCTTTGCCCCATGCTATTCCCCTGCCCACTCCACGGCCCAGTAGAGCTCCTGGTACACAGCCCTGATAAACCCTACATTCTTCCTTCCTGAGCCTGCACAGAGCCTCAGCATAACCTCTCAACACACCTCTTCAGGCGCCCTATTCCTAGGGAGCGGGGGAAACCCACCTGATCCTCTGGTCTAGTGGAAACACTGGGTTGTGACCCACACTATGATCCCAGAGCTGGCCCTAATGAGTGAAGTCACTGTTGACATCTGTGTACAATACAGTAACAGCCCTGCTAAAGAACAAAATGAAACCACCTATAAAACCACTTTAAAAATCAAAGGAGTGTAAGGCAAACCCAAGTGAGACTGGTGGAAAGGGAAAAGACTGAGAAGCAGATCAGCACAAATCTTTTCTCCTAGGGGAGAGAGAGTGAGACATGGGTCATTGACAAGTACCATGACATAGTTTCCAGTTTCAAAGCAGGGGCTTTAGAGTCAAGATTTTCTGGAGGTGAAATCTCACACACCACGTTACTGCAGTAACTTGGGCAAGTAATCTAACCTCCCTGAGCCTCAGTGGCCACATCTGTTAAATGGGGTACTAATGGAACCTACCTGACTGGGTTGTTAGAAGGGTTAAATAACTTGCGTAAGGCTCTCACATGACACTGAACATAATAATAGCTCATGTGAACAAAAAATACTGCAAAACATCAGTAAACAAAGAATGCTGAAGCCATCAAGCCATCAGCCACTGCTGCCACCCCCCACTGAAGGCAAGCCTGCAGCCCAGCCTCTGCAGCCAATCACAATGGTGCACCTGAAGGGACTCAGAATAAGAAAAGACAGGATACTGGCCCTAGATAGCTAGGTGCTTGTCGAAGGAATGAATTCAATGAGCCCAAATGTTTGCTCCCTCCCATACATAGAAAAGCGCTAAATTCTTTAACTTGAGATGTCTGGTTTTCTCTAGTTAACAAGTAATCTTCTAATGTTCCAACTACCTGGTCTTTGTTGTAAAGCTCCTATATATCCTAGCTCCTCTGAGCAGTCCCTCAGCGCCATCTGAGAGGCTGTCATCCCGGCTCGAGTCCTCCCGCCAAATAAAACATAACTCTCAACTTTCAGGCTGTGCATTTATTTCAGTTGACACCCAATAAATGCTGATTTTCTCCATTATCATTCATATCCACTTTAAAATTAATCTTTATTCAAAACCCCACTCAAACATTGCTTCACATTCAAGGTAGTCCTTACCCAGTATTTTTCACTTGCTGTTGAGGATTTTTACTATTATGAGAGACAAGTTCACTTTCTGGGGTTTTGTCATTGTTGGAATTGTTTGCTTACATGGCTATCTTTCTCAGGAAGCTGTTAATTCTTTGAGTTCAAAGTCTGAGTTTCATTTATCTTTGCCCCTCTTTTGAAAGCATCACACGTCCTAGTTTAAATCTGGTTCAAACTGAATTAAATAAAAAACATAAAGAGAAAAATTTCCTCCCAAGCCATGAAACTAAACAGATGGGAACACAACCTGCACTCGTGGGTCCTCAGGACACCCGGTTTTCTTATTCCCTTGGCATCCTTCCAAAATTGAACAAGTGTCAAAACTGGGGAAGAAGGCCATGGGCACCCCCAAAGGTGTGTTCTGCCTCTGTCCACCCCTTGATTTTTACAAGAGATAATTCAGACTTACAGTTGTTCTCCAGGAGTTTATCCAGGGACTCACGCCACTGCAGAACCTCCTCCAGTGAGGGTCTAAATCAAGCATTAAGAAAGAAAAAGGTGACAGCCATAAAAAGGGAGTTAGCCACATACGCCAACAATGACTGGGACCTGCTTTTCTTTGAGATGCTACAACAGATAACTCATCCTCAGCACAAGGGAGTTGGAGTTTTTCCCTTCTGAACAAGTGGGCTTAATGAGCAAGGTTTGCTTTCATACAGCTATCTTGCATATTTCCACCTCTTGTTGAACCATTTGGTTGGCCCTGTCCCTTTTTAGAAGTAGAGTTTTTTGTCATGAAGCTACATCTTGATATTCTTGAATACCCCATGACCGTGCCTCTAATTGTGGTCTTTTTTTCCCAAATGCATAAAATCCAGTTGTCCCATTACAGGGATTGAACTCATGTTTCCTGGTTCACCAGGGCTGTGCTTTGATCACCCGACTTAATACAGCCAAGGGCATCTGATTCCACATCCACAGTCCAGCGCTGTGTCACCGGGGCTGATGGAAGACGCAAGGTGTGAAGCCACCTCATGCTGTGAGTGTGATCAGTGCCCATTTTAAAAAATCTGGGTGCATTTTCCTGCTCAATTCAAACAAGACAATGATATTTAAAAGATTCAATCTCTCTGAGTAGAAAAGTGGTTAGACCTCGTGCATATGATCTGGTTGCTGATTCGAAAGGAGAAGGTAACAGTCAACACATAATTTCTCCTTAGGCTGTTTTTGCTTTAATGTTTATATATGGAAAAACCCTGCTGCGTTTTCATTTTAACCACCAATTTTTGTCTCGCGGCAGGAGTGTGTCAAGTCGGGCTGGTGCTGTCTGGGAAAAATGGCTGACTCTGCTCTCCCGGGGCTCACCCTGCTCTGACTCTTGTGTGATGATGTGAGTTCTTCGCCGTCAAATCAAAACAGACTAACAAGGCATTTACTAGAACAGTAAGGCCAATGAAGGTGCTTTTCCTAAATTGGAATTTCCTTAGCACTTAACTTGTTCATCTACTGTTCAGACAACCCAGGAAAACTCCTGCTTCTGGTTTTTAAAAGATAATGTCTAAGAATTTTAATTATTTAGATTAGCAGTGAGATTGATAATTGCTGATTCGACTTCTGACTTTGCTCTCCAGGGGCAGATTCAGCCTTACTTCATTTGTGTACAGAGTCCAAGATGGTAGTAGTTTTTTGGTTTTTTTTTTTGCTAAAGTACTGTGAATAATTCCTTTGTTTCTTTATTCCTCATGACAGAACATATCCAGACTTTGAGTCTTAATTATATGATTTTTCATAAAGTTTTATGTTTTTACCATTTGAAGGTTAAAACATGCCAAAAATGAGAGTAACAAACCTAGCGAAAAAAATGGTATCAAGTGATTTCATTTTCCTGGCTAGAGATAAAAGTATCCTTGATCAAAAACTCAACACTAATTCCTTGAAAATTTTTTTTTAGTTTCTAAACAAAATTTTATGTAGAAGCAACCATTTTACAAGCACATTTGGAAATTTATTTTTAATGCATGAACTACATTCTCTCTTCCCGTTTTCTTCTCATTAGTATAAAGCATCAGGAGGAGAGGTGACATGAAGAAGGGGTTACAGGGATGTCCTTGTATTTTCCTACCTGATTTTATTTCTAACCAGGAAAGCAGCTATCTTTTAGAGGTCAGTAACTCCTTTTGGCTCTTCTATATTGCCCCATGCTGAGACCTTTTCCTATGTATATATTATTTTGTACCAACATTTTCAGCACACAGCTTTACACATCTTAATTTCTTCACTACAGTAGGTTCAATGTTTTGCAGATGACACCCACCAAGTCTTTACTGATTGTTGACAGAAACAACAAGACATTCAACAACTGGACAAAGGAAACAAAGCAAGGGGAAGACTGAATCTCTCTCCGATTTTATAAAGATTCTCATAAAATGAAATCACCTTACTGGCCACATTTCCTCTGGTTAGTGCAGAGGGACACAGGAAGAAGAAATGACAGGAGCAGGTGCACCCAGCTTAAGCGTGTTACCAGATGCAGTTTGCCCCAAATGGTCTTGTTAGAACCAGGCTAATGGACAGTATGAGCAGCACATCACAGCCGAGATTAAATTCCCGCAAAGGACATAGGCAGAGCCCGCTTGGGGGTAATGTTAGTCCAAATTGATTCAAGGACGCAGTCAAGCAGGACACATCCCCCACAACACGAAGCCCAGCATTCTGATTACAAGCCTAGGAAGTGCCACAGGTTCATCCTGTCCTGATTCTTAGAATTTGCCATTAAGTCTGACTTCTTTGAAACAAGAGAGATGCAGATCTAAATGACCAATACGTATCCTGGTTTGCAAGGTCATTGCTGACCACAGAGAGCGGGCACGGGGTTTCTGTGTGAGGGTGTGGAGAAAGGGAGGGAGCCAGTCCAAATGAAAGGCAAAATAAACATGCATAGAGATGATTAAATGTGTGTTTTACAACGGTCACTGTACGAGCCCCCTGCTCCAGGGAGTGACAATCTCAGCTGGAAGTGCTCTCTCCCTTTACTGTTCTCTCACCACACCTACTTGTTGAATTTCTTACATGGCGGTGATGCACTCACTGCCTAGAGGTAATAAGAGCTTGTCAGTCACGGAGAACTTTCCCCATTCCACCCTGTCCAGTGGCGCATTCCCTGAAGCCTGGATCCACCCCGAAATGTGCATGTCAGACTAATATGTGAATTAATAATGGTTCAGTTTGTCCAGAGTTAGTCAGTTGATGAAAGCCACAAATAACCCAAAACGTAGAGTACAAAAATGTTAGCACCGTGAATCAGAACTACCACTATAAGCAACTCTGGCACCTGCTAGCTGTAACCACGGGAAAGTGTGACAGCATCAGTGGTTTTCTCCTTTATTTTCTTTCTTCTTCTTTTTTTTTAATTACACACTCCCTGGCAAATATTTAAACTCTTGATAATGTTCTCACATGGTCTTGCTCTTCACAAGGAAAGTGAAATCCAATTTATTTAATGCACTTGAGTGCCTGCTCAGGTCCCTCTTCCTCTCCTGCAGTGCATCTGCTCATGGCCAGACTCAAGTCCATGGACATTTATTGAGCCCTCATCCCACGGCCAACGGCGACCTGGGCACCATCGATGGAGATGCAGACAAACACACCTGCCGCTTTTCAATGTCTATCTGTGGGCCAGTCATTGTGCATCCACCTTTCCTCCTCACAGCAAGGCTCGCTCTGCAGTTTACCAGGTCAGAGTGCATGTAGGACAGCCCTACGTAACAGCCCTCCCTGCGCACAGGCTAAGGACGGTTTATGCATGGAGGTCATTCCAGAGTTACAACGTGGCAAAACAACAACAAAAATGTAGTTAAACATTAGTGACATCAACAGGGAGAAAAGAAACTATTAAAAATGTCTACATCAGCTCCTGAGCATTTTGCAATCGATTATATTATAACCTGTGATAATGCTTATTACTAAATCTATGCAGTTTTATAACATGTTTATTGTTCATTATGGAGACCTACAGTAGGGCCTTAGAGAATGCTCACATACAGAGGGTGGGCAAAAGCGGGAGCCCTTAGAGAGAGAAGGCAGGGGGAGGATTCAAGGTTAGAAGTTAAAGAAGAAAGTTTTAAGGAGACCAACTGGTGAGCCGAGTCCAAAGCTGCCCATGAGTCAGGCGTGAGCCCTTAGCGATAGTTTCAGTGAGGGAGTAAGGTTTCAACCTGATGAAAGGAATTAAAGAAGAAACTGAAAGCAGCTACTTTCCATTTCTAGAGGTAACCAATGAAAGCAAGAGGAAAAAACAGGAGTAGATGGGGTGAGGGGCTGGGAGGATGTTTTTCATAGTGGAACATGGATAATTATTTGTTCCTAAGGAAAGAGTCCAGAGGGGAAACGAGCAATTAAGAACACTAAAATGGTCACAGAAGCTGGCTTTGGGCAGCCGGGATAGAGGCAACTTTTTCCTACTTTTTTTATTGGTTCATTTTTCTTCTAAAGAGAAGAATAAAAATATATTTTTAAAGTAGAAGATGCTTTTCTTTTTAAAGGGGGATTCTTTTTTTTTTTTTTTTTTTAAAGATGAGAGGAGTTAAAAATACCTTTAGCTTGGGGAAGGTCTGTTTTCTCCTCTGAGGTTTATTTCCTTGTCCTTGAGAAGGATGTGGGTAAAAAATACAGAGGAACTTTAATGTGGGGAGAAGAGAGATCAATTGAGCTCATGCAGAACACAGTCTTCTAGTTAAAAGGCATGGAAATTTGCCAATTATGAAGAGGTGAGATGGGGTTGAGGGGTGTGGAAAAGGATGGGAAACCTTTATGGTGATCACTGTTAAAAATGTAGTAGGGACACAAATATTCTCTAGGGATAAGATTTTTTTCCAAAACAATTCAAAGTTGGGGAAGCGGAAAGGGGATGGAAGACAAGAGTAGAAAATAATCTAATAAATGTCAGCCCCAGCTTTTCTTCCAAAACTACTTCTCTCTGAATCCCTGTTAAGCCAAATAGTTCTAGTGTCTGGGTGCGATATTAAAGCAGAGAATCAAAGCAGGAAATGTAGCACTATGTTTATTCTTTTAAGTTAATTCCAACAGAGCAGTAACCGCCACGCTGTTTATTTCAAAATAAATAAACTTTTTGATCTTTTGCTTTAATGAAATGTGGTTCCTATTCCCGACCAGTGCCTGGTGTCCGCCGCTCCACAGTGAATTAGCTTCCCTTTTCTCAATGCAGAAAACTCAATTATGTCTCACTTCCGGTGTGGGTTCACTTTGAAGTAATAAAAGGAGGAGAATGAACATATCCACTTAGGTTGATGAAAAAAGATTTAAAAGGAATAGTCCGTCTCTCTATCTCCCAACTAACCCGGCTGTATTAATATGAAGGTCATTTGGAGAAAAAGATCAGCCAACTGATACAAACGTTAGATTTAAAAAGAAATGGAGGTTAAAAGGGATTCCTGTCTTTTTAACCACACTTCTGTGATCTCCTCAAAGCCTTAAGGTAGCAGAGTGAAGGAGTCTGAGCACATTTGGCTTTTTGTCTTCCCACTTTCTCGTCTTGATTTTTAGGAGTGTCTCTGTTTTAAAGGGGAAGGTCGGGTGTATTTGTCTAGGCTGTGACACAGGGACGCAGTGACAGGCTGTGTAGGAAGCAGAGCGATGGTAAACACTGTGAACGCTATGAGTAGTGTCATTAAGTTAATCAGTGCAAAATTGTGGGCTGGATTTACTGCCATAACATCTCGATCTTTGGAATTACAGCTTCCCCACAGCCTACGTGGATAGAAGGGTGTGGGGGAAACGCGAGAGGGGACTGTCAGGAATAGCAACGTATGGATCGGGGGGAAAAAGTGCTTGATGTGCATTAAGTAGAAGCATCTTGTCAAGTATTCACTTCTCCTTCAAGGACCAGCCTTCTGTTCCTCTGCTGACCCCTGAAGGGACAGTATCTTGGAGAAGAAACTATCAGCTGTGAACTTTCTGCCTTGATCCGAGCCATTTCTTGAGGGAAATGCTCCCACTTGTTTCTCCCTGCTGAGGAAGCAGCCTTGGATACTTTCTTCTCAGGTGGGCATCCAGGGATCACAATGGTTACCTGGCCCAAGGGCAGCAAGTGAACAGGTATTTTCCACCGCACTTCTGTAGCGTAAATGACGGATGAAATGGATGGTACCATTTTATAAGATATGGTCTGTCTCTCCAAGCATATCACAAGGGCCCTATATTTTGTAAGTATCCTGCCAGTAAACAATATTTTGCTCCATATACAGGAGAGTTAAAAAAAAATCCTATGTACAGAGCAACTCCCTGAGGACGCTTATGATCTTCAATGAGTAACTGAAGGGGGAGGGCGTCTGTGCCCTTTAAAAATAGCCATCCTCTAGGGGAGAAGGGTGGAATCCGCAATGATGACTCACCTCTGGGGCCTGGCTGGCTTCTCCGGCTTCTCGCTGTTGTACGGAATGACAAGGTCAACAGCAGACTCTGGCTTCTGGAGGAGAATCCCCAACTTGAGCTTGATCTCCTTGGCCCTGCAGGAGGAGGTGTAAGGAGAAACAAGACCACTCCATGAGCATAAAGATCCAAGAAAGAGATTTTCTTTCTGTGTCAGAGAAAGAAAAATGAACAAAACTCCATTTCACGGTCGTGGCAGAAAGAAAACTAATGTAGAAATTGCGACACGTGAGCTCTAACAGCAGTTGTCAAGTTTTCCTTCTGTCCCTGGCTCATAGGCAGTACCTCATTTTAATCCTAATTGTTATTTTGTGTGCATTCTTTCACATTATATATGGGGAATTCTATCATATTATTCCCATTTTACAAATGAAGAATTTAATGATAGAAAACTCAAGTAACTGACTTAAGATAACCGGGCCAGTATGTGACGGACATGGGACCAGACCCCCAGGCTGCCTGACTTGCGTTCACAGGTGGAACTCACTGCATTGTCTGCCAGTCTTCTGAGGGCTCTGCTCCCAGCTCTGCCATTAATTCGATGTGATATTTGAAAAAGTGATCATGTTTTATTGGCAGACCTCAGTTTCTTCATCTATAAACTGACAGGGCTAACCTAGATGTTTTCTTCAGTCATTTCCAGCTATAAAATTGATGGTTGCTTTTCTATAAAATGTTCTTCTTTTGGATGGATTTGATTTTTTTTCCAACCCCTTGCCCACTGTTCCACAATGGCTGTTGTAGTATCTTACAAGCAGTAAGCCTTCCATAGATGCATATTAATTACCAATGGACTGGTTATAGCAGCATTATGCTACTCCTTTCTGTCTTCAACATTTTAGTGAATAGATGTGGTCAGAATTCCGGGCACTCCTCCATCCTAGGGTGCAACTGTTTTCAGATTTGAAAACTAATCTGCTAAGTTACCCATTATTTTATCACGAGTCTGAACTCAAAAAGCACCAAGCCAATCCTAAACATTAATCCACAAGACAAGCCACTGTATCCTGGCAGATCCAGAAAGCTGACCTTTCACTGTCACTCTGGTACTTTACACGTGCTTTTGAGATAGGATTTATCATACTGTGTTATGGTTATTGATTTATGTGTCTGTTTTCCAAACTGGATATAAGATCTCTTTGCAGGTAAGAATTGAGTCTTAAATACCTTTTAACTCCTATGCATAGCACAAGGCTTGGCAGCATAGTCAACATTCAAAAATATTTGCCAGAGTGAACTAAAAATATCTTAATTTTTGTTCCTCACGCAGCTGCTAACATTCATCTCCCAGTCAATGCTGATCAAAGCCAAAGTTTTCAAGAACTGTGATAGGATCCATGTTGTGGCCAGATAGGGTTCTGCCACCGTAAACACACTTTCCTCATCCGTTCACACGAGACAGTGATGAGACAATTTAAATACATAAAATGCATAAGATTAGCAATTATGGGTATTAAAGAGAAAAGTTAAGGAAATATATTGTATAACTTTAAAAGTAAGTGTTGAACTGTGTCATAGGTACGTATGATGAGGGTGATTTTTGAAACTATGACTTAGAATTAGTCAATGTCTCTTCCTTTTCATTTCTTCCCTCTTCTGTTCCTTTTTTTCTCCAGATAAAGCCAACTCAGCTACCACGCTACAGGAGAGCAAATGCAGCTGAGCACAACGTTATGGTTGGCACTGAGACTGTTCTACTGAGGGAACTTATACAAACCATGAGAACAAGAGTACGTGTCACTTTGACTCCAGGCTCCTCAAGATGCTTAAACTATCTAACATTTAGGGCTTTTTGCCCAGAAATTGAGACTGATAAAATAGTACATCCTCACAGAACTTGTTGTGATGATGAGATGTGCTCACGCATGTGAGTCACTTCGAACAGCATTTGCCGTATCACACCACTTCTTCAAAGTCAGTTCTAACTGCATGGTCATTTTTCCCAGCCGAATTCAAGCTGAGTTCCCTTGCTTGGAGTACCATATTAAAACATCCAGAAATTTCTCACATGTTGCTAAGAATTCAAACACCCACCGCCTCCTATATTCTACCTCTGAAGACGGGAATTACCGATTTTATATTTATCTGAAGGATGCAGAAAACAACATGGGGGTGCAGAGGGAGGGATGCAGGCAATACGTGTAGTCACCCTCTGCTGGCTAGGGTGCAGTGCTGCAGCCAGAAACACCAGGGCGATCTTTTCCACCAGGACACCCAGGCCTTGAAGAACTTCATCCCTAATACCTCTCCTAGCTCCATATGCCCCGCACCTCCTTCCTATAAGGGGAAGGCATGAAGCAACTGTCTGAGTTTCAACCTTGACCCAATAGTTCACTCAGCAATATTTAGATAAAGATGATCTGTTTTATGAATGTTTCTCTATGCTTGTATTTTCAGTTGATTCTTTAGATTTTTGTTTTGCCTTTTTCTCCCCCTCTCAAGTTCTGTTTCTTTATCCTTTTACTCTTTTGCTCCATTTGAGCCACTTGCTTTTATAAAAAGGCAGAGAGATATTTGTAATTGATTCCTAAGGAAAGAGCAAGTTGGACATGAAGAAGCCATTTGAATGAAGGGGTTGAGCATTTTTAAACTTCATTTATTCGTTACTACTTTCCTCCTCGGTCACGTTTACTGTGTCGTTAGTGCACAGTAAACACACCACACACTCACAGGGTTTGGTCCTTGCCTGCAAGGTGCTTATACCCTCAAACTTGCAAACAATCACAAGCAGCTGCTCAAGAAGACGATGCCCAGAGAGCAACAGAGCACTGGTGGAGGACCCCGGTGTCCAAAAGGGTGAGTCAGGGGGCTTCTCAGAAGAGGCAAGGGTGGAACAGCTTTTAGCCAAATGGACAGGAAAAGGATGGGATTTCTAAGTAGAAAGAGAAGAACGTGCATATTGCTTGAAGGGACGTGGAAGTGGTTCTGTGCAGCCTGAGCGTAAAGTGTGATTAAGGGGTGCAGAAAGCCGTGTTGCATGAAGCCTGCTCACTCTGCCTCCCCTTCCTGAGGGAGGGACGGATGATGGAGGAACCTCTGAGCTGTACACAGCCTTCAGCAAAATTGGTATGAAAACAAAAATGAGGTGAAACTATTGAAAGATGCCTTCAAAGACTCTCTATGTGAAAAGGTGGCATCTTAGCTGACAAGCTCAATCTGTTTCCCAGTTTTCTTTTGCTAACTTTTATAGGATGCATTTTCCCATAAAAATGGTGTCTCTAAATTCTGATTAAATTCTCAAAAAGACATCCCACAAAAGCCTTTTCAAACCAGAATAAATCAGAACCCTAGTATAATTTTATCTGTATCACTATTTAAGTTGTTTTTCTGTGAGATCATCTAGAAATCAGCTACTATTTATAAAATTGCCTATAGAAAATCGTATTCCACTTCCTCAGGGTAGAGCAGCATACCAGAACTTCACGTTACTCTTCTCCTCATGTTTGCCCTGGGGATGGAAGGGAGAAAGGAAAAGCAGTGCTTTGGAAAATACTTCTTTCTATGGTTTAGCATAGGTTCAAATTATAGGACATTAAAATGTTATGGTACATAAGTCAGGAAGTCCATTTGGTTGAATTAGGAGTTTGAGAGAACACAGAGAATGAATAAGATTACTGTCTCCCTTCTTATAAGATAGTAAAAGTCTAAAAGCTGAAGAGTTGACTGATGCTGAAGTCCCAACCACTTGAAACGTTTTACTCATTTTGTAGTAATAAACAGTGTTACTACGTTTGTTTTTCTCTTTCAGAGTTACTGGAATGCTGCTTCATTCCCCGTCTCTGCTTCCTCTGCATCATAGCAACACATGCAATTGTGGGAATGAAAACAAACAAATGGAAAACCAAATAAAACAAAAGCTCAAACCTACCATTTTATTTTTCCCGTTAAAAAGTAGATTTGAATGTATCTGACATTCATTTATGTCAAAAACAATTCCACCCAGATAATAAAACTTCCTAATGTGTTTATGATTTCAGCTCAGTCCCTGGCTCTATTTGACCGCCCACCAGGCAGTTTTCCTGGTTACATTACATTAATGCTTGTTAACAAGAAGTGATCCTTATCTCTTCTCAGCTCACCCCCAACCTTGTCATCCTTTGGTTTTACAAAGAAAAACTTGTTTTGAAATAAAATCATTGGAAATGCCTCGGTGAAATTTTAATTAAGGGTTCAGAGGAAGATAATCCTTTCACTGGATGACTCACATTAGTGATTTCAAACTGAAAAGAGTTTGAATAATTATAGGGCTGTACAATTTTAAATCTGTGCCCTGTGTGGGCATACTTTCAAACAGCTCTGGGCCATCTCGGTCCTTCCGGCTAATGGGTGAATTGAGTGAAAGTTATTACCTTAAGACAAACAAGTGTGGAAAACAGTTCAAGCAATCACTAAAACAAAAACAGAGCAGAATTTTTAAAAATACAATTATATTTAAGTAAAATTTATCCATAACCAACTACGGATAAAGTCCTTTCAATAAAGATTTACTATATAAGTTGATGAATCAATAAATGAACGAATGAATTGAATTTCTAGGTTATAGTAAAACTGCACTTTGGAGTGGTTGGGTGAGATATTGGGGTGAGGCACAAAATAAGTCATTGAGGACTAGGATGTCTCTGATGTAGCTAACTGGGAAGAAGGGAAGCCACTGAATGATTGCAAGGAGTCCAACTGAATTCTCTGTCTGTCTGTCAGAGAGGTTGGAAACAGACAAGAGGGAGCTCAAACTGAGTATGCTCATTCTGCCTCACCGCAGATAGGACACGTTCTGATGAGAAGAGGCAGGGAGGGTAATTACAACCACTAACAGTCTGATCGGAATCCATTATGAGATCAAGATTTATCAGGACTCAGTTAAAAGAAATAGAAGTAGCCCCGAGGCGAAGGCCAGTCCTGTGGTTGGACATGTGTCGGGGACAGTCAAGAAGAAATACAAGATTGAGCAATGTTGGGAAGTAAAGGACAGGGGTTTTACAACACATTTCCAAAAGAGATATTCCAGCATGTCCCATGTCAAGGACAATCCAACTTAAATTCATTCCAACTGAAATCTGTGTTGCAGACGCCCCCTGCTGACTGTGGGAAGGAGTGAGCATCAGGCTGCTGCTTTCTGAAGAAACATCACAAAGCTTGTCTCCACAGGAGTAAAAAGGACATGCCCTCTGTTGGCCTCTAAAAATGTAATAAATACCCATTAAAGATAAATAAACGTTTATAAAACACTTAGCAGTGAGACCCAGCAGCTGGAGTGTACAGGCAGCTGGATCTGAACAGCAAAGGAAGAAAAGAGCGCCTCTGAGTTCTTGCCTGTGGCTGAGATCAGAGTCACGTGGACAGAACCCCAGCAGAGGCTGAGGAAGGAAGGGAGCCCAGAGGGTGTGTGTTCACTGTGCTGGACCCATTGAGGGCAGTTGATTTGGTTGAAGCCTGGAAAAGCCTTCTTGTTGGCTGCTCATTTAAAACTTGAGATCAGTGGAGTCTGTTACTGATACATGGATCATGAGAGATTGGGGTTTATAATTGATCTTGAAAACCCTTAGTGGAATATAAGAAAATTCAGTGGAAAAATCAGGTCAGTTCTAGAACTGAAATTCTCACCTCCCCAGGATCCCCCAAACATGGTTCCTTAAAATCAAGATTCATTCTCAAGTGTGGGCAGAGAATGTAACAGTTTGGCATCTACCATTTCCCTAACTTAACCCACTTCTATGTGAACTAAAGAAAGTCCACTCATTGCTTATGTCTTAGCAGAAAATGAAAGAATGGTTTCCTCATGCTGCGTTAAAGTATGCATTTTTTTTTAACCTGACATAACTTAATATACGATACATTATGGAAAATGACTCTATGGTTAGTTAATATGAAATACTCCTCAGTGGTCCAAATGACAGATGAAGAAAATTCTAAAGAATATATTATTATTATTACTACTACTATTACTATTATTATTATTTATGTATTAAGCTGTAACTCCAGAAATGACAGCTCTTTCCAAACACAGTTGAATCACTCCCTGGTGGTGCCTTAAGGTTTTCACTCATATTAGTCATTAATTAAACAACAAGCCATGTCAGACTGTAAGATGGCCAAAACAATGTAGAATTACGATGTCAGTTGTGTCAAGCACGTGCACAGAAGGCGCACTTGTCTATTAAAACCTTCCAACCCTTTATCTTCTAACGTCTCCTTTCTGTAAGTTCTCCTAATAACAGCTACCTTCATTCTTATGTTCAAGTTCCCACCTCAACTGCCCCAGCTTAACTCCCCATCAGGGCCCCTCACAGGCAAACTGCAGTCAAAGACCAGGGAATCCCGTCTCCAGGCTGCCTCGACTTCACAAGATGGCAGCTGAGATAGAAAACACTGGCCTTGACAGCGTCTCCTCTTGCTCACTTATTTATTCAACAAATTAAAAGTATATTTATTAAACACTCGCCATGTGCCATAGACCATCATACGTTTTGGAATCCAGTGAAACAAGAAGGCAAGTTCCTCTCGTGGAGTTTATATTCCAGTTGGGCCAAGACAAACACAAAATAAGGAATCCAAACAATGAAACGAAAAATTCCAGCTGGTTTGTAATCACTGCAGGGTGACACCGTGGAAGAGTTAGCTTCAGCTATTTGTCCTAATCCCGGTGGTGGTCAGCAGGCTTTTTAAAAAAGGCCACACTCCAGAGATGGCTGCCGTAGGTGTCCCCGCTGTCCGCGCAGAGAGCAACACCAGACACTCTGCCAATTAGCAAAGCGTGTTAGAAATGAGGTTTGACATGTGGGTTTGTCCGCTAAGTAATCGGTTTCCTCCAGTTACAGTAATGACCCTCAGGTCATTTTTACTGGAGACACACCCATTCCATAGAAAAGTTATAAAAATGTAATTAGCTCTCAGATGGCTCCTGTGGCTTGATCCCAGGCCTTGATTTGGAGATTTCTTATTGCCTGATACCAACTACAAGGGTATCAGAATCGCACCTCAGAATATTAATGACTGAGTGAAACTTTCTTACAAGTTATAGTCAGAGCATAAAGCATTAGGCCTTTACTGAGATCACAGAACCAGCTGTATTAATATTTTGCACCGGCTTGTCAACAACTATTTGCCTAAATAAATATGGCACAGTTGGCTTTCATTTTATGTACAGTGGTCTTGCTTTCATACACTGGTCATGAAGTCGTGGAGCGATAACTAACCATCACCCACCACTATCCATTAATAGCTACAGTTATCTACCGAAAATAACCTAAGAGTTCGGCATGAATTTATTGATTTAGACTAGTTTTCAATAGCCACTTACTATCTGTGGGATCTTATGCAAGTTAGATAATGCCTCTTGGCCTCAGTTCCGTCATCTGTAAAATGGGGATAACATTAGTGCCTGCTGTGAAAATTTCTGTGAGGAGTGCGTGAGATGATGCATGTGAAAGTTAGTGCCTGGCACATAGATAACATGCAGTGCACAGAAACTGTCATCATCGTCACCCTCATCACCATCATCACCGCTGCCCGTCTTCTACCACCTACTGTTACAGTTTGCAGCAGTTTCCCTTAACTTCTGGGATATTAACATCTGATGTGTTAAGCTCATTTTCTCTTCATTGGATGAATGCATTCTATGCTTTAAACACTACTCTCCTGGGGAAATCACAAAGATCCTGAAGTGAGAGAGTTAGGAAAAGTCAGAAGCAATTTCTGGTGACTCCATGCTGGGAAAGAAGGAAAGCTCCATGGTAAAAGCCAGGAAAGTATTGAGTTGCAAAGCAGTGATGCAAAAAGAGGCCCCGATGCAAACAGAGGCACATCTATCTCTGCAGCACTCTGCTCCCAGTCCTTGAAATGCAGGCTGGACGTGGGCATGTGGATAGAGCCTGGCCCTCCCTGATGCTGCCTCCTCTTCCTCAGTTACCTGGGGAAGAAACACTCTCACTTCCCACATCCCTGATATTTCCAAGTATAGAAACCATGTGAAGTCACAGTGGTTTCATTTTAAGCACACAATCCATGAATCTAGATGCAAGGACTCCTTCCATGGGCAAAAAGTTACTCCTCATGGCACACAAGCAGGAAACAGGTGATCTGAGGCAACTCTTTAAAATAACAGTAATAATAACAATAATAACGTATAAAATATTAATTTATTGAGATGTCAATTCATGTTTTCCTCTTCTTATTGTTTTTCTTCTAATTTTCAAGAAGGTCGCTAGGCATTTGTGCTTTCTTGGCTCTGAGGCAGTTAGGTTGCATGGAAAGACCAAAAGCAGATATTGATTGAAATAGTATCCCATTTCTGACCTTTGTTTTCCAAGACCCTAAACTCGCTGGGGAGATATGCTGGCTTGTTCCCAGAGAGGAGAACTGCTTTTGATGAGTGGTAAAGGAAGAGGCGGGGGGAAAAAAAAGAGAGAGAAAAGAGGGAATCCCCGAGGCAAGAGCAGAGGACTGTGGTTTAGGGTTCTCTAATTAATCAACACCCACTCTCCCCTGCCACACACACCTTTGCAGGACTCCAGGGAGGTGGCTGGACCACAGAGGGAGACAGTTGTATGGTGCCCATAATGGGATTTTACCCTTAGCCCCCGAGCTCCCAGCTTCACCCAAGCCAATACCCAGACCCAAGCAAGGGTTCCTGGAATGATTTCAAGGCACTGTGAAGCTTCAGACGAGAAAGATAAAAGAAATGATGTATCCACTTAAAGTTTTTTCAAAAGCCAGTCACCTAACAGTGTGAAAAAGCCCCCCGCCCCGAAAAAATTCAGGAAGTGTTCAGGAGAACTTACTAACCCTATTGTGATGAAACCATGGAAACAGTGAACTCAATGTGGCAAACTTCCCATGGCTGAAGAAAATTCATCAAGAAAAGACAAAACCAGCTGTTCTGGATAACAGCTAAGTCATATGACTCCGAGATTTGTCCAGATGATTTCACAAGATGCTTTCCAGATCTCGAGCCCATTATTACAGTCACAAGCAACGTGCTGGATTGTGTTCAGTCTCTCCCCCTGCACTTGGCAGAGAAAATATCCAACTCCTAACTGTGGCAAAACCCCTGTCTCAGCTTATATAATTGGAAGAGTTTGCAAAGCAACTAGGGTAGAGGTCAAAAGGCTGTTCCTGGAGAGAAAGTGATGTGGAACACTGAGCTCTCCCCTAGAAAATCTGGTTAATGCCCAAACTAAGCAATTTTTCCTAAAAAGCAATAGACAGTATAGCACAGTGGTTAAGGGCATGGATACTGAAGTCAAACTGAGCATTATTTATCTTACTACACGTGTGACTTTTGCCAAGTTTTGAAACCCTACCTGGCTTCAGTTTTCTCGTCTGTAAAATAAAGGTTCTCAGAATGATGAAATGGGCTATTCCATGGGAAGCACTTATATTAATGCCTAGCACACTGAGCATGCACTCCACAAATAACAGGGGTGGTGGTGGTGGCGGTGGTGATGATCTCCTTACAGAAAATCCTGGGCCAATGAAGGCAAGTGTCTAGCTTATTTACAGAAAAAAAAAAATGATAACTCAACATAGACTATATCAGTAGGAAGGAATCTTAGAGGAGAGACAGTAAACAGAGTAACATTTGCCCTTGACTAAACCCTATTTTCAACTCGGTCACTAGTTTGCTGGGTGATCTTGAGGAAGTTATGTGAGTTGTCTTTCAGTGAAAAGTAAGAAAAGAGAGAGAGGAAGGATGGAAAGAAGGAAAGAAGGAAGTCTGTTTAGTGATAAACCTCTAATATCTTCTCTATCTATTATAAACTAGTATTTCCATATTATCCACACTAAACATCTTTATAATGTAAATGAGAAAGTGAGGACCTGAGATGAGAAATGACTTGTGAATCGCACCATGGATGCCTTCTATTCCATCCTCTTCCCAACATCCCATTTTTATCTTTAATTACAATATTCTTCATCTTCTCGTAATTTATAAACCCTCTGATTCACATTAAACTGCTCATCTTCTTCATTCCCAATAGCTAATCTGTCACAAATGTTGCTCTTTATCCCTAGAAAATTATTTTAAATGTGCCTTTTCTTCTCCATAGCTAGATGAAGCAGCTTTCTCCAGGCCTGAATCTCTGGGACGTTCCCCCCTCACTACATGCATGCTCCGCTCACTATCAGAGCAGAAACAAGCTCCTACTTGCTTGTAATGACTCTGTATCATTTACCACGAAGACTCTCAGACTTGAACATGCACCCCCAACACCAGGAGATCTGGTTTAAACACAGGCTTCTGGGCCCCGTCCCAGAGTTCCTCCTTCAAGAGGTCTGAAGTGCGACTGGAGAATTTATATTTCCAGTCCGGGACCACACGGTGAGAGTCACTGATGAACTGTGTCAATTTCAAACACCCTTCTTGCTTCCAAGGTCCTCCACTTCTAACCTTGTTTCCCCCGATTCCCCTAGTCCCATTGGTCTCCTCCTTATCTCCCAAGCAAATCGTCTCTGCCTCCCTCCACTCATATGACAATTAAAACTCTTCTAATGCTCCAGAACAATCTCGCCTTTCCCCCTGAAGCCTCTGTAACGACTCCAGCCTAGACTGCTTTCTGTCTTCTCTAACATAAAATCATAAACACAGAAGCATATTTAAGGGACCTTATAGAGCTTCTAATTCACCCTTCCCTTATTTTAAATGTGGAAAAACTGAGGTTTATATAGATTAAAATATTTTCAAAGATCTCATAAAATCTCATTCTAAGATCTCTAATAATTTACAGAGCAAGGGATAGGGTAGCTGCTGTTCTTCAGCTAAAGTTCTGGGCAGCACATTTTCACCCAATTACTCTAGTTTCTTGTGAATGTATATCTCAGAGTTCCATATGCATGTACTCCCGTGAGACAGCAAGTCCTTTGAGTACTTCCTTGGCCTCCCAGAGCATCTTGAAAATAACTAAGTACTTTATAAAGTTGCTTTAACTCCTAGGATGGCATGGAGGATAAAGGTGCAGGCCTGTACTGCTTTGGTTTGTATTCCAGCTCTTACTTATCAGCTGAGTGACTTTGGGCAAGCTACTTAAATTCTAAGCCTCCATTTTTCTATGTAAAGTAGTGATAGTACTTTTCCTGCCTCATATGTATGTTGTGGAGCTAAGGAAGTTAAGGCATCACAGTGTTTAGACGAGCACTTGGGACCTTGTTAATTTTCTATAAATGTGACCTATTATTGTTACTGTTCTAATATTTGTCCCACTGCTCTGTCACAGTGCATATTGCACATGGGATGTTGGGTGATAAATGTTTACTGAACGAATAGAATAGAGTGAAATAGGACTCAATGAACATCGGTTTGACTGACATGCAAGATAAGTTCCTTTCAGAGGCCTCCACCTTGGAATAAGGGAACCAATTCTGAGACCGTAGCGAATACCCGTTGCTGGAGAACGCAGCCCCAGAGAGACAAAGAAGGCAACATGGAGACTTCTGCTGCTGCCCTGCGCAGCTCAGAGCTGCACTGTAATATCACCCGCCTTGTGCTGCTATTGAAAAATGAAAAACAAAGTATTGTTTTTCCCAAGCACTGACTACTCCCTACCCAAGGTTTCCCGTGGAAATTGAAATATTTCCCATGCTTTTATGGCCTGTCTCTGACATGCTCATCATTCAGAGTAGGTTATTAGGGGTAAAGGAAGACATACTGCAGGGACAAAGCAGACAGGGGCAGGAGTAGTTTTTTGTTTTTGTTTTTTTTCCTTTGACCTTCAATTCTCCATCTTATTCAAAATATCATTGGCAGAATTTCTGGACTATTTGTAATTCAGTTTGGAAGCCAGATAATGAACAGTGGGAAAATGGTCTTCAAGAAGAGGAAGACAGAAATTTATGGTTTATTTTGAGTTCCAAAAGTGGAGGGGTCAGAAGGCATTCCCACGAGAGCTTCTCTGAACACTGGCGTGACCCAGAGCTGTGGAATATCTCAGTGTCGTTCTGCTTTAAATTATAAAGAGGGGCATTCTAGAATGAAATTTTCTAGCTGTACATGGACCCTAGTTGTTTTATACCTTACAAAGGTATAATAAAGCATATTGGAAATAATAATAAAGCATATTGGAAAAGAAGGGAAGGAAAGAGGAGTAACATAAATTCACTGAAGCCTTAATGGACATTAATATATATATTACATCACTTACTAAACCTCTGTTCCCAGAACTTAAAGTGTCCTCTTGCAATCACTTTATGTAACAGATATAAAGTCATAACTTCAGATAATCAGGACATTTTGTTGACATTCATCTCGGCCAAATTTTTAAAAATACTTTTTGAGCAAAATAATGACATGACGATGAGGAATCAGAGGACTGTTACTTGTCTGGAGTGTAGAATTTTATTTTAAACCATTTCTTCTCTCCTTCTCCCAATATATGGAAACAGCACCTTATTTTGCAAGATTTCTATTTTTCAGAATTATCTATTGATTGATTCATAACTCACATTTGTATTTATTCACTTAGCAGACTCTAACAGAGCAACCACTGCTTGTCAGGCACTGTACTAGACAGTATGAGGGGTGCTTTACAAAATTAATAAGAAATTGTTCCAGACCTCAAGTAGGTCCCACTTTATAAAGACATGTATAGTCATCCCTCAGTATCTGCAGAAGATTGGTTCTAGGTTCCCCAACTCCCCATGGAAATGAAAATCTGAGAATGCTCAAGTCTTTTATATAAAATGATGAAGTATTTGCATATAACCTACACACATCGTCCTGTATACTTTAAACCACCTCTAGATTACTTATACTACCTAATATAGTGTATATGCTATGTAAAGAGTTGTAAATACAATGTTTATTGTATGGAAATAATTGCTAGCACGCAGCAAATCCAAGTTTTACTTTTTGGAGCTTTCTGAATTTTTTTTTTTTTTGGAATACTTTAGATCCATGGTTGGTTGACTATGAAGATGCATAACCCCCAGCTACGGAAGGCCAACTATGTACATAGTTTAATTGGAAGATGAAAAAATTCTGAGAGCTCAAGGGATGAAGCGCTAGCTTCTCCTTGAGGGAGAAAAGAGAAAGCTTTTCAGAAGGGTTGATATTTGGGGCTGGAATTTGGCTGAAATCCTGTGCGGTAGAGGCACAAAAGGTATTGGTTTGAATCCCAAAGCAGGTGCTGTCTTCCTGTTTTCTCTCAGTGCCCCAGGGATCCTTCCCAAAGTTTAATATGGAAGTTCCCATCTTCCTAATATGTTTTCAAAAATTCCAAAGAGGCTTTCAAGGTCCATGCAGAGGTCACAGGGTCATAATCCTAGAAAATCCTTGCCAGTATTCTTAGAACATTCCCTCATTTTTCTCCCAACAAGCAATGAATTCTGACCTGTGGCCCTTACATCAAGACTTGGTCTACAGGGATTCACTGAATTGTGTGGCTATTGGGATAGGAGTTACAAAGCTAGAATTCTGCGCTCAGGGTAGGGACAGGGTCCAAGAACCAAGCAGATGGTCGCCTGGCTGCTTGCTGCAAGAATGATGCAAAGCAGCAGTCTTTGAGCTGAGCTCTCTCCTCTAGACTGAAGGCACAGCAATCTTAGACAAATGCAAATGTAATTTTATGTATTACGGATGCAAGTCACAGCCGATAGGAGACCATCAGCTATGAAACACAATAAGAGATAAAAAGACCTGAGAACTTGGGGAAGCAAGGCCAGAGAGAGTGCTAGGGACATCCCACAGAAAAAAGAAGGGAAGAACAATGTCTTCTATGGGAAAAGTATCTCGTTAAACTCTTGAGACGTAGCCAGCAACCTGAGAAATTTTCACTTACGATGATAAGAAGGATGGTCTGCAAGGCATAGAAACAGGCACAGAAGGAAAGGGGGGGCTGGGTCACATGGCAGAAGTTAACAATTCCCACATCTTCCTTGGTGGTAGGTCCAAGATGTCCATGTCCTAGTTCCTGGGACAGGCGGCTGTGTTGTCCTGTGTGGCAAAGAGGATTCTGCAGGTGTGATAAAGTTAAGGATCTTTAGCTGTAAAGATTATTCTGGATTATCTGTGGGGGCCCAATATCATCACAGGGATCCTTGTAAGAAAAAAGCAAAAGGGCCAGAGTCTGAAAGCAATGTGCCAGTGGAAGCACAGCGGGAAATTCTGGAAGGTGCTACACTGCTGACTTTGAAGATCAAGGATGGGGCCATGAGCTAAGGGATTCAGGAGGCTTCCAGACATTAGGCTTCTTCCCTAGACCCTGCAGGAGGAACCCCAGCAATCCGAGGATCCATTTTAGACTTCTGCTGTCCAGAGCTATATGAGAATAAATGTGCATTGTTTTAAGTCACTAGGCTTCAGGCAGTTGTTATAGCGGCAAAAAGAAACAAATACATCCTCTCTTAGCTTCTGTTTTTCAGACTTGGTTCACTATAGAAAATAAACTTAACAGCAGTTGGACTGTTTTCTCATCCCCATTCTACTTTTCTATTTTCAGTTAACAGTTAATCTTAATTCTTTTCACCTTTACGGAATGGTCTGTATTTCAACATTTAGTTTTCTGAATTCCCCGCCTGGACCAGCTATTTTTTTTTTTTCTAATCTTGCTCCTTTTCTTCTAGCCTCCCAAACTCAAATCAGACAAGTGTCCTATGGGAGAGCTACCTAGAGTTACTCCCTGGAGCCTTGCATGCAGCAGATAGAGTTTTGTTTTTTTTTTAATAGAATTAATTTAGCAACAATAAAACTTTTGGGAAAGTCAAGATAATGGGTTTTGACTTGACATCGTCTAAGAATTCCTAAAGGAGGTGGTCTTAACTCAGAAAAATTAATCCATCACCTACTCCTAAAAAGAGTATCACCTCCAGGCAAACAAATTATGTCAATAGTCCATTTATTCTATCAACCCCCAGGCTCAGAGGAGTTATCTGTGATCCCCTTGCTCTCCTGCTTCCTGTCATCCAGTTGACTCATTTGCTTTCTATTCTCCTTTGCAGTGGGCTGTTCCATTTGAATCCTATCCCCATACCTCCTGTTTAGCTTTTCAGGGAGAAGACAGTTTTGGAAGCTTTCCAGTTCCTTGTTCTGGCTCCATTCTGAGACTTGGCTGCAAGGTCTCCCAACATGAAGATAACTAAGAAAAATCACCCACTTAGAGAAAGCACTCAGTCCCCAGCTAATTAAATGCTTTACTCAATACATATAATGCATAACCCTATTTAGTGTTCATAATAATCCTGAGGGAGGTATAAATGCTACCCCCATCTTGCAGATGAGAAAACTGAGTCACAGAGAATTTATTTAATCTGCCCCAAATTACCCAGTAAATGACAATTTCAAACCTAATGTCACTTCAGCTCCTAGGCTTTTAATAACTATGCAAAATCACCTATTTCATGCTGTTCAGATAATGTAATTGGCAGCTGTGTGCATCTGGTAATTAGAAATTCTTAACAAATCATTGTTTTCTTAAAGACTACAGTTTGTTTCCTAATCAAAACCTTCTGAAAGATGGTGTCTATGGAAGAAGAAATATTTTAACAGTGAAGATGCACAAAATTCATAAGTTAAAGTTCGTCAGATAAAATAAAATGAAGGTGATATGTAAATTGAGAGACCTTGAATTAGCTTCAGCTCTAAGCAGCTGTGTGATCTTGGACAAGTCACCAAGAAGTCTGGACTTGTTTTGTCAGCTGCAAGAGAAGAAATTGTCCCGTGGCTCTGATCCTATTCTCAGTCTGTGATTTTAAACTGGCCATATGAGAGAAGAGGGAAAAAAAATGACATCCCATCTCAAGGGGCAGAAGCTATGAATTTGAGTCACTAGACTTTCATTGTGCATCTGTATGTGATCAAAATTGAGCTGGGCACTCAATTCCACACCACCACAATGGTCAATTGTGTATGTGATTCTTGTCTTTTTCATGCTCTTAAGCTGATGTCCATTTAATAAAATATGTTCCATAAGCAACTAAAGAAAGTCACATATCCCTTTCCCTTGGTTGCAGTCCAGCCATCTGCACTCACATTTCAGCCTAATTGCAAGCATCAGGGCCTTGTCTGAGCCAGGAAGCGAGACAAGAATAGGTTAAGCTATTCTTAGAAGATCTGGAAGATAAAAGAAGGCAATTTGAAAAAAAAAAAAAATTAAGGCTTTTTGAACTGTCAAATTAGAATTTTGAAAAAAATCTCAACTGACAAAAAGTTTTTTTTTTCTTCACTGTTGCTAGCTAAAGGAGAAAGTGTAAAATTCAAACCATGAAGAGAGAAAAAAAAAATCCTCATTGATCTATATTCATCTTTATGAAAGAAAAATTGCTTCCTCCTAGCAGGCTCAGACACTTGCAATCTGTCAGCAAGGATCTCTGATTTTAACAAACAATCCGTCTTTTTTCCAAGTCATTAAAAAATATCATGTGCACGTGTGTGTGCACATGTGCAGGTGCATGCATGTGTGTGTTCAAGTGACACACATGTTTTGGACTTGGGGGATTCAGAAACAGAATCCAGGACTCTGGAAGCTTGTCATCCAGAAAACACCAGACCCTCAGAGAGTGGGCGGGCTCTTCTGGGAAAGTCTTCAGTGTGACCTGCACTGTTGACCTTGTCCCAAAGTGCACTGGTCATTCGGTCCCGTGGTCCTGTTGACCCAGGTATCTCTCGTAAGCTATTACTTGAAATAAGTAACAAAAAATACAACAAACAACTTTTTAATGAAACATCTCAATTCTTTCTAAACTTCCTATATCCCCACAGACAAGTCCTTCATCAAGAAATAGATGGTCTACACACACACACATACACAAATGTCAAAAAGTAGTAGCTTGACAAAAACAGCTCCGCACACTTCTCTACCAGTCATGAGCAGTACACAGTAGAGCACCTCACACTTTCCACGTATTTTCACTTCATGCTTCATCTTTTCCTCTGATTCTACTATGATAGTTCTAACATCTCTCTAGAATGTATAGTTTAAGGATCTGAGTGATAGTTTTTTTCTAGATGGCCTAGATATTGTTTTGAGAAGTGTCTGGGAAAGCAGTTGGGAAAAAAGAAACAAAAACATGTAGAATATAGAATAATGGTCTTAGCCTTGAGACAGGAAGGGGGCAGGGCACAGCCATTCAAGGAATGCTCCACAATTAACATCAAAATGGTGGAAGATTCAACTCCCAGCAGGCCTTGAGGCTCAAGATGATGGGAGATTTAACTTCTAGTAGGCCTTGAGCTTCATTTTACACCCTTTGTAATACATTAACATGGTGAATAACGCGCCCGCAGGCGCCATGGCAGTCCCAAGGCTAGCCACAAAAGGTCAAAGAGTGGGAAATGGCCAACTTCCTGGGAACCCCAGCCCCCTCCCCAGGCTACTTAGACTGGTCTTTTCATTTATTTGCATATGAAGCTACCAAAGCCCATGAAGGTGGGCAACACTGCCCCTCATGGCCTCTCTCTCTCTCCCCCTTCGGAGAGGGCCCGCACGCTGCCTATGGAGTGTGTACCTACTTTTACTCTAACCTGAGCACCCAACCCCCTCACCTCATGGCCTTTCTCTTGCCTTTTGATGTATCTCTCTAAATAAATCTACCTTTACTCAGCTGTGGCTCGCTCTTGGATTCTTTCCTGCATGAAGCCAAGGACCCACACTTGGCGGGGCACGTCCCAGGGGCTCAACCAAAGCCTGGGACACGGCCATCCTCAAGTCCCACATCTGTTTTTCTTGCATCAGTCTCCCTTACTATTCATAAAGCCAACGTAATTTTAGGTACCTACTGTCCAAAAGCATTCAAAGACTGTGTAACCTAATCCTTTCAACCCTGAAATATTTCCTTTTTGAAGGAGAAAAAATATCAGGCCAAGCTACTTTGTCTTGACATAGTAACTGAATAGAATGCTTTGCAAAGGAATACCCCATCTGGACTTTCCAGGACCTCTGTGGTCCAGGTGAGTAAGCCTGAAGTCAGTGTGCATTAGCTGTGTTGGGGATGCATGCATTATATGATTAGGCTGATCACACCTACAGATTTACCAGGAAAGACCCAATTTCTAATGCCTGGTCTAGAGGCAAGTTCTACATCCTCATCCTAGTTGGAAATCGCCATTGCTGTGCGTATATGTGTGTGACACGGATTCATGCAGTCAGAGGCAGTCTTCATGTGACTTCATGAGTGGTCAGCACTCCAGGATCTACTCAGCTGGCAGATAAAAACTGGTTAATTATGTGAAGTCCTAGAAACTTCGATTCACTCTTATTCCAGCCCCAAGGATGAAAATTCTTTTCATTGTTAAGTCAAAGGATGGGCAGCATTCAGAAGGGCGTGCATGGGCCACCGTGAGAAACATGTGACAAAGTGGTGAAGGCGGTCTAGGTCACCACACCCCCAAGGTCAGTCGTGTCTGTGTTCCCGCATCACCTTTCCTTCCTGCCCTCAAGGAACTTATGCCCCTGAGATAAGAGAGAACTAAATTAACAAAACAAACAAACAAAAAAGAATAGAGAAAGGCAATAGTTAGAAGACAAAAAGTAATTCATTACAGGAACTGTGGCAGTAAACTGCATGAGAAATAGCTGAAGCCACACAATTTCATGAGGTTTACCAATAGCTAAAGGCTATCATTAGAAGCAAAAAGAGACTCACCTCTTTAACAAAGTTTTCCTGATGAACCTATAGAGGTGCTGGAGGTTCTCCACCTTTCTTCCTCTCCCAACCCCACTCTCACTCTCCCCCAGAAGGAATCCCTCTTTATTTAGCAACATACACTCTATCCCTTTGTAGCCTCATAAAAAAACTCAGCTATAGTCCTTCCCAATCCTTCTGGAACCAGAGAAAGCACCAGGTCAGCCTGGAAGCAGGTCTGTCTCCACTTGCTGTACATTTATTTGTGCATTCTTTTGACAAAACACTAATTAAGTGCCTACTACATGCCAAGTACAGATTGCCTTTATAGTATTGAATTATTTAGGCATAAGGGGGAAAATCTTTTTCATGAACAAATCTTTTCAATTTTTAGAGCCAGGAGTAGAGGGGCCCTGGACAAGTTCCAAGGAAACAATATCCGAGACATGCTGCACAGGTTAACTGTGATTGGAAATTCTAAGTTCCCTCCTCACCTGCTTGCATGGGAGAGATAATACGGATTGCACGAAGATGTCAGAACATCAACCAGACTCCCTGCACCATCTCATCTCCATGTCTTTGCACATGCAGACTTGCCCCTTGGCCTGGTATGCCTGCCTTCTGTCCCCTTTTCCTATTTAGACCCGACCCACTCTTTGGTCCATTCAGGCTTAGCTCATAAACCTTACGCGTCACCCTCTGTGACTTCTTGCACCGTCTTCCCTGACCACCAACAGCTCTGTGAGCCTCCAGCCCAGCTGCCCCCACTTCTGTGCTTCTTAATACGCGGTGCATTTATTCTTCCACAGCAAATCTCAACACAGAGGGCCACTTTCCTCTCATTTATTTCCCTACCTGAACTGAAATTTCCCTGAGAGTTCTTTCATCCTTATGCCTAAGACAAGTTTGGAGGTTTGAAAGGCAATCCAGAGAAACAATGGAAATTGTTTCATCAGCAAGAATTGAAACAAAGTTTTTCTTAGTGACACCTCTCCTCGTTTTGTTCCATAGTTTACTCACTTTCTTAAGATTACAGAGTTTCACTGAAATAGTTGCAGTTATGTCACAAGACTCCTATCAGCAGTAGCAAGCTTCAGATTCACACTTGTTCCAGAAAGCATGACTCCCAAACCCTCCCCTCCTGGAGGCTCTGCCACTGCCTCTTTAGGCCTCTTCAGTGATTCTGTGTCCATCCTGACTCATTTATCATTCATTTGAGTTCTTTGCTTCAGTCTTTAGTTCACTAGGTGCTTATCTTTTCTCTATAATTGGCCTAAGGATGTGCTCATGCCTTTGGGAGAAAGCTGTATTTACTTAATCCTGTGGACCCTGCAGCTTTGACCGGCTCTGTTTGGTGCTTCTGAGCGTTTAACAACCTTGGGGGATGAGTTGATTAGTGGCCCTGGTTATTAGGTGCCTTTCTACCCTAAATTGTCCACACTTAGACCCATATACATTAGAGAAGATGGGGGAAAGTTGAATGTTTAGCAAAATAATCATAAATAACAAAACACCACCTTCCCCATTTATTCTGTAGCTCCTGAAGCTCCCAGTGTTGCCACACATTTGAGATGGCCCAAAGCCCCTGAGTGAACCATGGATTAAACACATTCCACCCCCGGCAGCCTTCATAATGTTAAACAGAAATCAGATGTATGTTGGACACCTATAGAAGTAAAGCGTTTGTGACACTTGACCAACAGCTCAGGGAAAAATCTTTGTCAGGAATTGCCTTCATTCCTCCTTTACTCCACTTTTTAGTTTAGTAGAGACTGTAAACTTGGTGTCAGGACTAGTTGATGGACAAAGATAATCATCATCACACTGGTTGCTTTACATAGCAGTGACAATTTTCAGGGAATCGTAATAATAACATGTTTTATTTCAGAATGCTTCCATCTTCTTCCAAAGAGCTATGTTATTTAGCTTAAAAATTGAACCTGCTCAGAGAAATTCAAGAAATTCAAAATAAAACACATTTTTAAGAGAAGCCTAAAATTCAAAGTTGAAAAATCACTGGCAAAGAGTAAGATTTTCAATTAATTCAACTCTTTCTCTTTCCACTGACTCTCTGAGATTCCCACCCACAGAGCATAGGTTTCAACATGCCAGAGGGTGAAAACTGTGGGGTGGTGGCCATTTAGTGTTTGGATTATTGGTCTCCTTAAAAATACATAAATACGTGAGGTCAACTTTGACTTGTAATGAGCAATAATCTTTAAAATCCAAATAAAGAAAGGAAAAAGAGTTTCTACAAGTACATCAAAGTTGACTCTGGCATAATGTTTCCTTAGACATTAAGAAAGAACTATTTTCTAAAGCTCCCTTTGTGTGAAGGTAAGTGTTGCTTTCTTGTAAGTCTGTATGAGAATTACAGAGTAGGTTGCTTCTGCTACAGCCATGATTTCAAGACAGGGTTGAATCCTTGATGATTTTTCATTAATTAATTCCCAAACTTTTAGAGAGAAATAAATTAGGAAAATTTTTAAGTTTAGGAAAAATGGTGTCTCTTGCTAGACACTGAAACCAAGTGTATTTCACTTGATTTAAACTATGTTATAATTAGAAAGGATGTTGAAGAATAACTAATCCAGCTTCCACTTCCCAAATACGAAAATAAAATCTCAGGAAAGTGAAATAACTGGCCCATGAACACAGACTAGGTAATGACAAAACTAAGTCTGCCCCTTACTCCTTAACTAGTTCATTTCCCATTATGAGTAGAGCCAAGGAAGGCAGATTTGGAAGGATGCATTCGAGTATCATTTTCCCCTTAGAATAGACACTATTAGGTTCTTTCCATGAGTGCGTGCTAACAGCTCCCCAGCTCCACTATTCCATTTCTCCAAAACAGTCATCTCAGCCAGCATTGTAATTGGAAATAGGACTCTATGTGCAACAGTGAAAAATCATGAATAACACAGTAATTGCAGGATTCTACCATATGTCAGTAAATTAAAGGGTTAAGGCAATAAGCTTGCTCTTTGGCCACTCTATAATATTCCTTGTGAACATCCTGGAGCAGAAGAATTTACTGTGCATTGAAAGATTTGTAAAGTGATTTAATATCAATGTTGGTAGAGAATCAGATCTAAAACAGTAATAGCAATCAGTGAAAGAAATGTTCCATCCATGCGTCTCAGCAGACATTATGCGTGTTTACAAGAACACATAGGACAATATTAGTAACAATGCCAAACTTTCAACAAACATTTATTAACCACGAAATGCCAAGCAGTAGGTCACAGGATCACAAAATGACTGATAGACTGATGTTACAATCATTCTAGACTCAATCGTTCAGCAATTAATGAGGTGAGGTTTATTCATTACATGAAAGTACATAATTTCAAACAATAAGGGGGCTAAAGGCATGCATCACAAGTGTTATAAAAATCAATCCTGCAATTCTCAGAGTTGCAAAAATGGAAGAAGAAAGAATTATGTATTATGTCATGTGCAAGGAAGTTCCTTTCGTCTCCCTATGTTCACTTCATTTCTCAGGCTTCCTTTGGAGGGAGGCACAGGCTGATAGCAATAAATCGTATTCAGCAATGAAACCTGTCTTCCTCCCCAAGGTTGGTTCAGTGGCCAGTATCATCTGCCTGGTTACAATCTCACTTCTGTTACTTAAGTCCTGCTACTTTATTTTGCATGCATCTTGTAAAAATAATCTGTGCTTTTGACAGCAGGAAGTGAGAGCAGGCTTTATTTCCAGTATTGTCAGAGACAAATTCCTTTGCTATGATATCTCTTTAAAAATCTTTTTCAGATTATTTCTAGGGTCAAAGTCATCAAAACGAAAACCTGAGATTGTAAGAGACAGGAGGACAGATCTACTGAACAAAACAATCTTCTGAGGCAAACATCCCCCATGGCTTTAGGACTGAAGTTAGACTGTACAAAGATCACTTGAATTTCCTTTTAATAATGTTGGATCAAACAAAATTTATCAGAGTCATTCTTAAGAAATAGGAAGATGATAAATACCCCTACCTCTCTGCATCAGGTAGGGTTGTTGGGTTACATTTTCTAACAAGTCAGATATTTGTTCTTGTTCTGTTTACTTGGTCTAGATACTTAGGATTCCCTCCAGAATATTGTCTAGTCCAAGGACAGTCACAGAGCCTCAAAGGTGTTCCCCCGTGTCTGAGAAGTAATGTTAGCTAATAAATAACCTCTATGTCTCAAGGGCTATCTTCTCTCCAACAATCCAGCTACTTCTGTCTGATGGGATTAAGATGCAAAGAACAATGAGAAATCCTCTCTGCCTCATTGCAAACCTGGGCTGTCCTCTTCTGCTCCATGGACATTAATAAAGGTTAACATTTATATAGTTCTAATATGTGCCAGACAGTGTTCTGGGCTTTTCATGTACAGTAATTCATTCAATCCTCATAACCAGCTAGTGAGGTAGATACTCTTAGTAGACCCGTTCTACAGATAAGGAAACTGAGATACAGAATAAATTGCCCCATACCACACAAAGAGTAATAATGGAGCCAGAATTCAAAACCCAGCAATTTGGTGGTGTTCTTAACCATACAGTTCTGACTCGGAACAAGCACCTATAAAATGGCATCTCTTCAGAGGAAATGATGCATTAAATGATGTATGGTATATCTCACATTGTATTCGTCTCCTAGCTCAGATCTTTCAAAACCTCTTTGTTGTTAGCAAAGGAGACAATCTCCAGTCTACCACTGAGCACCTGTTCACCCGTTTCACCACAAACTCCAGTGACCTTCTGTTGCCTCTGGGTATCCTCTCCTAAATGAAGATCCTCCATTCCTCCATCTGGTAAGCCAAAATAACTTTTTCTCACCTTTCCAGGCACGAGTGGGGCAAGGCTGCAAGTCCTTTGCACATTTTGGCAGGTGGCTTAGCTCCTCAGCTTTGAGCACAAATTCTTATCAGCAGAGCAAAGTCTCTGAAAACTTCAAAACTGTCTGGGACTGCCTTTTTCTCCGAGGATTATATAGAGGCTCCCTCCCAGCCCTCGGTCGCTCTGTGGGCCAATCCAGAGCCGCGGAGGAAGCTGCGGGCTGGAGAGCAGCAGCAGTCGTGTGGGAGGTGGAGGCTGGAATCTCTGCTCTGCTGCGGGCGCTGCTGCATCAGGCTCTCAAGTGTTCTTATCGGCCAGCGCACGGGTGGCTTATTCTGCCAGGGCAGGGGCAGGCATAAAGCAGGCACAGGCCATTCTTGTCTTAACTCATAATCTTGAGCCAGCCACAGCGAAACTGTGGGGTTTTGTTATGAAGCAGAGTGCCCTGGGCTGCTTCAGATCTGTCGAAGTCACAGACCATTAGCACTGCAAGGGCCCTTGCAGAGCAGGCAGCCTGACTTTGTTTTTCAGTGGAGGAAACAGATTTAGAGAAGTCCAGGGGACACATATGTGAGCCCTGCAATGTGCCAGGTGCTCAGCTGGACGCTAGGATTCAAAGAAGAAGCCACTCCCTGCTCTCAAGACCCCAAAACATCATATCAATATGATATAAAGGATTGATGGAAGCAAGCCCAGGATGCTGTGAGCCTTCAAGGGCCACAAGAAAAGCTTTTTTTTTTTTTTTTTTTCCTTTTGGAGGAAATAACCCCTAAGCTGAGTGATGGAAGAAACAAAATACTTTCTATGATTCTATCCACTAGATTTGATCCACCCTCCAAGCTCCCCTAATTCTGTAAGCGGTCTTCAGGTTATTCTTTATTTTAATGACTAGTTTAGGTAATTCTCTGGACCACCACCCCCATGAACCCAACCATCCTTGGCTAGGTTTGTCGTCCCTTCCCCTTCAACACTTTCCTTCCTCTTATCATTCAAGGATTATTTCCATCAAAATTTACCTTATTTGTGTTTCATCCAGTCAGGATCTAAGAGGCTGATAAATTAATATATAAATGCAAATGCCTAAGGTGTAGGCAATGAGTCCAAGCTAAAAATAAGTACCATCACATAATCTGTAAGAAAGGTTCTCAACTTGGAATTAAAAATGATTCTCATTATGTTCCCTAATATCTGAAATTACTTGTTTTGAACTGTTTTAATGGTTGCTCAGGACCTGTAAAGTCAATATAGCATATTATGACCTGGTGCTTTAACGTAAATAGACCAGAATAGGCAAATACCCAATTATGTTGCATGAAGAAAGTTAAACAGTTTTCTGAAATTTTTGCTTTAATTATCCATATGTATGTGTGAACAAGGCCATTAGATAAATTGTATTTCTAATGGTAAGTCACAATCAAAAAGGTTTGAAAGCCATAGCTCTATAACACACATTTTTTTAAAATAAGGAGCTGTATTAGATTCACCTCTACCCCGAGCACATTGTAAACATCAGGCACATAGACATTTACAAATATTGCTTGAACTAAATGCAACTGTCCAAGTTCTGCCATTTACTGGCTACATAAACAGCAGCAAATCAATTAATCTGAGTGACAGAATACTCAGTATTCACAGAGATATGAACACTGTTGTTGACCATTGAGTCTCATAGTGGGAAAGTGTATAAAATTAGCAGAGGAGACTCCTTGGAGTAGGAGCCTAAATTACTGTATGAAACCCAAGGGGTCTTGAATACAGAATAATATGGAAAAAAATTAATGTGAGATATTGGAGAGTGATGCCTTGGCCATGGCTGAAGTGCAAAGCAGGTTTCTGACTGTCTCTGAAGAGTTTATGTGATGAGCAGACTCTTCAAAAATCAAAATCAAAATTATCTCAGTCACGCTAAAAGATAGACTAGAACTCAAAATGCGAGAATTAAAAAAAGAAAAGAAAGAAAAAGCAAACTGCAATAGATATAAATACGAATCCAACGTATATTTGTTTAAAAAACTTCCTAAGTGTGGGATAACCAGAAAGCATATAAAAGAGGCTGCTCATTGTATTAAGCTTATACAGAGAAATCTACAGAGATTTGTAATAAAGAATTGGCTCACGTGATTACGGAGGCTGAGAAGTCACAAGATCTACAGTCAGCAAGCTGAAGACCCAGGAGAGCCAATGGCATGTGGTCCTAGTCCAGAGGCCTGAGAAGCGGAAGCAAAGGTGTAAGTCCCAGTCTGAGTTGAAGTCTCAGTCTGAAGGCAGGTGAAGACCCATGTCCCAGTGAAGACAGGCAGGAAGAAAGGATGCATTGTCCCTTCCTCTGCCTTTTTGTTCTATTCAGGCTTTCACCAATTGAATGAGGCTCACCCACTATGGGGAGGGCAAACAGGTTTACTCAGTCTTCTGATTCGAATGATAATCTCATTTAGAAATACTCTCAGATATACACCCAGAATAATGTTTGACCAAATATCTGGATGCCTGGTGGTCCAGTCAACTTGACATATAAAATTAACCATCACCCTCATGTAAAATAAGTGTGAAGTTCTTTTTAAAGTAGGTTGAACATTTTTTTCCTCTTTCCCTTTGAACATCCCTCAAAATGATAGTAAATGTATGAAAAAGGTATGTAGCTATAATAGCATAGAGAAAGGGAAATAGGCCATCATGTTCTGAGTGGTTTCAGTCTCTTTATGAGAAGTTAAAAGGGAACTAAAAGGAGTGGTAACCTAAGAAATAAGGGAAAGAATTCAGAGAACACCCCAAATAGGTGCTGTCTGCCTCGCAGGATGCCACGGAGGTTCAGACTCCCAGATGCTAGATAGTAGGGGAGGCAGGAATTAGCTGTGAGGATGGGAGCAGTGGGAGCAACTGAACGTTATCATCAGAAGAAAAGGTCTCCTACCCACAGTCTCTCCCCCAACACAACTACTCTGATTCATTTCTAATTCATTTTCTTAGCTAAATAATGCATTGATTTTTTAAAGCTATGATTAACAACACATTTATTGAGTTGAATTTTACGACCAGTGATGGCATCAGGAGAACCTCCAATCTGGAGACTTCTGGGATGTGTGGTAGGTGGTGAACAGGCATCAGGAATCCACCCCATTTACTCATTCATCTCCCTTATTGTTGCAGAGTTCCATCCTCAGGCCAGCAAGGAGCACACCTTATATGTTCCTTGATTTCTTTCGTTCTTTCTGATAAATTTTTAAAGTTATGTACACGTTCAATTTCTAGTTCTACCACCCAGAAGTATATGCTGTTCACAAATTGTGATATTTGCTTTCTGGCTTTTTTCCACCCCCTCTTTTAATTAATCACCAATAGATAGAACTAAAATCCTTTTAAATGACATTCCCATTTCCATGTTTTCCCCATTTCCAGCACACACAATCCCTATTCATACTTTGGTATGTGGTTTTCTTCCAGGTCATTTTTTAATACCTTTACATACATTGGATTCATAAAAAGTATATAGTAATTATTCACATGTTTTGATAGTCATGTGGTAATATAACTTTCATTTTAGTTTTTATTCAAAATTATGCATTTTTTAGCTTTTGGTTTTAAATTACAGTGATAGCTAACAGTTATAGAACATTTTCTATGAACCAGGAACTTAAAAAAAAACTTTTAATATATTTATATATTTAATTCTCACAGTAAAACCATGAGTTAAGTGGCATAATCATGACTATTTTTAAAATGAGGGGACACTGTGATCTTCTAAATAAAGATGAACTTGTTGAGGGTTAAAAAGCATCAGTATTAGCCCTGCAAGTATGGAGCCTACACTCTACCTCTGCACTCTAGTTACCACTCCTTTTAGTTACCTTTTAAAAACTAAATATGGAGATACACTAGTATATGTTTTTCCATTGCTGGAGAGAATTTATTATATGCATATATAATTGCATTTATATATAGACCAATTGATAAATATTTAGGTCATTCCCAATTTTTTACTTCTGGCAAAAGTACTTCAATTAATATTTCTGTATTTGTCTTCTGGAGCAGTTTCTCTATAACATATTTTACAAGGTATAATTGCTCAGTCATGAGACATACTACTACAAAATTATAAAGTGGTCAGACCAATTTAGACCCCCCCCCACCAACAGAGATGTATGATGGCATTGTTTTTGTCTCATTTTTTCCCAAAACACATAGGCCAGGCTTTAATTTTTGCCACTCCCAGACCAAAAAAAACATATATATATTATTTTTATTGGTACTTTTCTGACTGCTGGTGAATTTGAGTTTCTATTCATATTTGTATTGGTCATTGCAAATCTTTTCTTCCGTTAGTTGTCTATTCCCATTTTTTTAAACCATCTTATTATCTTGCTGTTTGGCTTTTCAGTACTAATGTACAAGAATTCTTTATATAAATAATGAAACAAAAGATGGGAGAAGGGAGAAGGAAAAGAAAAGTAGAATTAGAGCATTGATTATTGTAAAGGCAAAAGGTTAGAATTGAAGAGGATGAATAAAATCTGATAAACAAAACAGTAACAAGTTAAATAAGAAACAAGAGACAAAAGGCTCTAAGAGCAGTGTATGCACAAAGGTAACTATGAGGACAACACTACAAACCCTCCCAAATACCAACATTAAAGAAAAATTATAGATTAAAAAGCAAAAGGTACACATTTTGTGGAGAGCAAAAAATAGGACATATCGCAAAATACACACAATCATACAATATTATGACCGAGTTGAGGACAAACATATAAGTCATCAAGAATGTGTATAGGTGTAAAAAGTTTCTATGAAGCTTACAAACTAAGACCCAACTATATTCTATCTACTAGGAACACACCTGAAACAAAGTTATTCAGAAAGATTGAAAATAAAGAGAAGGACAAGTGTATAATGGATATATGAAAACAACGAGAAAGAGAAGTAATTCTGATCCAAGACAAAGAATTCAAGTCAAAAAGTATTAAACATGACAAAGAAAAATACTTTTAAGGCTTAAAAGCCACAATTCATAATGGAAATATTAAAATTATAAATATTTTTGCACCAAATAACATGGCAACCACCTTTCTGACAGACAGAAAGACACTAATAATCAGAGACTAATACACTTCTCCTAGTACAAGAGAAAGGTTAAAAACCAAATACGGAGATGAAAGTACAAAACCACAAATACAGAAGGCAGTTTTTATGGATATACATCAAACTCTCTACCCTGATGGTGGAAAGTATTCCTTCCTCTCAAATGCCTATGAAATATTCACAAAAAATTAGCAAGTAATAGTTTACAAAGAAAATTAATAAGTTCTATTAAATAAGAAGATATATTTCAACAGTCTGTGAACATAAGGAAATAAAATTAGAAATGACCAACAAAAATAAGAAGGCCTTTCTACATAGAAATTTTAAAACTTTATATTAAAACACTTCTGAATGAAAAGGGGAAATACAAATTGAAATGACAGAATGTCTAAAAAGTAATGAATATGAAAACACTACTTTATTCTAATGACTATGAGATATATTTAATGTAGTGATCAGAAAAAAAATCACAACACTAAATATTTTTAATGAGTAAAATGAAAAAGTAAAAATAATTAATTAACTACTCAGCTCAGAAAACTACAAAAAGGAACAATAAAGGAAAAAAGATCAAAAATGAAATAATAGAGATAAAAGCAGAAGAATGAGGTGGCGGGAGAAAAATAGTAAGCCTAAATTGTAAACAAATTCCTGATTTAAAAAAATGAACAAAAGAGACAAATAACTAGAAAAATTAATCCAGAAAAGGGGAGAAATCACAAATAAACACATTAAGAATTGACAAGGAGGAAAGAGTCAATGAAATAAAAAAAAATTTAAGAAACTTTTTTCAGACTTTTGTACAAATAAACTTAAAAACTGAGATAAAATGGATAATTTTCAATACAAATATTGATTATTAAAATGGACCCTAAGTTAGAAATCTTAAATAGTCCTATTTTCATAGAAGAATGTAGCATATGTTACTAAGTATAAGGGTCAAATTATTTCACAGGGGAATTTAACCAAATCATCAAACACAGACAGCCCCAATGCTCTATAAGCTGTCCAGTACATTAAAAATGGAGCAAAACTCTGATTTTTTAATATGAGGTATGGTTAACATTAACATCTAAATGTGATTTAAAAAACAGTGCAAAAAAGAAACTTATAGACACATGTCACTTAAAAATATAAACACAAAAATACTAGATAAAATACTAAGGAGCAAAATCAACATAAGACAATAATACAATATCAAAGTGGAATTTATTCCAGGAATGCAAGGTTGGTCCAATATTAGTAAACCCATTAACATCGTACATCATATTAATAAATCCAAATTGCAAAATTCATATGATTACCTCCATAGACACTGAAAATGTTTCTGCAAAATTTAACACTCAATAAAAATTGAGGGGTGACAATGAATATATATATGTTCATGTATAACTGAAAAATTGTGCTTTCCACTGGAATTTGACACAACATTGTAAAATGATTATAAATCAATAAAAAATATTAAAAAAATAAAAATAAAAAATAAAAATTGAGAGGGATAACTGATATTTCCTTAAGAATATATATGCATTTATATATATTTTTATGTTTATTTTTATGTAAATATAAATATATATTTAATAAAGACATTTTCCCCAGAAAGAAAATACAGATCTAATTAACTACAAATAGATAATTTCCACTAAAATCAGAAATAAGGCAAAAGGATGCCCTTCTCAATATTGTACTGGAAGTATTAGATAATGTAGTTAAGAGAAATCAATTCTAGGCATAAGAAGTAGTAAAGAGAAAGGAAAAAAAAAAAAACTCTTTTTGTGGAAGACATGATATTAAGCCTCAATATCCTAGAGAATCAATAATAAAACTAACTCAAACAACAAAAAATTCAGTAAGTTATCATAATAGACAACTAACAAGAAATTGATTAGAGGATACAATGTTACAGAGAAAATCCACTTACAACTGAAGCAAAGAACTTAAATACTTAGGAACAAACATAACAAGAAAGGTATAAAATTAATGCAAGGAAAATTCAAAAATATTTCCAGCAGACATAAAAGTTAACTCAATCAAATGAAGAGACATCCTTCTCCTTGACTAGGATGACTCAACATTATAACGATGTCAGTTTTTCCTAAATTAATTTCTAAATTTAACACAATCCTCATAAAAATTCCAACAAGCTTTTTTTATGGAGTTAGCCATTTTGATCCTAAAGTTCAAACTAGAAAAAAATAAACATGCATGAACACCAGGACATTAAACATAACTACAGAGCCTGTATAAATAGTGTAGTATAGATATATGAGTAAATAATTATACCAACATAACAAAATAGTTCAGAAATACACCTAGGTACATATGAAAATTTGGTATATAATAAAGATATCTCAAAACACTGGGACTAAAATAGACATAATAAACAGTGCCAGACAGTTTGTTTGCTATTTGGAAAAAAAGATAAAATTAGCTCCATATCTTATATTCAGGATATGGATTCAATATCGATCCTTCAAATGGATTAAATATCCAAAAGTACAAAATGAAACCCCGAATACTAGTAGAAAATATGGGTGGATTCTTCCTTAACATCAGTGTGGAGAAAGGCTTTCCAACTATTACTGAAAATCTAAAGACAATAAAGGAAAAGATTGGTAAATTTGACTACATTATTTTTAAAAAGTCATGACAAAAAAAAATCCCAAAACTGAAATCAAAATAAAACTGACAAACTGGGAGAAAACTTGTAGCACAACAGTTTTATGTCCTTTAATAATTGATAGGTACAGCTGGGTTTTTTTTTCTATTTGTTGTGTTCAATAATATATTTGGATGTATTTTTACAATCCTATTTTGTACTAATATTTCCCACCTGTTTTAATCTTCTATTTGAGACATTGAGTTTCTTTCTTCCTTCCTTCCTTCTTTTCTTTTCTTCCCTTTCTTTCTTTCTTTCTTTCTTTCTTTCTTTCTTTCTTTCTTTCTTTCTTTCTTTCTTTCTTTCTTTCTTCTTTCTTTCTTTCTTTCTTTCTTTCTTTCTTTCTTTCTTTCTCTTTCTTTCTTTCCTTCCTTCCTTCCTTCTTCCTATTACACTTTATTCATTTAATAGTTATACATTATATTATTTTAATGGACAGCAATGGATTTTTAATATACATGTTAAATGTATTTTAACAGTCTAAACATTACTCAGTATTTCTCTCCTCCCCACAAATAAAACAAAAGACTTAGTTTCAATACAATACCTCCTTCTCTCATATTATTATTTTCCAGCTAAAAGAAAAAAAAACAGTAAGTTATAGTTTCTTTTTGAATATTTTATAGTCATTATTTATGGAAGTTTATTCTCATGTCACACTGATTTTTGTCTACTGTTGCTTTTCATCTCACACTTTTTCTTTCTCATTCATTTTTCTCTTTTTTTTTTTTTTTGTAGTTCTTTCAGCAAGGATCTGTGGGAGTATATTGTACAAATTCTTGTATTTCTAAAAAAAAAGTCAGGCTGGCTGCAGAATGTTAGTTCACAATCTTTTGTACTGAGCACTTTGAAGACATTTATGTTACTGTTCTCCGGCATCTATTGGTGCTGAGGCAAACTCTCCTGTCAGTGTGGCTGCTCTATTGTGAGCAGTTGCGGGAGTCTTTAGGATGACCTTCCATTTTTCCATACAAAGGGCATCCTGTGGCTTTGTGTTTAATTCTGCTTGGGAGCAAGGACTTTTCAAAATGAGATTCTGTGTCTTTCTTCAACGTTAGAGATTCTCAGCCATTCTAATTTGCACATTGCCTCTTTTCTCAATTGTCTCTACTCTTTCTTGGAGCTCCCAGTAGACAATGTTGAGCATCACATTCTGTCTTCCATTTCTTAACTTCCTTTTTATATTTCTCATCTCTTTCAATTTCTGAGTACCATTCTGGAGGATTTTCTCAATGTTATCATGCAGTTGACTAATTCTGTATTCAGCTGTGACAATTGTACTATTTGCTCTTAAAATGATGTGTTTCCTTTCTTAAAACTATAATGGCTATAAATTTAATTTCTAAGATTTCTACTTGATCCATTTGAATGACTATTTTTGTTCCAGTTTTATGGCTATAACATTCCACTTTATTGCCTTGCAATTAAAAAAAAAAAAGAACCACTTATTTTAAAGTATCTCAGTGGCCTTCCAGGGGGGCTGTATCACATAATGGTTGAGAGCACAGACTGGAGAGAAAAAGCCTCAGTTCAAACTATAGCTCTACCCCTACCCCTCACTGTGACACTGGACTAATTAAAACTGGGGCAGCTCAATGTTTTCTATAAAGTAAAATGTAATGAAAACATTGCCTACGACATGCTTATAACAGAGCCATAGGGTAAGCAGTCACTAAAGACTCACTACTAAAATTATCTCTTGCTTTTTTTATTTGTTTTCCATGGCGATGAACTTCCTAATGTTTTGTGTGTGTGTGTGCTTTTTTTTCCCTGCCTGAGATTTTATCTTTTGTGGAATTACTTCCTGTGGGAATTTTCTCCCAAGAGTGTGCTGAGGTTTGGAGACTGCATGATGTCGAGTTTCCATGTTGTCTGCCAGGGTATGCTGGATGCACTGGTTTTAAACCAGGTCTCATCTTGTGCTGGTAAACCTGGAGGATGGGGTGGGAGGATGACCAGTTTCAGCCTGGGACCATGCATATGAAGACCCACACTAAAACAGCTGGACTTCTGAATTAGGCAAGGAGGAAGCATGTGTGAGAGCAGTATGCTTTGTTTCAGGTTTTATCACAGTTAGTTGACTGAAAGCATAACTTGAAGACCACAATTTCTGAGAAGTTGTGGGCACAGAATTTTAAGAAATTTGTTAGTGAGAGTTGAAGAAGATGAAGTCATGATATAGACTATTCTTTCAAGACCTTGGGGGTGATTGGAAGGAGAGAAATGATAGTGGTCGCTTGAGTAGTAATAAATAAGTAGGAATTACTTTTCAAAGGATGAATGAGATATGAGCTGTCTACAAGGTGAACAGTGGGCAGGCGGAGGTTTGGAAAGACGGTAGGTCCATCAAGACAAAGTGGGAGGAACATGAAAGGATGATATTTCTAAGGAAATTTATGGTGAAGGGAACAGAAGGTAAGGTGACTTCTTTGGTAGCCCCAATCTATCCACTAAGGAGGTGGTGAAGGCGTAGAAGCTTTGGAAAAATTCTCACTCACCCTTTCCATTAGGTTCATGGAAGAATTGCAAACAGAAACTCCATATTCTGTCAAATTATTAAGTATTTTGGTAGATGGAATTCTCTTTTTCGGTTGGTCTCACTGTATCTAAGTACCACTTAGCTGCAGAACAGGATGATTCCCATGGAAATTCCAGGAGGCTCTCACTACGTATGTTACATCAGAAGTAGAATGGAGTCAGGTCCAGACTCCATGCTTTTTTTTGCCTGTAAAAGATATTAAAAACAAGGAGTCCTGCTTTGTCTCTAAAGGGAACAGACAGTCAGCATAGTTCTGTGAGAGCTGATTTTCTGGTATAATTACTCTAATGTAGTATTTATCTTCAAGGTCAGTAGAGGCTGTTAAAAAGGTTGTCCCTTTCCCTGGAGAACAGCATCCTCCCCTGACAAATAATTTCTGTTGGAAGAACATTCTGTAAGTCCATGTTCTCACTACAAATGTTATCCAACTTAGCGCTGGAGGACATTTAAAAAACAAAGCCGTCCTTGATCTTTCAAAGCCAAAATGCCTTGGGCTGAATTCTCTTTCTACGAAATAAGTAGGATCTTTTAGATGGAGGATTAATTAGGCTTTCAGTCCTTCATCTCCATCTTCTATGCAAGTGTTTTTTTTTAAATAATGTATTTGTTTTTATTGAACTATAGTTGATTCACCACATTGTGTTAGTTTCAAGTGTACAGCAAAGTGATTCAGTTATACATATAGATTATTCTTTTTCTATTGTAAGTTATTACAAGATATTGAATATAGTTCCCTGTGCTATATAGTCGGTCCTTGTTATTTAGAGCTTTTTTGTTTGTTTAGTTGATTGCTCGGTTGGTTTTGGTTCCCACATCTGAGTGATGGATTTGGGTAGATGACCTCTAGGCTCCCTTCCATTTCTAAGATGCTATGTGTCTTTGAGTCTAAGTGATAACAGCAGTTTGTGTATTATATCCACACTATACTTTAAGTTTCTTGAAGCTGAATAGAGGAGACCCTTTGTCTTTGGGTCCCCCAAAGCATGTGGAATGGAGTGCTTGTATCATTACATATCTGTTACTAAAAATACAAGTTAGTTAATTAAATAAATGGCAATACCTCCAAATATCATAGCATTGCCCAGGGATACCTTCTTCATGAGAAGTGGAAAAGAGAGGCCATTCTGGGTGGACATAACAGCTAACTGCATGGCTTATTGGTGGAGCACAGGCTGAGGTTCACCCCCAGCCTCCTTTCTTAGTCATGTGTTTTTGTGCAGAATCCAGCCTCTATGGCTGTGCTGGGCTGTGCACTACTGTGTTACATCACCTTACCTCTCATGAAGCCTGAGGAGTGTGCTCCCTCATAGCTCCCCTGTAGGTCTGCATGTGGGGACAGCGGCATGAGGGGACAGCTGTCCTGGGAAGCAGCATGCCACTAACCTAAACATCTAATCTATACCCACAAAGAAATATACACCCTCCTCTGAGTTACTAGCAGAGATCAATGCCATCATGCTTCCTACCCCTTTTCCCCGGGCATCTCCAGAGGTGAAGCCTCAGTGCCCATCACTGTTGACCTGGTGCTCTTCTGACCCAGTCCTTCTCTCACAGTCACATCACGGGACCCTGTGTAGCTCTGTCTTTATAAATTGGCTTACTTCCCTTATCTTAAGCTTCTTCTGTTACCATTAACTGAAATTGAACTTCTCCTCAAATTAGAGGATTTTTATTTTTGCTATTGTTTTTTGTTTCTTCATATGCGGTTTCATTTCCTATTCTTGATTTCAGGATCAGGAGGTATTTTTATTTTCTCTCTTGCTATGCATTGTCACATCAAGATTAATAGGCCTCTGTGCTCCTACAAAATCAGTTTATCCTCTAAGACTCACATCCCTGCTGCATATAACACACGGCAGATACTAGTAGTTGCCTATGTATTACTCATTTCTTTTTTCTTTCCAAAACAGAAAACTGATTGTGTATGGGGCAGCAAAATGCCCAGCTTTTTAAAAAAATTTAAAGTTAAAATTTCCCTTGAAGCTAAGATTAGCCAAGACACGTGGTTTTATCTGATGTGGTGGAAGCAGAAATCCCTGGATAGAATTTGCAGGAACTCACTTGAAAAGGAAGCAGACTCAGCTGGCTCTCTACTTCTGTCCCTCTCCTTTCCCTTCCTCCCCCCTGGGGTGACAACTTCATGCAGAATGCAGCATTTCGGTTGGCCTTTCCCCTTGGTAACCGTGAGGTAGGAAGTATGAGGGCTAAAGATGGTACAGAAAATGAGCATGGAAGGGAAAAATGAAAAATGAGCAAGGGGCAAGGAAAATATTTGAGTTGTTTGGCTCACGGATTGGTTGCCTTGTTGGCACAACTTCTGGGCAGACGGAATTCTTACAAAAACACGGAACTTTAAATGTTAGGTTTTGGTTTGCTGAGGCAAAATCTTCCAGTTTACTGAGGAAAGGCCACTGTTAGGTTAATGAAAGATTTCAGTGTAAGGCAGAAAAGACTTGTAAAGCAAATAGAAGGCAGTTTAACGCCTGCCTCCTGCCTATGTTTCCCAGTGTGTTCAGGGGCCCACTGGTTCTGTAGGCTGTCAGTGGGTTTTTTGTCAAATAAGCTTAGAAACAGTGTTTAAAACTAAATTAAACAATTCTTTTCACCAGAACATCTTAGAGCTTCAAAACTGTGCAGAAGTGGGAGTCAGGAAAGGATCCACAAGTTCACATGGGGATGGATGGGCTGGTTAGATCAAGGGCTAGTGCCAGAGAAGCCAGCAGGTACCTTCAGACAAAATCTTTGCTCAGTGCTTGCGTACCAGCTCTTGTCACTGCTTCGACTGCTGTATCCATTACCAAGTAGATGGACATTGCTTGCTGGACCAACAGGTGTTTGAGTTCCACATCACAGACTTGCAGAGTGAAAACAGGACAGACAGACAGTTGGGCTCATCCCACTGGCTTTATTCTTCTTTTATTCTCAAAAATCTATGCAAACAAAAATCACTTAAAACTCAGCAATAAGGAAACAAACAGCCCAGTTTAAACATGGGCAAAAGATCTGAAGAGACCCCTCGCCGAAGAGGATATACAGATAGGAAATAACCATAGGAAAAGATAAGCTACCTCATACGAAAAACAGTGAGATTAGAATGGCCAGAATTCAAACCACTGACAATGCCGATGCTGATGGAAGTACAGAGCAATGGGAATGCCACTCATTGCTGCTGGAGATGCAAAAAGGTGAAACCACTGTGGAAGACAGTTTGGCAGTCTCTTACAGAATTAGACATTCTCCTACATATGATACAGCAATCATGGTCCTAAATACATGCCCAATTAAGTTGAAAACATCCTGCCACCCAAAAAGCTGCATATTTGTACTTATGCAGCTTTATTCATAATTCCCTTTGTTGCCCCGGCAGCAACTAAGATGTTCTTCAGTAGATGAATGGATAAATACATAAACCGTGGTACACTTCCAGTGGTGGAATATTATTCAGCACTAAAAAGAAATGAGCTATCAAACCACAAAAAAAGACATGATGAAATCTTAAATGCTTATTATTAAATAAAAGAAGCCAATTTGAAAAGGCTACATACTTTTGATTCCAACTGTAAGACATACTGGAAAAGGCAGAATTATAGAGACTGTAAGGGTTGGGGACAGAGGGATGAACAAGCAGTGCACACAGGATTTCTAGGACAGTGAAACTATTTGCTAAAAATACAATAGAGAATTCCTGTCATTATACATTTGTCAAGACCTATAAAGTGTACAACATGAAGGATAAACCCTAATGTAAACTATGGACTTTGGTTGATAATGTTTCAATGTCTGTTCTTTGATTGTAACAAATGTACCACACTGCAGAGATGTGGGAACTCTCTACTTTGCACTCAATTTTGCTCCACACCTTAAAAGTCTCTAGAAAACAAAGTTTATTAATTTAAAAATATATATATACAGATATTGATCTCATCAGTCATATTTGCTGTCATAAACAAGTCTATATGATTGCAAAATATTTCCCATATTGTGTGAACATTATTATAGACCACATCATCATCATTAAACACTCATCTGGGATAGGTATGCCTGGTAAGATTGTGAAAATACAAATACACTGATTAAAAAGCAAACAAACAAACAAAAGCACAAAAAAACACTCATCTGCGTAAGGTGCCCTCCTAGGTACCACGCAAACGACTTTAATTAAAACAAATATTATCCCTACAGCTTGAGAATCAAATTCACTCAAATAATCCTATCTTAAAAAGAAAATTAACTGATACTTTATGTTTTAAATTTAAAGAATAAATGGAACAGCTGTATCCTATTCTATTGATACCTTCATTGACCTTTATAAATTATCAAGTGTATAAGGGGAATCCTAAGGAACATTGATTCAACCAAGCTTACATTTCTTATTTGTTAATTTAAACTAGATCTGGTTATTTTTACCTATAATTTTTAGATATTCTTTGTATGTGATGACTCAGGTCTTGGCCATGGATTTCAGTTACATTTTACCTTTATCGTTTAATTTGTAACTTTGTTTATGGCATCTTTTTATTTTCCAAATAATTATGAGTCAGTGTTTATACCCTTTTGATGAAAGTTTCTGTCTTGGTGTAATGCTGTATTTTCTTTTAGTTCCTTACATGGTTTATGGTTTTAGATTTATATCTTCAGTTCACCTGAAATTTATTTTTTGGATGGAATTTCTAAAGTGTTTTGCTAATTATCTTCACTACACAGCTTCTTTGTTAAAAAAAAAATATGTGCACCTGTTTTTCTGCAACATGAACATGTTGCTGCCTCTATCAGATAATAAGACTCAACGATTCAATCCATCTTCCCCGCAAAACAGAACAAAAACCACTTACGCCTTTACACGTACGCCTTTTTTGGATGAAGAAACACTGGTTGCTGTAGAATGTCCCCTGGAAGATGTCATCACTCAGCACTTACTTCACTTCAGAGAGGAGACATGTGGGGCCTAGAACAGAGCACTACCAATATCTTTTCATATACTTTTTCCTGTAAATTATAATATTAAACAAAATCGTTATTGAAGACTAATGTTTGCACATACATATATACGCTAATTAAAACTAAGAGTCTATAAAATGAGCATAGTCTATGGAATGTTTCCTGAGCATATTTGTTTGCTGGGACTTTTGTTTCTTTCTTTCTTTGCTTTACTGGACATCTCTTTCCTGGGATAAATAACATTCCACAGAATTCACTCTGGGAAATAACGCTGGGAGAGGCACAGAGGACCTGCAACCTTGATGACATCATTAAGCCACTGATTAAAATAATCCTGAACCTGAATTCTACCATTGTTTGAGACTTCTTACGTGTGATGAATTCTTATTGCTTAAAACTGCCTGAATCAGGGCTTCTGTTATTTGTAATGGAAACTAACAGATGAGGACTCAGAGCCGGGTGCTGTGAGAAACACATTCTAATATGCAGAATGAGGTGTAGGAGGCTGGACACGGGGCAATGTGAAACCCACTTCATAATGCTGGCTTGTGTTGACCATTTGTTGTGGATCTGTACAAGACAGATACAAGCTTATTCCAAAAGTAGCCAATTTGAAAAGAGAGGTGGGAAATGTGGCCTAGCTATCGTCTGCAGACCAGGAGGACTGAGAGTCTGATCATTTGCATGTATGCGAAACTGGTTAGAAAAACTGAATCTGGAACCATGAGTTCTTAATCTGGTTTCCCTATATCTCAGGTGCTTTGAGGCTCTGATAACAAAATTCAGCACACGTGTACTTGGATGGAGAAAAAGTTACATCGTTCTTTTCATTACCCCCTAACTGAAAATTAATATTTCCTTTCATTATAAATGAAGACAAAACAAACAGACCAACCCACAGGTGGATTCTATGTGATTCCATTTGTCATCCATAGAATTCAGATAATTTTGTGTCATATTATAGTTATTACAGATGTCTCAGAATACTATTTAAATGCTTAATTACTTTGAAATTTCAGTAGACTCACTGCTAGATATTGATTTAATTTTGAGTATCCTCAATATTAATTTTCATGAATTAATAAACACCTATTTATCAGAAATACATTTTTAACATTTTCACAACTGTACGTCAATCTAATTTTCCTATAACCTTATACATTTTATTTTATGGACTTAAAAACATTATTCCATTATTCTGTGTCTGTGAGCGTCATCAAAGTTCCAAAGGGGTTTGTGGTACAAAAAAGGTTAAGGGCGTTTACCTACAGTAAAATTCATGAGAGAGGAGATGGGAAAACAGGAAATTTAGAAATGGGATTGTGGTAAAAGACAAACGTTGCCTCAGGCCACTCCCTAATAAGTGCTCTCCACCCTACAAAAGGGGCAAAGGTATTTATTGCGAAGATGCATCTGGGAAACAGCTGGGGACCAAGAAGTGGATTACGGGTGGTGCTTCCACACCCAAAAGTATTGTTTATAATCTTTCAAATTGAGGTCACTCATGTGAAAGCCAGAAGGATGGGCTGAAGTTAAAAGCTTGTTGCTAGGAGCCTGGAATTCTCAACTCAAAGATGCTATCTGGACAGATTTATGACTCTGAGTGTTAAATGGATTAACAGCTGAGTTTTTATAATATTTTAATTTTTTATTCTTTACTGAAGTGTAATAAGTGTAAAGAAAAGTGTTACAAGGGTACATACAGACCTATACATTTTCAAACGGAACACACCTAGATAGCCAGGGCCCAGGTTAAGAGAAACGAAGCATTAAGAACACCTCAGAAGCCCACCCCTGCTGCTCCATTCCAGTCATGCTCCCCTATTCTAACTCCCAACAGCATAGTTTCATTTGCCTGTTCCTGTACTTTTTATAGCAACAGGATCATACAGTGTACTCTTGTGTCAGTCTTCTTTATTAAGTTTGCGAAATGAATCCACATTTTTGCACGTTTGTTCAGTTGCCTTGTTGTGTAAGAAGAGGCTCTCAAAGTGTTTTCTAGGGATTCCTGGGGTTCCTGGGACCTGTTCAGGGTGTCCACGAGGTCTGAATCACTTTCATAGTAATGCTAAAATGTCATTTGCCTTTTTACTCCCATTCTGTCATGCCCCATGGAGAGGCACTGAAGGCTCAGAACAAGACCTCTGAGGAGCAAGCCTGCCTCGGGAATCCATTGTGGTTTCTGAGATGTGCCTACCTGCCCCCACCCCACCCCCTGCCACTAAACATGCTCAGTGTGTTGGCCACAGAATGTTCTGTGACTTGACTCTTGGTGAAACAAAAGCCAATCATGTGTACAAAGAACAGCTAAACTGCAGAATTACTCTCTTCTGATCAACAATAGAAAAATGATTACAAACGGTGCTGAGTTTTATGTGACGTGTGAGTCTGTGAGGATGATTGCTGTCGTGTCCGGCTGAAAATAGGGTTTTATTGTTATCTGTGCTTAATTCTCCTAAGAGACAGAACTAAATAAACTGCTTGCTTACTCGTAACTGCCCTTCAAGGCCGAAAGTTGTTTTGTCCTTCTCATCCACTTTAGTTTTTCTTAAAAATCATCATTATAAATGTTGGTCATTTATTTAAGTGATATGAGTGACAAGCTAGCAGGAGTGACAGTACTAAGTGAAAACCAGAGCTGTCACTCTCTCCACTGCTAGCAGCCTGCACCAAGCCACCATCATCTCTCACGTGAATTAATGATTTAGCCTTCTAAATGTTTTCCATTTCTACATGCTTCTTGTGACCCTTTTAATCTGTTTAATGCAGCCACCAGAGTGATCACGTTGTGTTAAAAGCTAGGTCAGAGTACAGTTACACACATACACAGACATTCTGTCCTTACTCTTCCTGATTTATTGTCTGATTCCTCCCACTAAGATCTGAGTTGCATAAGGGCAGGGATTTCCATCTCTTTCTCACATTGCTGAATTCCCAGCCTCTCCCAGATACCTGGCTCACAGTAGGTCATTAACAAACATTCATCAAATTAATAATTAGATGAGCAAATGGTATATTATAAACCTGGGCTTTACATCTATTTATTGGCTGGTTGGAAGCAAGCCTCTTCACCTCTTTGTTTCTGAATTTATTCTTCTGGAAAATAAGGTCATGATATTCCCATCTAATTCATTGCTATTTCATGCTTAGCAGTGAATTCATGCTTACAAAGGCTTTTGAACTTCTGAATTAAGAGCATTGAAACATGAGATGTTCATATTTAGGGGTAAAATGAACATAACCAGGACTTTTCTTCCTACCTCAAAGGATTGCTGTGAACTTTGAGAGAGCATGAAACACAACATATGTGATAAACATTGGTTTCCTTTCTCTTTATTCTCCTGTCTGGTCAAAAAAAAAAAAAAAAAAGAAAAGAAAAAGCTACAATGCTTTTTTTTTTTTTCCCCAAGGGGGAAGGGAGGTAATTTATTTATTTTACCTATTTATCTTATTTTTAGAGGAGGTACTGGGGATTGAACCCAGGACCTTGTGCATGTTAAGCATGTGTTCTCACTTGACCTATACCCTCCTCTCCAAAACTTAAAATGTTAATACCAATAGTAACAATAGGAGCTATTGTTATTTTGTCTCTAAGTCTAAAATACCAAGGTTTTGGTGGTTTTCCTCCCACAAGGGCTAAGTATTTAGCTCATGGTTGACTCCACCCACACCAGCAGTACATGACTGTCAATGAGAGCCTCATTATCCTACTTTAAAAGGTGTCTAAGGTTCAGGCTCTGATGACAGTTGGTTCAGTGACACTATATTGTCACTAAATTACGTTCACCATTAATTATCTCTGTAAAGGATAAAACACTTATAAGCCCTTATCATTGATCTGCAGGAGCTCATAGTATATTGGGTTTACATAAAAAGAAGTGCGCAATATATGGACTAGTTAGAAGGGACTCCCTTTAAAATAGTGTTCTGATTGTTTGATTATTTCTAGACAGGTTTCTCCGTGTCACATAAGAGTCCTAACAAGATCTGTTCATGAGGCTGTCATCCGGAAAAATCAATACAGACTCACACATCACAAGACAGTCAACCGTGTTTATAATCGTTTTTCCTATTATTGATTATGAGACGGCAACTCTGCACTTTATATGGACTATGTTCAAGTTATTGACACTTGTGTCACTGGCAAATCAAGTCAGGAAACATTTTCTGGCCAACGCAGCAGGGTAGGGTGGGTGGGAGGAACTTCAGGCAGTCAGGAGCTGAGACTGACCAGGAGAGGCCCAAAGCATAAAGAGATCATTTAGAGAAATCTTTCTGACATCCTTCTCACTCTTTTTAATATTAAATCATAACAAGTAATACTGAAGAAATTTACCTCTTGGGGGTCCCTGACAACCATATAATCCTGTCCATGTGCACAGTGTTCTAAAATGTGTAAGATGCCCTTAGGAAGTATGCGTACATAATTAAAGTTGGGATAAGTAGGGTGGTTATGATTATTTTTCTCATTTTACAGGCGAGGAGACAGAGCCCGTGTTCGTATTATGAAGGACTGGGAAGGATGACTTCTGGGATGAAGGGACGGAGAACCTCAGCTTCGTGATCTCCAAATGTAATCTCTTGGGAAAAACCACTTTGCCTGGAGAATTTAACAATAGTAAAGCAAACAATGTTCTAGGAATAAGCATTGGGTCTATTTTTAGTCCAATGGTATGCACAAGGCTACAGTAAGTCTAAAGGAATGTGTTTTGTATGATGAAGAATAAACTGAACTTATTTGGTGTTGTTTCCTTTTATCCATGTCCTCACCCTTGAGTCCTCAGGACTGTTTATGCTTATTAAGGCTCTGTTAACTTAGGCACTGGGAACAAACAAATGGTAAAATCAAACAAAGGCTAAATGGAAAAGTTCTTCTCTTCGGTGTTGAAATTGGTGACAAAGTATTCAGAGAAAATCAGAACGTCCACCTCCCCTTGCTACTGCGCCACGTGCAGAAGGAGAACGCTTTCACAGCTCCAGCAGTCGACATAACTTAAAAGATGTGTTTGTTGTACTGAAGGGCAAAATCAGACAGGTTGAAACGCAGAGAAAATTAGTTCAAGAGGTCGTAATCCGGTGACCCATAAGGTCGAACTGACCTGCTGAAATGGTTTTTTGTTTGTTTGTTTTGGTTTTCTGGTCCGTAGATTTGAATGCAGTAGGCTGGGCATGCATCACCCTGTTTATCGTTGTTTCTACCACTATTTAAAAACACTTTTTATTTTGAAATTGTTTGACAGCTCTGTAAGAATTGTAAGAACAATAAAGCACTTCTTCATATCCTTGTTCTATGCACAAGCATACAGAAACATCCATTTTTTTTCTAAATCATTTGAGAGTACATTGCAAATACAATAGCCCCTTATTTCCTAGTAATTCAATATGCATTTCCCCAAAGCAGTGCATTCTCCTCTAAAACCACTGTACAGGATCAAATTCAGAAGACTTAGTACCAATATAATATTATCATTTATTATATGGTCTATATTCAAATTTTATGTCCTCTATATAATTTTTTCCCTCTAATTCAGGATCCAATCCAAAATCTCTAATTTTTTTTTTTTTTTTTTTTAGTTGGCTGGACTCTTTAGTTCTTTTGCCTTTTAGGACTTTGATATTTTTGGAGAGTGAAGGTCAGTTTTTAGAATGTCCCTCAATTTGTTTTTTTGTTTGTTTGTTTGTTTTTTACTATTTCTTCATGATTAGATTCAGGTTGTACATCTTAGACAGGAATACTATGAGTGATGTTTTGTTCTTTTTAGTGCATCATATAAAGAGGCACAAGATTGGTGACAGTAACTTTGTACCATTGTGTGTCCCATTATTGGTGACAGTAACTTTGATTGCTTGATTAAAATGATGTCTGTGTGGTTTTTCCATTGTTAAGTTTAACCATTGCTTCTCTTTGTAACTGACAAGTGATATGTGGGGAGATATTTGGGAATTGTGTTAAGTAACTTATTCCTAATTAAAACTTCACCAAATAGCTTTGCCATCTATTACTGATTCATGAGTAGGCTATTTCTTTGCTTTAAAAATTCTCAGTGGGGGCAGGATTCCCTGGAAACTTCTATGTGAACAATCATGTTATTTTAAAATACATATTTAAGTCAATTAATAGATATTTATTCATTTCCAACCCCAACACTTTTATTTATATTTCTTAACTTATTACTTGCTAGGACCTGAAGTACAATGATGAATAGAAGGGGTAAGAAATATCCTTGCTTTATTTTGGATCCTAAGGAAAAAACATTCTGTCTGTTCACTGTAGGATTTTAACAGATGTTCTTTATCAGAGGAAGTTCCTTTCTGTTAGTATTTTTCTGAGTATTTCTTAATTATAAATCAGCATCAAATTTTCAATTCTAATGCATCTATTGAGATGACCGTATTTTCTACTTTTGTTCTATTTAGGTAGCAAATTATTGTTTGATTGTTTTTAGACCAACCTTGCATTCCTGAGATTAAACTGACTTGGCACTGATTTTTTTTTTTTTTTTTGTCTTACATATTGCTTGACTCAATTTTCCAATATTTCCTAGGGATATTTGGATGTATGTTCATGAGGAATATTGGCCTAACACTTGTAATAAATATACTTTATTATTTACATCACAATTTTGCTGACATCAAAAAACGAGATGTGAAGTGTGGCCTTCCTTCTTTATTTTAGGAAGTATTTGTGTAGAATGGCTTTATTTCTTTCATAAATACTATAGAATTCACTCCTGAAGCCATCGGAGCCAGGGGTTTTCTTTGTAGAAAATTTTTTATAACAAAGTCAACTTCTGCTTTAGCTATCTATTGCTTTGAAATAAAGCACACAAACATTTAGAGGCTTAAAATAATAACAATATATTATTTTGCAAATTTCTGTGAATTGTCTGAGTTTTGTCCAGGCTGAGCTGGGAGTCCCAAGACAGCTTCACTCCTAAGTATGACAGTTGGTGCTGGCTGATGGCTCAGCCTTTTCCTCCATGTTTTCTTTCTTCCTGGGAAGTCTCAGAAGAGTTTCAAAAGATTAAAGGTGGAAGTTGCATAATATCACTTTCTGGTATTCTGCCAGGCCTCAGAAGATACACACCATCACTCCTGCCACATTTTGTTGATCAAAGCAAGTCACCACTGGCAAGGGCCATTCCAGATTCAAGAGAGGGGAGTGACTCTGCTTCTGAATAGAAAGAGTAAAGGGACATGCAGAATATAAGGAGTCGTTGCAGCTAGCTTTGCAAATAATCTACCACAGTCAGCGAAGGCCAGAATAATTCATATTCCTTCCACATGCAAATTATACTCACTCCTTTTTCATATCCCAAAATTTCATCCAATCAGAGCATCAGGCTTAATGTCCATGATCTCCTCACATAAATCTGGTCCAGATCTCGATGAAGCGCCTTGGTTGTAGTCTGTCAAGTGCAGCTCCTCCAGTACTGCTCCTTTTCATACAGGGACCTGTGAACTACAATGACCTTCTCCCTTCCCACACATACAAGATAGAATGTTGAATAGCAGTAGGATACTGACCATAGATACTCTCATAAAGAGAGGCAAAGGACAAGAAACTCATGGAGCTTTTGGTCTGTGGCAATTCTCACCCCCAAATATGTACCTGTTAATTCCACCTTCTACAACAGTAGAGAATGTTCCTTGATTAGGGCCCAGTGCTAATCCCTGAGAAGAGTTCCTTAACCCATTCTTCTCATCTCTTGGTCTTTCTCTCTGGGTGTTGACACTACCATCTAGATATCTTTCTTTTTTCGTAAGAAATGGCTGTGTTTGTAGCTGAGTAGTTTTTTCAGCGTACTTCCAGCCTGTAGGAACTCAGGGTCTCAGAGATCTGTTTCATTTTCCATAGTCTTTGACCCTTCTTAGTATAATCTCATAGCAGCACTTCCTTAAAGACATTGTAGGCTTTCTATGTATCAGGTTATAGTTCATTCCAAAAGATACAATCCATTCCCACCATCCCTTTTCAGACAGGCTGCCCCCTGCTTGGAGCAGCAAGTCAAGACAATGCCTTTGTGATTCTTAGCCTCTCTTTGGCTTAGCTAAGAGAGTCAAGTGAGTATCATCTTACATGTTTCAAAGCATTTTAAGAAAGGGTTTTACAGTCTTGCCTTTGATTTTATCTATATTCTGGGGCCACTTCTTACTTTGAGAAACTTACACTAGTTAAAGAGACTGGAAAGGCGGAAAAGTTTCATCTTCTACCCCAATATATCCTGGGTCCATATCTCCTCTGAATTCTGTTTGGAAACTGTTACTGCTTTGCATTGTCTTTCTCTCTCCTACCTCATGCAGCTTAAAAGAAGTGATCATTTCAAACTTCTGCTTGGAAAACATCTTAACCTTGCCTTGTGGCACTCCAGTTTTCACACAAAATACAGAATAATCCTAGTAAAAGTTCATGGCAGTGATCCACTACTAACTCAAATAGTGTTTTTGAATGAGTTTTAAAAAGCTGTCTTTTCCTGAAGACATTTACTGACATCTGATGGAAAACTGTAACAAATATACATATCTATGATGGCTACAAGTGGGAATGGCAGCCCCTGAAGTTGTGCAATGCAAAATCATATAACGATTCCCCTGGTTTTGCATTATTCCGTGCTCAAAACCTTCCGGTGGCTTCCCTTCACATTAAAAAAGCAATAAAATTGAAAGTCCTTACCTTCTTGTATGCAGAATACATAAAGACTTCCTACAAACTAATAATATAATTTGGCAACTTACTTGGATAGACTCTCTACAAAGAAAGATATAAAAATGGCCAATGAGCACATGAAAAATATTCAACACCATTAAGTGTCAGAAAAATGCACATTAAAACTCTAATGAGAGTTCTATACATCCACTAGAATGCCTAAAAAGATAAAAAGCTGACAACACCAAATGTTGGAGAGTATATGGAAAACCAGAACTCTGATGTGTTGCTGAAGGAAATAAAGAAGGGTACAATTACTTTAGAAAACTGTCTAGCTGTTTTGTTCCACTTAAAGTCAAAAATACACTTACCTTGTGACCCAGAAATTCCACTTTTAAATATTTACCCAAGAGTAATGAAAAGATATGTCAACACAATGACTTATATGTAATAACACAGAAACTGGAAATAATTCAAAAACAATATTAATGAAAGTAGATAAATAATTGTTGTATGTTCATACTTTGGAATGCTAATTATTTAGAAGTAAAAAGAACAGACTAATAATACATGCAAGAACATGAATAAATTTCAAAAACATATTGGGGAAACAAAGCCTTACCAAAAGAACGCATGCTCACTCTATGATTCCATTCAGATGAAGTTCTAGAACAGGTGAAATTAATCCACGGTAGAAAAAAATCAGACTATATGCTTCAGGGGGCAGGATGGAGACTGGCTGGAAGTGGGTATGAAGGAAATTTTAGGGATAATGGAAACATTCTATATTGTTTCTGAGATGAGGTTACATGGGTGAATATAATTATCAAAATGTATCTAATTCTCTACCTAAGATTTGAACATTTCACTGTATATAAACTCTACCTAAATTAAAAAAGAATCAGTGCCTGTCCGACACGATCTTTCTTCTGGCTTCCTCTCTGATCTCATATCCTCCCACTTTAATCCCAGCTCAGACCCACCAAATACACTCACCCAGGCTTTGCACTTGCTCTTCTCTTTGCCTGGAACCCTCTTCCCAAAGTATCTTCGTGGCTTTCTTTCTTGCTTCCTTCAGGTTTCTGCTCACCTGTCATCAGTTGAGAGATTCCTGATTACTCTTTCAGAAATTATGTCTGTTCCTCAATTTCTCCTGACACGGTATGACTTTATTTTTCTTCTAAAATGCCTCCTGTTGTATTACTTGTTAATTTGTTCACCTGTTTTCTTTTCATACTAGAATGTAAGTTTAATGATGGTGGGGATTTTTGTTGTTGCTGTTCATCACTGTATTCCAAGTACTTAAAACAATGTCTGGCACAGAATAGGCACTCGGAAATGCATTGTCTTCTGGTCTAAACATCTCCAGGAGACTTTTCCCCATTGCTCTGAAATCTTTTCCAGTAAGACTGCATCTTGTCTCTCTCTACAAGGGCTTCCCTTGCCTGCAGCACCTAGGTTTAAATTGTTTTCTTATAATAAAAGTATTCCTCCAACCCACGATTCAGACTATAGTTTTGCTAGTTTACTGTGTCCTTCCAGGCAGGCGTGGGTGACACATATGCAGCTCAAGACCATGGGCTACGTCTCCTCTCATTATTTGAATTCTAATTCAGTTTGTGGCTAGAATCAGACCACTAAGTTGTTGATCCAATTCATTTGTTAAATGAAAGTGAATAAAATGATCAGGCTGACCAGGTTTTAATATGGCCATTCAATTCTTAGATGTTCAATTTAAGATAGAAAACACTGACACGAGTAGACATTCATGTATAAAAATAAGTTTAAAGTATTCGGCTTTTTTTTTTTTTTTAAATGAAGGGGAGGTAATTAGGTTTCTTCATTGATTTCCGCTTGTAGGAGGTACTGGGGATTGAACCCCGGATCTCTTGGGTGCTGAGCATGCGCTCTACCACTTAAGCTATACCCTTCCCCATTAAAATATTTGAAATAGAAAAGGATGCAATATTTCATTGGAGATGGAGGATTGGCCAGTGGCTATAATTAATGGAGAACTTCAGTTGACCTTCTGGGGATACAATTAATCATTATTAAGAAAATAAATGTCTGCATAAGAACAGTACTTTTATTAAGCATTGTATGCTACAGACTAAACTAGATGAATTATTTCTAACACACTGATCTCCAACACCTCAGGCTACTTCACATTTCATAGGGATCTCTGGGACCAAGGAAGTGGGACATCGAATTGAATTTCTCCATTATGCAGAAAGATCTTTCTTGAAAAATAAAAACTTGTCCTTAAAATGCTTGATTCCTGCTTTATAGGTGAGTTCTATTACAGTTTTGACCTAAATGTCTAAGTTAGTGGCTCCACGAAGACAGATAGTAGATCAAACATGGCATATTGTTTAAATACATCAGAAAAAAATGAACATTTTGGTTATCTTATGGCATAAATACATTCCGTGCAATGTTAAAATGAAGTATAGTCATGGGCAACATTAGTGAATATCTGATTCAACTCAACCAACATTTTCCGAGCGTGTGTTAAGCATCAAGCAAGACATTATGAATACAGAATGAACCAGATGTTGTTCCTGTGCTTAAAAGGCACACAGGTGGAAGGGAGTTGTGAGATAAGGCAGAGATATACACGAATGAGTATTATACTCGTAGTCAAACTTTGAAGCACACCATAATCAAATTAGTGCACAGTCAGAAAATGCAAAGACAGGCTCTATTTTAAATGTTTCACTTGAGTCTTAAAAGATGTTTAAGACTTAGGACAGGTGAAGAATTTCAGGCAAGAGGGATATTATCAAGAAATAAGGTGCACAGGCAAGCATATTGGTGGGATGGCAGTAGCCTACTCTGATAAGAACCTGGAATTGGAAGGAAGAGGTAATGAGATATGAGGTTGAAAAATAAAGCAGAAGGTAAGTTGATAAAGAGGGCTGAGGAGTTAAGGCTTTATCACATTTTCCATAGGAAACCACTAAAGTTTTCTGACGGCAGTGGTGATGTGGTCACATCTGTGTAATAAAAAGTTACCTCCATAATAGTGTGTTGGTTGGACTGTGGGAAGGGAAGGAGAAAGGCTGTCTCTGCAGTTAGCTGCAGATCACGATGACTGGTGATAGTTCTACTATGTGCTATCAAATAATCTATGTTCAAGAGAGTAGAGATACAGGGGGAGGGGATAGCTCAGTGGTAGAGTGTGTGTTTAGCATGCACAAGGTCCTGGATTCAATCCCCAGTACCACCAATAAAAAGAACAGATAAATAAACCAAATTACCTCCCCCAAAAAAATTTTTTAGAAGATTTAAATTTAAAAAAATTTAAAAAAATAAGAGAGCAGAGATACATTTGTATGAGTGTCTTTACATATAGGAGGAGACATCTACACACACACACACACACACACATAGACACACACACACCCACCCCCATTAGTCTGGCAGAGAATAGCAAATCTGAGAGACAGAATATTACAATGGTGAAGGACATGGGCCTTAGAATCAGACAAAAGCCTGACATAATTGTATCACATTCCTTAAGATACTTAAACTCTCTAATATAAAATGGAACTAAAGATACTTACTTTTCAGTTTTATTAAGCAATAAATATAAGAATGTATGTGAAAGATCTAACACAGTTCTGGCCTATAATAAGTATACACTAGCTGGGAGCTAACCTCACTGCTGTTACCATTTTCACTATGTTTACCAATCTGAGGCCCATCCCAAGTCAGTAAGTAATTAGGTAAAAACATTTACCAGAAGCAGCTTGAGGTCTACAGTCAGGAAGATAAACCCCATGCTCTCCATGACAATGGTTTTGCAGTCTTAACAAAATAAGATCCATACACAGAACACAGAATCCTCCAGAGTCTGTTCCAAGTTCCATTCCCAGAAATGACTTCAATGAGTAAATACTTTCCAACTCACTTGCAGATTCACTGTGTACCTGCTAATTCATTATCCTGCTCTTGCTCAGGGATGATCTTCAAAGCACGTAACACAGCAAAGTTTATCCAACATATTGTCCCCCAACTCCTTCAAGTTTATCCTGCAACAGCTTCTGTGACTCACGGAGCAAGCACGCTACAAAGGGTACGAGTGATTTTTTTAAACTTAAAAAAAATAACAGAATTTTTAAAAAATTAGCAGACAAAATAACATTTACAATGAGTGAAAAATAAAGCAAATTATAAACAGAGAAGATGAGGGGTGTAATTTGTCCTCAACTCTGGTTGTTGACTTACTGCAAGCTTGTGCCACACAGAGAGTAAGCAACAAAACCTCTTCACTGAGAACAGTAATCCATGAGAGCAAAACTGAAGACCGAAGAATCTCAGGACTCAACACAATGGAGAATCAACCAGAGGGTTTAATTAATCAGAAGGCTTTCAGTATAACAAGTCCAATGACCTGGACGTGGAAGAAAGCACTGTCCCAGGCTGCACTGTCCCAGGCTCCGCTGGCCCTGGAAGAGCCCTGGTTCCAGAGTTGACATCTAGCACTCTGCCTCCCAACTGTCACCTTCTTCTCATGTCCCATAGAGGCACATGGATCTTGGATTCACTTCCTTCGCCCTGACTTCCCTATTATCTAAATAGATGGGGGTGAGGGAGTGCTGGGGAGAGATGATCTGAGAAATAAAACCTTAGACAACATTATTGGATATACTCTGCTGAATAGATTTCCTCAAAATAGCAACAATGAAAAATAATTTTAACCACTAAAAATTCCTGAAATACATCAGAAATTTTGTAGCTTTAAAAGTCTTCCAATATTTGGGGGTGGGGAATAATCTGTGGTCTTGCTCTTTTCACCCACCTCTACCCACCTTGTCCTCTCTGATAGTTTCTCGTGTACCATTCACTCTATTCACTCATCTGCCTATTGACTCCCAAGCATACCCTATACACTTGTTCAAGCAGTCTTGCCCAGAATTCTCTTTCTCCCCATGGTAACTTGGAGGAATAATTCTTCTGAAGTTTCACAAAGCTCCCATCTCTTCCAAGGAGCCTTCCCAATTGCCTCTTCTTCTTTTTAAATATGACAATAAGACTCTTTGCTTCTAACAAGTTAGCACTGATATCACTTTGATTTCACAAGGATTGTAAAATCCTAGAAATCAGGGACCACAACTTTTATATTGTTGCATCTCCTAAAATGTTTGGTATAATGTCCATTGCATCAGTATTGAGAATGCAAAGTCAAATTCTAGCCTTTACCGTTAGCTTCCTGTGAGAGTTTAAGCACATCATTTTACCTCTTAGAAACTCTGATTTCTCATCTGTAAAAGTGAGTATAATAATATCAGTTTCAAAGGGGGTGCTGTGAGCACTCACTATGCCCGTATGTGTAAAGCACTTAAAACGGCACCAGACCCACTGCATGTGTTCAATAAATGACAGCTTAAACAATGTCTGTGTTCTGTATGGTGGAGGTGTAGTGATTACCTTCTCCAGATAATGCATTCAAATGATGTCCTCAATCTGGTCTGCAATTAAAAGCAAAAGAGCCATTAGTGAGAAAGAGGACCTAAGCACTTAATGACAACTCTAATCTCCAGGAAGAACAGCTCTTCTCAAGGTGAGACATTGCTATCAAACCCACTTGTCTCTGTGAGCAATTTACTCTACAATGAGTCTAGTAACCCCTGCTTATTCTTCTGGGATTTATTGCAGTGATAAACTTTCCAAACACTGGAAACTGGAACACGAGTTATCTGGACAGTTTAAAGAGACATTCTGATGGGGAAAATGTGTTTTGCTCTAATCAAGTGAATTGGTGGTTTCAGGGCTCTTCCCAGCCCTGCAATATGGCGCCATTCTTAGGCCATGCCTTTCTAACCATATTGTCTGAGACATGGGTGAATTTCTATCCCAGATCAATTCAGTATGTAATCAGTAACTATTCAGATTGACTATCATGCAAACCTACTCAATTAAATTGCATGTCACTCTACCATAACATTTCAAATCATCCATATGCCTCTTTGGTTATGGAAATTATATTGCATATTGCAACTGGATTGAAGTTTGTGTGTGTGTGTGTGTGTGTGTGTGTGTGTGTGTGTGTGTGTGTGTGTGTATGTATCTCCTTTCCTGGAAAAATGGCCACTTCTTCCTGAGTGATCACATTGTATATTACACACAGTTCCTTTACAACACCACCAACACATTATTGCTCCTGAGGGGGGCAGGCAACAACTAATACTTTTTTCATCTTTTAATCCTGCTCTTGGAGCCTAGCACAAAGTTGGCCCATGGTACAGGATCAACAAATGTTTATTCTCTCAATTAATTCATTTTCTCAGTTGTCCCTACTCCGTCACCAAGTTGCTCTGGGACATTAAGCATATCATGTCTCTGGGCTATGCTTCTGTTTCCTTCATGGAAAAAGGAGTTGAATCTCTGAAATTCTATAATTTTATGAAAACAAAGAAACAGAATGAAAAAAGACATTAAATACAATAGGTGTGTCCCTAAGGGCACTCACAGATTTGTGTGCAGGACAATTCTGGTGCTCGGCTTTGCAGATCTCACTTTCTTCCCACCCATATTTTCTCCCTCAGTACAGAGAGTGACAATGTTAGTAGGAGCAGAGATAAAAATCACCTTCTTTATTAGATCTGGGTTAGGCCAACAGGCCCCCAAAACACACAGAGTCAGATCTGCCTTGGCTTTAATATGGTTACAGCGTGTTACTGGACCTTACCCTCTAATTTTTTAATGAACTGATTACTAGTCCCAGGGATCAAAGACTCCTGTTGTTTATCTTTACTCTTTTAGTTTAATGACTTCTGACACTCCATTAGGGTGTCCTAAGGACTCAGATGGAGTTTTGATTGCCATTCAAGATGAGATGATAGAAAACTCACCAGGATCTATAATGTTCTACTATGAACCTAAGAGGGGACGGGGAACAGCATTACCCTTGTTTTAAAGTGAGCCATCCCTAATCCTTATTTACAGAAACTGTTCTAGCACTGCTCAAGCAGGGAAGCAGAGTTTACTCAAAAAATTAGGGAAAAGCACTTCCAGGAAAAAGAGAAGAAAAAAAAAACACAACACTGCCTGGGAAATACAAATCTTTTATTTCTATCTCCATTGGTGCTCTTCTTGGAATCCCCATGCTAATAACCTTTCCTCTCCTTAGGATTATAGCAGGAATATAGATAAATAAGGTGCAAAGAATCATCTCTATTGATGGCTGTTCAGTAAAGCACAAAATGCAGAGTTTTTGGTAAGTTGGATTTGTAGTGGCTAGGATCTTGAGCCAACTTGGACCATCTTAACACTTCAACCTAAATATGGCATTGGCATTAGTAGGAAGACTAGGGTTTGACAAAATTATTCAAATGGCAAAGAAGAAACTGGAAAATGGTCCATCTTCAACAAACAGAGGAACATCTGCCCCTGTTTGTCTGCTTCACAATGGGAGGGAGAGTTGAGATAGCCCTGTCTCCTCTTGTAAAACAAGGGGCCAAAAATACAAGAGCGAAGGAGAATGAAGAAAGTTATCACACTGCAATTTGATTTCATAAACATACTGCAAGTTAAGTTACCCCACTGGGCATGAAGCTCTCAAATTTCAAATAATCTACACCTGCTCTCTGCACTGGAAGAAAAATGAGTGGAAAGAGACAGAAAGTATCCACTCCAGTAATCTGCTTTATGGAGAGTAAAGTGTCTCTTCTATGGAAATACAAGAAAGGAAGAATCAGTTCCTCCTTCTGGAAACTTTCAGGTTGAGCCTTCACTTCTCTACTGCACTACGGTAATAATCCTTTTAGTATGTTTATCACCATTCTTCTAATTTAAGGTTTTCACAGCATGGAGGAAAGTCTTCTTTTCAGAAGATTAAATCATGCCTCTAACTTTCTACCAAACCTTCAACACTTCCTTGAGAAAGTCACCCACTCTTTCTGTGTCTCAGTTTCCACTTCTATAAAATGGGGAATGATAGTAATTGGTGTGCAAGTTTGTCCTGAAGGTTAAATGAGTTAATGTCATGAATCTCTAGTAAGTGCTAGTGATTAATCTCCTCATTATATTTATCTTCTGCTGCCTTCCCTCAGCTCCCCCTGGCTCAGTCCATGGTATTCCAGTCAGTAGATATGATGTTGCCACATTTCTCAGAGTGATATGGGTTTGAGCCTGGAAGTACTCAGCTCATACATTTAATTTAACACTGCCTTATAGAGCTCTGCTGACCCAGGACACCAGGCCCCAGAGATGTCCATTGGGTTCTCCAGCTGAGTCCTAAATCTTTCTGCAAACATGGCTTAAGGTGTGGAGGTGCAGAGCTGACTGCTGATCATCTAGAACAAAGCATGACTAGAGACACAAACTGTGGATTTAATCTTCTGGGAACAATCACTATTGTGATGAAATTACCATAAATTGAATGAAAAGAAAAAAAGAAAGCTGAAGACAAATATGTAAAGATTATCTATACTTAGGTCAATGAGCTTTAACCGTCTACATATCTTGAACCTATCATGAATAGTGTCTGATGTATTCGCACAGCAAACTTAAGAGGCAGTGAGGGTGAGTTGTTGTAGGATCAAGATTAAGTGGTTTGTCTGAAGTCACACAGTGAGTTCATTGCGCAGCTACAAAAGAACCCAGCTTACCTAAGACCCTGTTAAAGAAAAGCTACTAAAATCAGGTGTGGTGGGACTGGAAAGAGCCTTCCTGTGGCTGATGCAAGGATGGACTTTCAAGATTTGGTCTTTGGAGAGGAAATGCCTTTCCCTGCTCACCCCACTACTTTTAAGTTCTTGGCAGAAAGATCCTGAAAAAATAAAACATATTATTAGTGTTAGAAGAGTGCCAATCTCAGCTGAGCTCTGTTGAGTCAGTAACTCAACACAAGAGGATTGGTAGGGAGAGAATAAATAAATTCTAAGGTTCTCCGAGCATTTGAATTTATGATCTATAAAACTCCATCCATAAAAGGGAAAAAAATCTGGACATGTAAAATTATAGACAAGTTCTGCCCAGGCCTTAGTCATTAGCAAGGGAGTTTTTCATAAATACAAGATTGGAGGTGTTTCTGGGATTTTAACAAACCTAAACGTTTCAAGCGTAATGGAACCTTACTAAGTGAAAGACACTGCACAGAACTTGGTAGGTACTACATCCCTCAACTTATGAAGTTTAGAATCTAGACGAGAAAAAGTTCAACCTTAAAAGATGTCTAGTGATACAATTCAGTTTTTTTCCCCTCAAGTTACATTTATTTAAGACCACATAACATATACCAGAGGAACTCAATCGTCTGTCATGCCTGTTAAACATCTGAGCCAATATATTCCTTGAGTTAACAAGGTCTTTGAGGAAAATGTTGGTTTCTCAGTGGAGATGGAGTCCATGTAAGGATCTCTGAACAAGCAATAGACCTTCTCCAGTCTCTAAGGAGTTTAGAAACATATCAAAAAGTTTTACTCACACTTTTTTCATCTTTTAAGTAATAAAACTATGATGAGGAAAATATAAAAAAGGGAAAAAAATAATCACCCTGTAACCCCATCACTCTAACATGCTCTGGTCACACCTTAACTTTCTTTTGCTGATCTCTCCTTTTCTCAGGAATTCTTAAATATATCAGGGCTTTGGACTTGATCCTTGGACTTTTCATCTTTTCCATCTTCACTTTGTCCAAAGTGATCTCATAATCTCCTGGCTTTAGGTGCCACCTGTATGCTGATGGCTCCCAAATGTGTAACTCCAGCCTAGATTTCCAGCTATTCCTTCATAGTTACACCCATCTCCCTCCTTAGCCTCCAGCAACCACTAACATGTTCCCCAACTCTATAATTTGGTCATTTTGAGAATCTTATTTAAATGGAATCATACAGTATGTAGCCTTTTGAGATTAGCTTTTTAAAAAATTATTATTCAGGGTATTTCCCCTGAAATTCATTCAAGTTGCTCTATATTTCAGTTGTTCATTCATTTTCCCACTATGTGTGTACCACAGTTTATTGAAACATTCACCCATGGAAAGATATTTGAATTATTTACAGTTTTTGTCTATTACAAATGAAGCCTGCAAATTCATATACATTTTTGTGTGGACATACATTTTCATTTCTCTGGGATGAACCCCCAGGAATGTGATGGCTGGGTTGTACATTTAGTATATATTTATTTTTCTAAGAAACTTCCCAACTATTTTCCAGAGTAGCTGTACCATTTTGCATTCCCATCAGCAACGTATGAGAGATCTAGTTTTGCCACATCCTTGTTAACACTTGGTATTGTCTGTCTGTTTGATTGTAGCCATTTTAGTGGGTATACATTGGTATCTCATTGTGGAGTTTTTATTTCCTTAATGATTAATATTGTTGAACATTTTTTCATATGTTTATTTGCCATCTGCATATTCTGCTTGATGAAATTTCTTTTCATGTCTTTTGCCCATTTTCCAGTTGTATTCTTTTGGGAGATCTTTAGATAAGTCTTTTTGTCAACTATGTGTTTTGCCAATATTTTCTTGCTGTCTGTAGCTTGTCTTTTCATTCTCTTTACAGACTATTTCGCAGAGTAAAAGTTAAAAGTCTCACTTAACTGTGTTTATTGCAGTATTTTGCAATTGAATTTTTACCATGATTACCTTTTTTTGCCCATAATTAGCATCTTACAGATTATGGGTATCTGCAAAACAGATTCAGAGATGTCGTTCCAGACATTTCCTTACTTCATTACTTACCTCTGATCTCCAAGTGTACCTGCCTGGTGCACCCAATTTTCTCAATGTCCTACTCTCAACTAGGGGCCAGGAGATAAGCTGAAAGTCAAATTTATGTCAGTGAGTGCTATGAGAATGCGCCATATCCCCAGTTGCATATCGTATTCTTTCAGGTGTTTTGTAGAGACAAACTTGAAACAAATAAGAAGTGATTTGAAAGGTGGTAATTTTTTCTCCATGGACACTGATTGGAAAAAAAAAATCCAAACTTTAGATTGCTAAAAGAGAAGCACTAAACATGGATTTGCCACTAATTGTCTATGTAACCTTAAATAAGCCACTCCATTCTGAGCCTGGGTTTCCTCACCTGTAAAAATGAAAGGACTGTAGCAAATTTAATGTTCTATAATTCTAAATCACAGCAGTACACCAGCTGAGTACAAATGTGGATCTCGTGTACGATGAAGTTGTTGTGTGATTCTGCTTGAAAGCTTTTAAAGAGAGAATTCAAGCTACTGAGTGTGTTTAAATGACTGCTAAGATCCCTCCGGGGTGAGTCAACTTTCTTAGCACTTTTCTAATAAAGGACACAAGGTGTTTTCACTCTGTTTCTTCTAAGATCAAAGCAGTCCTCCTCTTCTACAGATTTCCCATGTCAAGATACCAAAATCTACACAACATTTCTCTGTTTTATTTCTAATCTAAATCAACATTGAAAATCAGTGATCAGGAATAAATTAAGGTAGAATGAAACCTGTCTTTCCTAAAGTTAAAGGAAGCTTGGGGATAGGGAGGGAACAGGAATGAGAGAGGAGGAAGAGGAAGTTGGTGAAGAGGTTAGGGTGATGATTAATTAGCCAGTAGGCAGATACACATCCATCCAATAAACAGAATGTCATTAAGATTGGTTTACATTAATTTCAACTGCATCTTTGCTTAAAAGGAACTTCACACAAAAAAAGGTACATTACCTGAGCAATTTGGAAATCAGTTTCAAAAGATGCTTTCTTTCCAATCTGTCATCCCAAGACAGGGCAACAAAGAACACTGCACAACTATGGAGGGAAAAGGAGGATGGAAGTCACTGTCAGTCTAACAATGCTGACATCCTGGTGCAGGAGGAGACAGAGGCAGAAATGTAAATGCAAGAAACAAGCACACAGAAGTCTAAGGAAACAGCAAGTGTTGATGGGGAAGAGCATCGTCACAAAATCATATTGATATTTAGAAAACTGTTCGGGTGATTGGATCAATAAAAGCTTAAGGATCTCAGATCTGAAAGGATTTTGGAGGCAATGTTGCCAGCCACCTTTCCCTTTTCCCTTTGATCATATTTCTTTTCAACATAATTACTCATTCATCCTTCCGTTTAATCAGCACTTATTTTTCTGAAGTCCTACAATGGCCAAGTACTAATACAGAACCTGGGAATACCAAAGTGATGAATTAAGACACAATCCTTTCTATCAAGGAGCTGTCATTCTGGTCCATGCTATCTAGATTAGACCACCAAAGAAAGGGTTACAAAATAATTTGATGTGTGTGAGTTTCGTTTTTGAGATATTTACTGGAGACTATTGAAAGCAAACAGGAAGAATGCTTATTTCTGCCTGGGTAAGTGGGAAACACACAGGAAGGGGATTTGCGGTTTGGGAAGGTAAGATTAGAAAGGGCTTCTTCGTTGGGATTATTTACATCTAGAATTCCCCCTGGGGATCTAAGAGCACCAGTTTTGTCCTCTCTGAGGTTTAGAACTGGTGAGTGTGGGGGTGGGGAATCTTCAAACTCCCAACCTCCCATCTATTGGCAAAAAGTTACCCTCTTTCTATTCTAATGTTATTGCTTTCCACACATTCAAAAGTAATATCATTTTACGTTCTCTTTTGTATCTGTTTTGCTTTTCAGCCAGGAGATTTACTTGAAAGCAGCAGCATCGATCTTAGGCTGTAGAAGGGATCTCACAGAATGTAACCGGAAGGGACATTTACAGTGAGGAAACTGAGGCCCAAAGAGAGACAGTGACACACACACTGGGGTTTTCTAACCGTGTTGGGACTAAACTCTTAATCCAGTTTTATATCCGTTACCCCTGTCTCCCCAACCCCTGCTATTTTCTCTCTTAGGCTATACTTACAACCTCCCTAGGGTGCTAGATAATACTTGTATGTCCTGGCTGTGTTCATTTTCGCACAAGTTTCCCATGAAGATTTTGCTCTTTCCTCTTTCAGACATGACCTAAGACCTCAGGCTGGCCTCATTAACTGATCCCTGTGGCACCTTAAAAACAGCCCTCCCTAGGGAGATGCCTGGATCAGGATGGCTAGTCCCCAGTGACTGCATTCCCACCAGCCCTGGCCCTCTCCGCAGAACTCAGTCCAAGCAACATGCAGTCTATGTTGAAGAAAGTATTTATGCGTGTAGCCCTTTTGGCTTCTTCCAAAGCCATTAAAAACCTTTGTGGTTTGAATCTGTTCACAGAAGAATTAATTGACGGTTTTGAATGTTACTAGAGAAGAAACCCAGCTAGTTTCTCAGGATATTCATCTGGGAATTTTCAGCTTGAGGAATAATGTATTTCAGATGTTCCCTAAAAAAATAAAAAGTAAATAAAAAGTGAAAAAAAAATGACTAATTAATGCCCTCTACAGAAGTTAGTTGTGGGTGGTTGGAAGATGGATATAAATCTGGTGTAAATTGAGATGGCTTAATAACGGCCAAACCCTTTCCCCTTCTGCATCTTTGTCTTTTGACAGTGACATTCAGAATCCTACAGCCAAAGCCTGCCTTACACAGAGGCAGAAAATTGCAGCTATGTTTATAAGCGATGTGGGAAAGCTAAAAGCCCCCATCTACTAAACGGTTCTCTCTGCTGGCACTCCGTCTGGTTTGGCCTGACACGCTTCTCTTTTAGATGCACACACCTTGAATTATTTAACCCAAACTCACAGCCTCACATTCAGAAAGAGAATACTAAAATGCACATTTTACTACATGTAAAATCGCTAGCATCAGGCGAGGCACGGAGCCAAAGTGGTCTGTGCATGTTACATAGTGATGTTGGCTTATCCCTTCACGTGCTGAATTAAATATCTGAACTCCCAGTTTACATCCAGCACTTAAAGAGCTTGCTGCCCCTGAGAAGAGAGAGATCTACAAACAGATGATTGCAATACAGTGCAGCAAGAAATTATAATGGAGGGAACCTCAGGTACCTCAAGAGTAACGAAGAACGTTAGTCCAGCTGGAGACAGAGCAGGGAGGGCATGTGATACCTGACTCCTAAATGCCAGTGGGAGTTACTGTGGGATTCCTGGGAGCTGCAGAAGTTCTTCATCACTCTAGAAGTATAGGCTGGAAAGGGTGACAGAACATGGCATCAGCAAACCCAGAGTGGCCAGCAGGCGGGCAGAGGCTTGTTTCGGACGTGTGCATGTGGGGCAGGAGCCCCGAGCACCAGGTGCCCTGGTAACAGACTGACCGTATCCCCTGCCAGGACGGGAAAACACCTAGATAAATGCTGGGCAATGGAGGTCAAGCGCAAATTCCAAGAAAAGAACACCGAAGGCACCCTCTGGTTGCTTCAAAATATCCTTGTGTTCCATTCTGCTCATAAAGCAGTGATACATTGCCAGTACACATTATTTCCCTCCCCACTTCTGTGTGTCAACGTACATGTCTGTGAGGAGGAACCACATGGAAGGGAGCTAATATTTTTTTAAATAATTATCACTTATTGGGTGATTACATTATCATAATATTTTTATCATAACATTACATAATATTTAAAATTATAATTTATTAAATAGAATCTTCCCAACAGCATATCAGTGAGTTTGGAATTACTAATCTCGTTTTATGTTATAAGAAGACTGAAGCTCAAGAAAGCTAAGAAAGGTTAAGGAACTTGCTTGAAGGAACCTAACTGAAACAGGAATTCAGACCCAAAGTCTATTTTTTTGTTTCATGATGTTGTAACACTTCACAAGTTTTGGAATCAGGCGTATTTGGATTTAAGTTAATAAAAATGTATTTGTTCTTGTCTGTGTGATTTTTAAATTTTTATGTCCCTTTCCTTAATTTTATTAATAAGGTCTTTGGCTGGTTTGTTTTATTTGTGAATCTTATGTAAATATTTGCTCCTCTCATTTGCTTATTTTGGCTTTCTTGAGAAAATGAAATCATTGCCAGTGCTCCAAAAAGCATGAGTTCCAGTCAATTCAGTTTAACAGTTTCACTGAGTAAATACCATGTATGCAAAACCAGAGAATCCTCTAGATACGCCTCTTGCCCTGATTTATAATTTTCCCTTCACTTATCACCACCTAAAATATATAGTTGTTCATTTGAATACTGTCCAACTCTCTCTTTTTTTTTTTCAGGTTGGGCAAACTGTTTTACATTCTACTTTAAAAATATTCCTACATTTTAATATGTGGTATTTAATACCTGGTTCAATTCCTTTATATAATACGTGGTACACTGTCACATATTAACAGACCACATAGTGGCTGTTTTTAATGTTTGTGTGCTTTGTAAGTTTCCATGTCATCAGAAGCAGTACATCCTAGGACAGAGGAGATAAAGCAGTCTGGTTCTGAGCCCTGACCAGGAGAACTTCTGTGACCTTGAGTCCCTAAACGAGGTGGATCTTAGTCTTCTGGGGGCCATCAGAATACTGTCCATCTCTTGTAATAGACTGTGAACTCCATGAAACCAGGAACATCCCCGGTTTTGCTCGAAGACGTACCCTCAGGAACTAAACAGTCCTGGAAACCCATGCATGCTTTACAAGTATGTTAAATGACTGAAAAACCATTACATTCTGAAGGAAATATAAGGATGCATAAGACAGCTTTCGGTCTCGCTATGTGCACCTGGGTGGAGACTCGGGACACAAATGCATGAAGCTGCCCAGCAGCGTAAGTGGCTGTTCAGCTATTGTGAATCAGAGGCCTCAAATCCAGATGTGAAATAAATTTAACTTTCCTGTTTTATAACTCAGCCTAAACTGGATTTCAAGCTTCTATTCTGCTAGTCTAGCAGAAACTTTACACGTTTCCTCTCCTTCTCCAGTTTGTGTCTCAGATTTGATGAGAGCTTACGCAGGTCAAACCCCAGTGGTGGGCATGCTGCCTGGACTTCTCATCTGTCCACACCAGCCATCAGTGTGATGCCCTTTGGTCCTCCTTCTGCAACCCCTCCAGGACTGGTAGCTCTCTCTGCCCCTTCTTCCTTATGCATAAAGGCATAGAAATCTTTGTGCTGCTTTTCAGCCATCTCTTAAAGACTGTCTTTGGACATCTCTGCATAAATACCCTCTCTGAGGTCTTGTCACCTTTCCTAGGTTCTGTCTACAACACGGGGTCCCTTCTCTGCTCTTGAGGGTACCACAGACCTCAAATCACTTCCTGGACTATTTCAGAGAAGAAAGGTACAGAGCCTTTCTGTGTCTCAGACCCACAGCACACTGTTCTCATCCCCTGCATTGCTCCTTCCCTTCACAAGCCTGGAAGAGTATTTTACTAATTTAGGAAGAGGGACAGTCTTCTCAGTTCATGTGCTTTCCAAACACTTTGGCTCTCCTCTAATCCTTTCCTGCAAGTCTTTTGGAAAACAAAGCCAAGATCAAAGACTCACAAGATGTGTGCCCTTCCCTGGAATGATGAACACAGTTAACTAGTATCTTGTATAGAAAGACAGGAAATGGGGAAAGAGATTACTATTTCAAAGACATGATTTTACTACATTCTTCTCCTAGTAAACTTTTACATTCCTATGGGTGAAAAGGGGGGTATTTTCTTCCTGTTGTTTGTTTCTTTCCTTCCTCCCCAAAAGTTAGGGTCTGGGACTGTCCTAAATTGGGCTCTCCAGGGCAATAATATCATAATCAAAGCAATCCACATGAAAGCAAATAGCCTCGTCTGTATAATGGAGCTAACAATCCATAGTTCATGAGTCAGTAGCCAAACTGGCTGACATGTTTAACTCTGGAACTGAGAAACCAGTTCATGTCTGGGGCAAGAGCTGAGCACTCTGTGGGCAAGAAGGAGGCCACCTGCAAATAGGTAAGAGAGCTCTCAGCAGGAATTGAATCAGTCAGCATCTTGATCTGGGGCTTCCCAGACTCCAGAACAGTGAGAAATAAATGTTGGTTGTCTAAGCCACCCAGGGTCTATTTGTTACAGCATCCTGACTGGCTAAGACATGCCACTATGGTTGATTTAGTCTGTAGGGACTTCAGAAAGTGAAAAGATCTGTTGAGAAGAGAGATAAAAAGAATTACTGGCAACCTGTCTTAAATTTTTTTTTAATTCTACAGTTTTCATCATTAATGAATTTTTTGCATCTGTTATTTGGATGTTTCTCCTTTGAGGACAACAGGAAAGTCAAAAGTCCTCTAGGGAGTTAAGCATTTAAATTTCCCATAAACTTTTTACTATTGAAAGCAGAGTTAATCAAGTCAGACAAGAAGGAAAAATAATCATTGTGCAACTCAGTCTTTTGCTAAATACACAAAGGCAGACTTGATCAGAGACTTTGGTCTTCACCATTCCTTATTTTTTTTTTTTTTAACTTTTTTGGAATAGCTCTATTGAGGTATAATTTAAATGCTATGAAACTCGCTGACTTAGGTATACAATTCAATGATTTCTAGTAAATTTATAGAGATTTTCAACCATCACCACTCACTAGTATTAAGATTTTTTTAAATCATCCCCATATTTTCCTGTAAGCTCTTTTGTAGTCTGTTCTCTCATTATCACTCTCACTAGCCCCAGACCACCACTGCTTTCTGTCTTTTTGTTTCCTTTTCTGAACATTTCATATAAATGGGACCATAGAATATATGGTCTTTGTACATGGCTCCTTTCACATATCATATTTTTAAGGTTAATCCATGTTGTAGCACGTACTTTCCAACCCCAAATGGAAACGGTTTTGCTGTTATACAACATTTAGGATTGGACTCATTTCTATCTCCTCCTTTCTCATTATTCTGAAAAAAATCTGGGATTGTCTATAGGCCCAATGCAGAATAACCATCTTATTTGTGGAACTGATAAATGGAGTCTTTGTGATGTGGACTAAATGGTATTAAGGAAAGAGAAAATACCATGTGTTCAGGTCCTGTCGGCCAGGTTACTCTGACAGAACAACATTTGAAATATATTGGTATCATCTATTTTTACCATTTAATCCTAGACTGGCAGTAAAATCACTGGCAGTATTAATCTGAGGGATACGCTCCAAGGGAAACCAGGCCCTTCTTTTTAGTTTTACTTCTCCGTTTATAATTTAGTCTGGATAACTTTCATTTTGGAGGGAACACAAACATTTAAATAATGCTTTAATTGCTTGTCAAAGTAATTCAAGGATATTAAGGTAATTTAGAAAATATTCAAGAGTATAAAAAGGCAGTCAAAAGTTGTCCATAATCTTACTCTGGAGGCAACTATAATAAACAGTCAGAGTTAACGTGTACATATGGTATTATGCCCTGTGTTTTAAAAATTTGATAGTATATTATAAGCATTTGCTTTAATGGCACTTTGAGTAAAAAAGAAAGCACAAGATTTTATGTAAAAAATATGTCTGAAAACTAAAAATAGAAAACTTGTTCCATTAGTGAACTTAGTTCAAGAAATAAATTATGTAGTTTTGAAAAGTGGGGGGAGCTTGAACTAGTTCTTCAAAAAGATTTATAGAATCAGCAAAGAAGGTGATAGTCTCCTGTTAATGGGAAAACTAAAGTCATCACTGTGCTATGTAGGGAATTTGGAAACCAAGCAAATTGGGGATTGTCACGTAGTGACAAACCGAAATTTTTGTTAGCTGATCCAACACACATATGTGGTCCAGAAGAGGGGTCAAAATGCTTGCATTCTTTCCCCATCAAAACACCTTCTAATTCAATACAGACTGACTCATATAATAATGGCTAACATTTATAAAATGATTACTTGTCACCTACTATTCTAAGGAATTTACATGAATAATTCATTTACCTCTTAAAATAACTCTTTGAATTCAGGTCTATTAACTCCCTCATTTAATAGGGTGACAGATTCAAACTTAGGCATCAGATTCCAGAGGTGACAATAACCACCATACTATACTGCCAGATCAGGACATGCAAGTTGCTCTGTCCCTCCAGTCTTCCTCCCATTTTTTTTTCTCTTCCTTTTCTGCCCATCCCCGCTCCAGTCCCAGGTCCTGGAATCCACTTTGGAGGTGCACCATCAATGCATCAAGGATCAGGGCTTTAAGCAAATATCCTGGCTCCATCCTTGATGGATGACATCAGATTGACACTGTGAATGTTCAGGGGAGGCATTTTGACCCTTAAATTCTTCAGAGCATGGTGTTTAGAAGACCAAAAAAAAAAAAACAAAAAACAAAAAAACCAAACAAAAAAAACAAAAAAAAAACCAGAAAAAAGAAAAAAAGAAAGCTTTCTCTTGATGTATTGACTCTCACTTGTTATACTAGCCAAGTCTCAACCTTTTTTTATTTTTAATCCCATCTTCCTTTTCACAGAAATGGGCAGCGCAGAGACAAAGGAATAAGGGAGAAAGAGAATTCCATCCTATTACAAGTGAAATCAGAACAAGGAGCAAAACGAAATATATTCCCAAGAGTTTCATAAAAACACAATTCAATCATAACTGACTTTATGATGAACAAATTATTCTGAAGACATTTTAACAACAGAGCTAATGTTTTGCTTTATCTCATTTTATTTTTTGAGCTGGGAGTTGTTGATTGCCAAGTCATCAAGGAACAGTGGTTTTTCTTGGAAACTGTTGTTCTGGTTTTTTTTTTTTGAAAGAAAAATACTGCTACTACTGTTTACTATGGATAGGCGTATAGATAGAAGTTTTTATTTCTTTCATTTCATTTCTGATTGATTTTGACAAATATTTATTGAGCACTAAAAATATACGAGGCCCAGTACAAGGAACGAAGGGGATACAGGCCATAGACATATGAAATATATATTACATTTGGAGTGGCAGGGCATGTACATACATCTATGTATGTAACAGTTAAATTCCAAATTACTCTACTGACTGCTATTATGCAGGTTAGGTAGATCATTATTTACCTTGTGGCTGTTGGAAGGAAAAAAAAAACCCATAGTGCCCTTTAAAAGAACACTCAGATTTCTGTGATAGAAGCACAGAATTGAGAGACGGCCTGTTGTGTGTTTCCCTTGTCCCTATTCTGAAATTCAAACACTGTGTTTTGTAAGAATTATTAAGTCAATAGTATATTCTCTGTTTTCTCGGGGTAGGCACTGGAAGGAGGCAAAAAGGAGCTGGATGGTATAAAGTCTAGGTGGACAGTACACACGTCAGCCTTGGAGAAACAAGTCACCCTCTTCTAGCAGAAGAGTGAATTCTCCTTGAGCAAACCCCAGTGTTTAAAATGCCAGTCTTCCTTCCTTATTATAGCTCTTAAATATTGGGAAGAAAAGGCTGTAGAGAAGCCAGTTGGAGAATAGCAACCAATGTTTCTCCCTTTTTTTTTTTTTTTTTGGGTGTCTTTCTCAAATTTGGAGGTCTTCTGAAATAGTAATGCCATCACAGGGTTATTACTTTAATAAACAAAGAAGGAGGGCATGTGAAAATGCCTTGAACAGCGAGAAGCACATGATAGGTACAAGGTAGAAGGTACAATTCTTTGCTGATGAGGAATCTGACATCAACACTGGGGTGTTTCCTCGTGGAAGGAAACCCTCTACAGGTCACTGAGAAGAGAAATTCTGAAAAATAATGATCTGGACTCTGTTTCCCAGAGTCCAGTGTTATGGCTTCTGAGTAAACATCATTGCTCTCTGATTTTGATCTAATAAGTATCATTCTTTCCTAACTGAAAGAGTGGGAAAAAAAGTCTTCTTCCACAAATGGTGTTTCTGGTGTTTTAAATGACAGTTTTACTCTGTCATTGTTTTGGGAATACAGGCTTACCTCGTTTTATTAGGTTTCACTTCCTGGCACTTCAGATACTGTGTTTTTAATAAATTGAAGGTTTGTGGCAACCCTGCATTGTCAAATGATGGTTAGCATTTTTCAGCACTAAAGTATTTTTTATAAAGGTATGTATTTTTTTAGATAGAATGCTATTGCACCCTTAATAAACTACTGCATACTGTAAACATAACTTTTGTATGCACTGGGAAACTAAAAAAAAAAAAAAAAAAAAAAAAATTGTGACACTTGCTTTATTGCAGTGGTCTGGAGCCGAACCTGCAAAATCTTGAAATTACACCTGTATTTTGGAGAGGTGGCAGAAATTAACCTTTCTAAAATGACCCATATGTGTTTGCTTTTAAAAAAGAGTACACATTACTCCAGAATATCAAGTCCCATGTTCAACTTCATAGCATCCAATGCTGGTTTCATCCACCATTTCTAGTTATCATGTTTAACTTTCATGTTTCCCAAGGTAAGCAGTAAAATCGGCCCTCTTCTAGAGAGGCAGAAAGTCAAGTAGAAAGGAAGGGATCACTCTGCCATCTCACTCCCAAAGCATGACTGACAGTCGTGAGTCTTAGGGGATTAATTCTTGGAGAATAGATGGGAAGGAGGCCAATGGTCTTGAAATCAGCCTTACCCACGTGACAGGCTGTTCTCCTAACGTGGAGACCACCCAGAAAAATAAGAGCGACATTGTAAAGCAGCCTAATCTCAGTGTTCCCAGACATTGAGCCCAAGAAGCTTCCATCCTGAATATGACTATTCCTAATTCTAAGCTCTGTGATTAAGCTCCTTTCAGTTTCTCCATCTAACTTTAAATTCAAAGTGTCTCTTAATGCTACAGCGCTAACCAGGTTTTCAAATCCTAACCCAAATAATTTGATAAAAAATGTGGTGCGGTGTGCCTGACCATTCTGTTCTCCCTTCGTGTCGCAGTCTTATTTTTGTGTCAGCTATTTTCAGACTGAAGGTGCTCTAGCGGTTAACTAAGGACAGCTGTGTTAGGCCTCAACAGGATTCTCGGGTCTCATGGGACATTCCGCTTGGAGAAGGGGAAGGTCACCTTTATCTAATTGGAAATAAATTTGAGAGTCTCACAAACACAGACTCAGAACATTATCAAAGACCAAGGAAGAAGCACTGCCAAAAATGTTACCCAAGAAGATCACTCAAAGGCTAGCCTTCTGGGACTGATAACATCACGTCCATGCATTTAAAGTCTTTAGGAGTCCTACTGTGTCACAGCTGTGCACTTACCAAGTTTACTGACCCCAAATGCAAAGTATGAGAATGAACCTAAGGCACAGCCCACGTTGTGCTGTGCACAGGAGGAAGCTTGCGCGCCAACGGCAGACCTGCTGGGGAGAGACAAGGGGAAGGGTGGTTTTTCTTCAGCTGCAAATTTATTTCAGAATCTCCGCAATGGGGACAGGAATGAGGTCAAAGAGAAAGGATATGAGTAAAGGTAGTTACTGGATGATAATTCATTTTTGAAAGAAAAATGCCCAAATGGTTAACACTGTCTGTAAACAATTTCAGCAATGGTGTTTATTTCAGACCATGCAGGGCACTTTGGGTCACTCTTCCTCGAGGTGCTATTCTCTGAGAACAAATTTATCATCAGTCTTTGTGGCCCATTTTACATTGAGACCGAATTCTAGGGGGAAAAACAGAAACCAGAAGAATCATCTAGGATGAATCTTTACAAGGGATAAACTCTCCTATTATTGCTCAAGTCTCCCCTTGCCTCTGGCTTGTATACGCCACATGAGCTGTTATTCCATCAAGCCCAGAGCATCCATGAGACTCCCTGGTTCATTAGCTGAGCTGTAACTTTCACATCATCTGGTCAGACCATAGATAAATAAGTAGAAATGTCTGCTTTCACTTAATAATTACCCGGAGACACTCAAGCCCTTCCCAGGATATCCATTCTAATCCGATGATTTTTAAGTTAGGAAGGAACCTAGTTTTCTTTGGTTTTGAGGGAACCAATTTAAAACAAATATTTGGCCACAGAATTCCAAATATTGGCTTCTCGGTTCTTCCTGTTTTTTTTTTTTCAGTTCAGATGGGTATGCTGTTCTTTATTTTAAAATATTTAACTTTTCTATAAAGAGAAAAAAATAAATATTTTGAAAGGAAGTTTTCTATTTACTGATAGCATCTTCACCTATTATAATAAAATAAGAAACTCTGGAGGATAGAGGGGAATAAGTAGCAAGTAAAATAATAACTCACTGGGTAATTCGTATCTGGTGAACTCCTACCGTGTTCCAGGTACACGTTGCTACCTACTCAGAACCCCCAAGTGTAACAAGTGCATGTGTTACAGATAGGAAACCATGATTCAGAGACGAGAAATAACTTAAGGTCAGAGGGGGAATGCGATTAGAACTCGGAACGTTTTCACACCAACACTTGTGGTTTTCCCACGTTAGCACATTTCCTCTCCACTTAATACATTTGTTAAGATGTATGTTTCCTTTTGTGGACAAAGACAACACTAATGGGCCACTCTTTCTTGGAGGTGATTGGCTTGAGATGATCCATCATACTCCCCCTCGTCTGTTTGGTGTGCAGTGTCACTCTGGATCAAAGGCCTTTAAGCATCAAATCCAACTCCCTGGCCTACTCAGACTTCTGGCCTCCATCTCTCCTGTCTCTGGCCAGGCTCCCATGGTATGGCCCTACCTCACCTTTCCAATTATTTCCCTTCACTCACCAGGTCAGTCAAACTAAGTGAGTAGCTGCTCTCTCTCACTCGGTGTTTTCCCTCCAAGACTTTACTCAGGCCATGGACTCTTCCAGGAAGCCCCCCAACTCCCTTACTACATGCACATGCCTTAGTCCTGCCATCGGTTTCAGCCCAACTCAGATGTGTCCACTGAAGAAAAACACACAACCTAAACGTTGAGAATTATGTTTTAATCAGCCGACATCCTGAGGACTTCAAGCCTGGGAGGCAGCCTTTCAGAGAATTCTAAGGGACTGCTCCAAAGAGGTAAGGGAGAAGCCAGGATATACAGGAGTTTTTGCAACAAAGCCAGGTCGTCGGAACATCAAAAGTTTACTGTTACTTAAAGAAAACCAGGTATCTCAAGTTAAGGAATTTAGTATTTTTCTATGTATGGGAAGATGCAAGAGTCTGAGCTTATTGAAATCATTCCTTTGATATACACCTTAGCTTTCTAGGGCCAGTATCCCATGCTTCCTACCCTGAGTGCCCTCAGGGCGTACCACTGGGGGTGGCTGCAGTGGCTGAGAACTGGACAGCGGACAGCTGCCTGCTTGTCTCTGCCCTGAGTTCCCTCTGGTTCATGGTCGGGGCGGTGGGTAGTGGCTGATGGCTGATGGCTGCAGCATCATTTGTTTACTGATATGGCAGGCAATATTTTTTAGCCACAGATGTTTTCCTTGCTTCTCAAGCCTGGAAGTGATTTTGCCCTCTTGTTAGCTTTTATAGCCTTCTCTTGTATGTTTCTTATAAACTTTTACTTTTCATTCTGTAATACAGTATTTATACTTAAGTCTCTTTCGATTCAAAGGCAGGATCTATACCTGATTCACAGTTTCATCTTTCCCAGAGCCTAGCTTTTGATAGTAAGAATGACAGATTTAGGGAAAAAAATATTTTAAAGGATACCTAGTAAAATCTGATACTCAATTAAAGACTAATTTTAAGTACATTATTTGAATATTCTGCATATTTAAATGTCACATGGAACATTCTTATAACAAGTCATTGTTCCTTATCTGAAGTTCCAACCTGGTGCCCTGCATTTTATCTGGCAACCTTATGAATAGATACTCACCAAATAGTTTTTAAATGAATGAATTTCAGCCAGTGCTACAAATCTGACTATGGTGTCGTTAGCACTGATTGAACTAACCTCAAATAGTCATAAAACAGATATCTTTGGAAAGGATCATGGCGACAATTTATTCCAACTTTCTAGTTTTAGGGTTATTTTAAAACATAGGCTCTCTCTGAAACTTGCTCCAAGTCCCACAATTAGCTAATGTTCTGGCATCACACATCTTTGAAACTGGAAATTTTAAAAACATAGAGCAGATCATCAAAGCTGCAGAGGGCTCTAAAGATGCAGAGAACTTGGACTGTGCTTCTGTATAAGCTCACCTCCTTGTCCCGAGGTGAGAATTTACGGCTGGTTCAGCCCTTGTTTAATGCTCTATGTGTCTCTCTACGCTTTTGCACACGCTGTTTCGAATGGAAGTCTTAAGAATCAATGACTGTCCTCTCTGGTCACTGATTGATCCTGCTAAATAAAGTATACTTGTAAAAAGAACCCCTGAAATATACCAACAGAACCAGAACAGACCTCAGTAAACTGATCTGGGCCACAGTGTTGGTCCCCCTCACTTCTGGCAGCGCTTTTCTTCCTGGTAACCCTGCTACTGCCCTTGGGAGACTCCGGGAGTCCTGTCTTCCAGGCTTCCCTTCCTGCAGGGCCTTGTCTCTGTGGCACTCCTTCCTCCCATCAGAACTTCCCCGCCCTGCTGGCATCTAACTGCCAGGTGGGAAAACAACCTGATAAACTGACCTGAGCAAGGTGTGAAAGGCTGACGTGGTTTTCATGGGCTTCATGTGCACCTCCTCCAAGAACCAGCTTAAACGTCATGCTTTCTGTGAAACCTCTCTTGATTTCCCCGGGAAGTTAACGGCTTCCTCCTGGGAGCCACCCCACACTTCTACCCACTCTCTGCTATGTCTGGTAGCTCTCTGGTCGAGGCGTAATTATGCATTTATAAGTGCACATACACACAATGGCTTCTTCACAGACAGGGGCAATTCCTTCTTTATATTCATACTGCCAACACTTAATATGGCTTCTGTCTAATCAATATATATTAAATTATTACTATATTATTAAATATGTATTAAATAATTACTAATATATTAAGTGTTTTTTAAAAAATACATTGAAACAGGGATTCTTAGATAATAATTAAATAGTGACCCTTAGATTAGAGGAGCAAACACTGAAAACAGCCCAAAAGGAAGACTTTTTAAAAAAGTTCTGTGGTCTAACATGTAGTCTTCAGCTATGTCTAGCATGTCAGCCCTGAAGATCCCTTCAGAGAACAGGACTATTGCTGATTCAAGAGTGTTTACAATGCAAACGTTATAAAGCTTAACCTGCTCTGTTTCTTCTAATTATTACCTCCAACTAGGCTGTCTTAAATCTCTCTTCCATTTCTTGGATAGTGTCTTGGACAGAGTCCATAACTTTCTGGTCACTTTTAATTACTAAACACAGGCTTACCAGTTCAAGACAGGAGGGGGCCGATGAAGCGTGGCATGCCCTTCCACTGCTCCCCTTCCTCCTCGGGTCTGTTTCCTCTGAAGCTGGGGGCAGGGGGTGGGACAGGAGAATCAGAGGTTACCTTGCAAAACCATCCATATAGAAGACCAAGGCGTAAGGCATTTCTGGAACCTCCTTGACTTGGAATGGCTCTGTCCTTTGATGGTGGCTTCAATGGATGTAGTGGTCTCTGTGAGGATGAGTGCTTAGTTTCTTGAAGTGGTGCTTAGCTGTCCCAATGTAACCAAGCAGGACCCCAAGGGGCCTTCTCTAACGGACCACTTCCCCCACCCTATGTCCTCCACCTGCTTCTTATCTGTAGAAAAACTGGCCTCCTAGGGCTTCCTCAAGTTCCAAAGAGTACATTTAATCAGAGAAGTGAGAAAACACAGAAAGAAAGGAAGCAGGTCAAGTGAGACAAAATAGGAATAGTTTAGTCATTAAACAAAGTCAAAGACCTTTAAGTTCCTCCTCAGAGGCTATAGACAAAATTCTGAGCCACATCCTTTGAGCTGTTTCGCTGACACTGAAACTGCCACCAGGTGGAAGAAGTTAACTATATGCTGACCACAAGCATGTAGACCCCAGACTGGTAGGAACCAGAAGGTCAATGATGTTGACTCCTGATTACCTCACCACCAGCCAATCAGAAAAATGTCCATGAGCAGATGGATACCCTGCAACCCTCCTCCCTTATCTTGTCTTTAAAAACCTTTCCCTGAAAGCCTTCTGGGAGTCCAGGTCTTTTAAGCACTAGCTACCTGGACTCCTTGCTTGGTGCCCTGCAATAAATGCTGCATTTCCCCTCACCACAACCTGGTGTCAGGGATTGGTTTTACAGCACGTGGGCACAGGTTTGGTTTAGTAACACTAAGGATATTCTCCCTCCACCCCTGCTGCAGTATTTTTTTTTTCTGGGTGGGGGGCCCCCCTTTGGCCCTGTGGCTGTCTGAGCTGCTTTAGGAATCTTGCCCCCCACCTAACCACCACATTCTTTCCCATGAAGCCTCACAACTCATGGGTTCTCTTCCCAAAGATTCTTTACTTTGGGGCCTGTAGGCCCCACAGGAACAGGCTACACTATTTCAGAATATCTAAATAAGAAATAGACACTTTCCTCCATGTTCACAAACATGCTCTTCTTCTGAATTCCTTGTCAAGCTTTCCAAGGAATTCTCTCACCACACTTCACTGTGTTCCAGCAGAAACTCTAAAGTGGGCCTGTAGATTCTACAGATCAGCAAGGAACAAGAGGACAAGCTCCCCCCTTTGTTGGCATCTCTGTCTCTACCCATGATTCTCTTTATGCCCTGCCCCTACTTTATCCTGTCAGCCACCTTTTCTTAAGTCAGGTCACTAGCTCTCCACGGATCAGCTGTGAGTGATGCTACAGAATTGTGGTACAAGGATGCCCCCAACACTGGTATATAACTACCCTCAGAACTAAATTGACTTACGGATATCAGGGATACCCAGGGATCATTGAAAGCTGACTATACATAGTAAAAGGTACTTCCTCACTGTTAGCAAACTACCATGTTATCAGCAGTTCAGAGTGTGGGGACATTTTTAATGGTGTTTCTAAACTGATACATGCTCACTCAGTTCTGTCTCTTTCAATTTTATCTTTGTGTTTTCACCAAGTGCATGGTTTTAGAATCCACCGTCAGGGAATGTGAGTCCTCAGTAAGTTAGGATGGTCCTCTACGCTCTGTTGAATAAGACCTACTTTTCTCTACGACAAGACCCAAAGTGTCACCAATTCAGTTACCTTTGTTTGTTCCTTTTGAATACATTCAGACAGGGCTTTGAAAGAGTTCTGTTTCTAAGAAAAATAAAATGAATCACATGTACTGAGCACTCAAAGGGCATTAGCAAATATAAAAGTAATAAGTAATTAGTGCTCAGTTTAAAAAGGAGGTACAAACTGAGGGACTGCATCCTGCTCTGAAGGGAATCTGGTGCATTTGTCCCAGCTTGAACCCTCAGACTATTTATAGATCCTGTTCAGAAAGGCTGTTAGTTCATGATGTTGTGACTCTGTTTTATGGATTGAATTATTTCCTCCAAAACAGAAATGCTGACGTCCTAACCCCCCAAATCTCAGAATGTAACCTTATTTGGGAACAGGGTTTTTATGGAGGTAATTAAGTTAAAATGAGGTCGTTAGGGTGACCCTTAATCCAATGTGACTGGTGCCCTTATGAGAAATTTGGACACAAGATACATAAATAGGGAGAATGTCATGTGACGATGAAGGCAGGGGTAGGGGTGGTACATCTACAGACCAAGGATGCCAAAATTGCCAGCCAACCACCGGAAGCTGGGGGAGGGGCATGGAACAGAGTCTAACCCCCAGCCCTCAGAGGAACCAATGCTGCTGACACCTTAATCTGAAACAGAGTTCCCTCCAAAACCGAGTTCTTCTGTTGACTTTACAATTAACCTCTCTATCCAAACTTCTATTCCCCTTCTTGTCCCGAACCTGCTCCCCTCAAGGCTGAAGAATATCAAAGAAAAGGGGGGGCTGAAGCCACATACAAGCCCCGGTGTCCCTGCCCTTTGAAGGCAAAAGCCTTTTGCTTTATCGCTTTGGTCTCCCAGGCCTCTCCTGAGTCTCAAAAGGCTGGCTCAAAAGCTAACGGCTAGGAAATGGGAAGACGCAGAAACAAAGAATAGCTGTCGAGCCAGGACACTGGTAACAATTTAGATTATGAACCACCACATAGCAGAATCTCCGAACTCCCAGTTCCCTGAAGGTTACAGATAAAGGCTTGACACACATTCCTAAGCTGTTTTTACAGGAAGCAGACCCCTAACAGATAAGAACTGCTGACCGCAAGCATGTAGAACCCAGACAGATTGAAACCAGAAGACTGGTGGTGCTCGAAACTTCGCCTTGATGCCAACCAATCTGAGACTTGTGCATAAGCTGCTCGTGCACCCTGCAGCCCCCTTCCTCACCCAGCCTTTAAAACCTGTCTCCTAACCTGCAACTTGGACATGGCCTTGGGATGTTAGTCTACCACCTTTCCAGGTTGCCGGCCTCCTGAATAAAGCAACTTTTCCTTTTCCACCAACACTTTTGTCTTGAGTACTGGAGTGTTTCTGAACAGCAAGCAGCCAGACTTGTGTTTAGTACCCGCCTTGTCCAGTTACAAATCCGGTCCTTCTAGTCTCCAGAACTGTGAGACGATGAATTTCTGCTTGTTAAAGCCACCTAGCTTGGGGCAGTTGTTATAGCAGACCTAGGAAACTAACACATGATGTCCTTTTGTCAAATCTCTTTATTTCTGAATTCATATACAAAGGCATTCATCTCACATTTGGGAGCAACTCCTGTGAGGTGTGAGGCTGAAACAGAGGGAAGAGCTCCTGGGATTTTGATGCGACCAGGCTACTCAAGGTGTTGCTTCACGCCTACCTCCCCAGCCCCTGCTCTCTCTCCTTACCTCATCCCCTCTCTGAGCTGAAGAGATGTCATCATTCAGCGAAAATGAACTCTAGTATGTCCTTTACTTATTCTTTTCCCTAAAATAGTTTTCTCCAGTAAAAATTTAGGATTCTACATCGGCAGAGTGGAAAACATAGATCTTTAGAAAAAAAATCTTAATTTTTATTTATGAAATAAAAATGAGAACCTTTTTCTTTTTGGTCTTTTCTTTTTTTTCCTTCAAGCAGGAAAGACATATCAAATTACCTAGAAAAAGTCCCTATTTTATTGAGAAGGAAATTGAAATAATAGAAACAATGTATTGGTCTCTGCCCTTGCTTCCTGGAATAGAGCTCTTAAAACTTTTGTAATTTAAGGGTTTCCTCAGGGATAAGAGCACGAGGAGCATCTTTTGTTTTAGTAATTGGTCATTGACCCTAGTTTCTAACACAGAGTTCCTAAATCCCTCAGGATTTCCTGGGTAAAGGAGCATCTTTTGTTCTGAGGCAACTCTTAGTGGGCTCCTGGATAACTTTAGGATGGAGGCTGATCACCAGAAAGACCAAGCCATGATTAGAAGCTTGGAACTTTCAGCCCCACCCCCATTCTCTGGAGAGAGGAGAGGGGCTGGAGATTGAGTTAATAGTCCACCATGTCTATGGGATGAAACCTCCATAAAAATCCCTAAAGTGTGGGATTCAGAAAGCTTCTGAGTTGGTGAACACATCTAGGTGCCAGGAGCATGGGGGGGCATCCCAGCTCCACAGGGACACAAGCTCCTGTGCTCAGGACCCTTCCAGACCTCACCCTATGTATCTCACATCTGGCTGTTCCTCTGTATCCTTTATCATATAACAAATTGGTAGACCTAAGGGTTTCTCTGAGTTCTGTGAATCATCCTAGCAAATTATTGAACCTGAGGAGGGGGTTGTGGGAACTCCAATTCCTAGTCTGTTAGTCAGAAGTACAGGTGACAGCCTGGGACTTGTGACTGGCCTCTGAAGTGGAGGAAGTCTTGTGGGACTGAGCCGTTAACTTGCGGGCTCTGACACTAACTCCAGGTAGACGGCGTCAGCACTGACACTGGAGTTGGAGAACTGGCCGTGTGGGAAAACCCCCACACATTTGAAATAGAGTGTGGAGAGGAGAAACAGAGTTTTTCCTTTTCACTC